>NW_004524590.1:11048612-11142825 GCF_000260255.1 Octodon degus | reverse complement strand
TCTAAGTAGGTGCTTTAGACCACTGAGCCATCTCACCAGCCCCCAGCTATTGATTTATTTACAACCCAAAGCATCCGTTGACCCTTCGGCCTGCCACCCACCCTAAGAATACTGTATCAAGAGTTATGGATTTTACAAAGCTGATGTACCTAAACCCATAGGCAATGACAGAAACGGTACTCGTGTAGGGAGCTGCAGAAGCTAGAAAGTTGGTCAGATGTGTATAGGTAGGACTAGGCCTCAGTTCCTAAAGCAAACAAGCTCCCTCAGTCCTGAGAGAAGCATCCTGAGTGGTTAATGTCATGTCAGCTATTAGTCACTAGGCAACCTCCTGTCACGTATTACTGACTTTGCAAAGGTGTAAATAAACATCCATACTGTTGCTTAGGAGGGGTGTCTCACCAACCAGGCAGATGAGTCACCACCTAACCCAGCTTTTGTCTTCTTGTCTATCTTTTCCTCATTCCTGCCACCAACGTTTCTCCTTGGGTAAAACAGATCATACTGAGACCCACGGATCCTTACGTTTGGCCCGGTAGCAGTGGGCAGCAGGAAAACTTCCAAAGAGCATGAATAAAGGAGGGAACTAGGGGAAGTGGACTGGTTAGAGCCAGAGTATTCCACACAGGTGTGCACTGGTACTGGCACTTAGGGGTAAAATTTAGGGATGGAGGCTCTCTAGGACCAGACTAGGGCTCCCTAGGGCCAGAGAGATAAAGGAGCATAAAGACAGAAATAGGTTTAAGAGAAACAGAAAGGAAAAAGTTAGGTTGAGTTAAAAATGGGACAGAGCCAGGGAGATAGCTCAGTAGAATAAGCACTTTCCTGGTAAGCACAAGGGCCTGAGTTTAATCCCTGGTTCCAAAAAAAACCCCAAAGGGACAGAGTTTCAAGAACCACAGATGTATATAGATGTATATAAAAATGTTTGCTGTTTTCTTGGTTTCTGTATTTGTGCTACTTTCTAAGACCAACACAAAGGACTTAGAGTAGAGTACTGTTTTAAAATCAAGGTCCAAACAAGACAAGGAGGGTAACGCAAAGGTATAGCAAATAGAGTTTAAACCCTCTAGCTTTGTTCAACTTTTAAAAAGTTCTTTTAAATCATGAGTAGTTGGTTCCAAGTGTTCCAGGCACCTAAGTTAGATAGAAATATTATAGGCAGTCAGACAAAGCTAGGCCCTTGAAGGAGATAACAATGAAGACAAGATATCTTAAAACTGCAAGAGAGATAGATGCTCCCACTGTGGGCCAGACCTACAAACCAAAGATTGAACAAATGTGACCTCCCTAAAGATAAGAACCTGGGATTGATCTTCACCTATAGGAATCCAGGAAGAGTCACTAATCCAACTACTACCTGCTGGCTACTGGGCAAAGTTCTCTTCTATAGTGGTACCCACTTTCTATGTGACTTGCTTCCCCATTTGGTCCTGGACTTAATCAATTTGACTTGAGCAATGGTGCTTGTAATCTCATTGGTTGACCATAGTTTTGTCCCACCTCATACCCACCTAAACGAGTTCCATGTTCTCCACCTTAGACCTATGTGGTTTTACACTATAAAAGTCCCTAGAAGACACAGTTTCCTGGGGACTACCTGCTTGGGGCTGCCCTCCTGCCCCTCTCTCATACAGGAGCTCTCTTTCTCCCAGTAAATATATTCTGCTCATCACCTTCGTTTGTTCCTGAAATTCATTCTTCAGTTTTAGAGGACACAAATCATCCCAGGTACCTTTCAGGTCAGGAGTTTCATTTTTCCCCTATATCATTTGGAGGTTATCCACTGAAATCACTGGATGGAGGGATGAGTTTGCTTTTCTTTCATAGATTCTAAATTGGGACTCATTAAGTAAAAGATTTTTATGCTTCAAATGTTGACATGTCTTAACCCATTTCTCATAATTGTTCATGTTTTATCTCATAGTTTTGGCTCATAGTTTTATTAAAATTGCTCACAATTGCTTATGATTTACCTTTTATATGGTTTTGTTAAAATGTTGGTAAAAATGCTGTTGGTAAATCTAGGTTAAAACATGGAAATGTTATAAGGTTATGATATTTCTCTAATAAGACATTTTATGACTGTTTTGTATTTGTATATGTTGCATTTGAACTAGTTGCTAAATACACTGGTATTCCTTGCTTGAGTTTAGACAATAGTGTTAGACAGAGTAACTTTTAGAAAGCCTCCTAGTGGACTTTTTATAAACTTCTGTAAAATGGGACTTTCTGAATGTAGCTCAGACTTACAAAATCTACATGCCTGTATATAAAACATGGGACTCCTTTTGCCAACTAAATGACATTAGGTCGACAACCATTCTTAAAGACTTGGAGGACAGGTTTCACTGGGACAGACTGGCTCTGATCCCCCTCTACCTGCTAGAGGAAATGTCAGGCCTGCTCTGTTTCAGTTTCCTTTCTTTGACTTTACTCCTAGTTTTCTCATGTCTTTGTACTTTCCTTTTTAGAGGCATGTAAAATTAGGAAAACAATATAGACTGTTCCAACTAAGTGAAGCCCTTAGTAAAAGAGCATTTCTTAATGCTGAAGACTGGGAAGTCACTTTAGAAAAGGATACATACCCCATCTCTGGGTCAGATGAAGCAAATAGGACTATGGCTGTCCAGGAGGGCACACATAAAAGCCATGTCCCAGCTTAGTGTTCTGAGCAGGTCTCCTTCAAGAGGCTTAACCTGAGACACAGTGGAGAGGAGCAGTTTCTGGGTGACATCAGAAGGAGCTATCTCCAAAAGCAGAACATTTATAGGACCAAAACACATTTAGTGTGAGGGAGGATCTCGAACCTTTCTTCTCCTAGGTCTAGATATCATTTAGGTGCATAAGAGCTAAGTTTTGGACTTTAAAAACTTTACTGTAAAGAACTAGGTAATCTTGTTGAGGCTGCTAAGTATCCCTTGTAGAACTTGGACAAACAGTGGTTACTCTGCCAGCTAGTGACTGCTCCTAGAGCAGCTGCCACTCTTTGAAGCAGAGGACAAGTTTCCCCAGCCAATCTTTGGTGAATCTCCATTCAAACCAGTAGCTGATGGAATGTGGACTAGAGACACAGCTGGATTCCCTTTCTGTAGACTGATCTCTGGTGTGTGGGCCAATAAAACTGAGAACACTGGAGGGGGGATGGCCAGGGTGACTCTCTGACAGATACCTAATGGTGCTTGGTGGAAACTTGAGGAGGACTACCTGAGCAGCTCTCCTTGAAAGAAGAACGATTGTCTCCATTTTGACTGAGCCTGACCCTATTTCCTAGTATTGTTATGTACAGAGCTGGCTAGGACTTCTATTTATCCTTCAATTGGCCTTAAGCAATGTGTATTGGTCTAGCTGAGGTGCTGGTGATAGTCTGAAGGTGGCAGGCGTGTTTCCCTGATAATCTATACCTGCTGCTCTTTAATGTGAGCGAGGTCGATACAGGACAAAAGAGCTAAAGTTCTGCACCACCAGCTAGGATAGAGCCTCAAGATAGAGGCTATGACTTCCTGGGGCTTGAAAGACTATATCAAACCTGAAGTGCCAGACCCCCCAAAACATTAGATGCTATCTCATGGCATAATAGTATACTGCAGATTTCTTTCTCTGCATATCCTCTCTGCATATGGCAGAGGTAAATGTAGGCCACTCACCTAGCTCAGCTCACAATGGTCACTTATTTCCCACAATTCTCAGTCAATCCTCCTCAAGCCACTCCCCCACTGAATAAAAACTGGGTGAGGCCCTTGGTCACTCTCTTTGTTCTGGAAAGCCATCTTCATGGCTGGACTTAGAGCCCTTCGATTCCCCAGTGATTCAGAGTATAATTTAGTATCTTTATTTTCACCATGGGTTGCATTGAAAGTGGTAGATTTGAATCAACTTGATGGGATTCCAATAACTTTGGGATTACAAATATTGGCTTCTTGGACTGAGACGAGGATCTGGAAGCGACTCCTACAGAAACTGGCTCTTGACCACTGAAAGACCTCCACTTACCTATTGTACTTTTCCACTCTTTCTGCCTGTAAACTAGGAATTCTACCTGAGATTTTCAGTAGAACAACTTAATGAGTCATTCCTTCAAAACTTAGGCTGAGGCAGCTTGCAGTAGTTTACATTCTACAGCAGCTATCAGGGGAATGATTTACATCTGTGCCTTACATGTTAACTAAATAAAAAAAGAGACTTTTGCCAGACAAATTGTATTTTTACCAACATGTAAAATGTGATGTTAGGTGATACATATAAGTTTCACCTGTGAGCTTCAAAGTTAAATCTTGTCCAGTTGCTGAAAATGTTTACCTAGGTGATTAGATGGAAAACACAAGTGTCTGGAGATTTGGCTCAGTGCATGGGGCCAAATCCTTCCAGTCAATTGTTCCATCTATCTGTAGAAGGGACCTTTGTAGCCTGAGAAGTGCTGTGCTTTAAACTGACCCTTTCGTGCAATAGTTATGCCTTCTTCTGCAGACATTCTGGTCACCAGATCAATTGTAACTTATATTCACAAATATTCAGTCAAGAGTAAGTGAAGAGTTTATAAGATGTTTCAGGAGATAGGAATCATGTACCAGTTTGAGGGTGGAAAGACTGGTGGGATCTTGTCTCCCTTCTCTCCAACAGGAGCATCCACCTACTCTAGAGAGGGCTACTCAAGGGATGCCTGGGTGGAGGAATCAACTAGGAAGAAGGTGGGGACACCAAAAAAGGTAGTTTCTATTGAATTCCAGGTTATCTCACAGTTAAAGTTTCTTACTCCTTTATAATGCTTCATTAGTATCGTAAGACATTTGATCTTTACACACTAAAAAAGAGCCATTTAATCCAAATGGAATGCAGGGGGAAGTATCAATTATGATGCTATTTTACAACTGGAAAGATACTATGAAAAGCAAAATGATCAAAAATATATTATGTTTAGATTTTGTACATTAAGAAAGTCATTGTTTCCTAGTTTTAAGATGTAGATGTGAGAGGGCCAAGGAGATAGCTCAGTAGAATAAGTGCTTGCCTGGCAAGTGCAAGGGTCTGAGTTCAATTCCCATTTCCACCAAAAAAAAAAAAAAAAAAAAAAAAGATGTAGATGTGAGCTATGGGAGAACCAGGCAGTTCAGATACCCAAAGCATTCACTATCCTGGAGCCTAAGGCTGCTGCTTCCTGGCCTTTGGAGCCTACAGACAAGACAGGCTTAATCACAGCCTCATCCACCATTACTGAAAGTGAGGTTTCCCCTACTTGCTTTCTAGTCTAGAGGACAGGGCTTCTAGATCAACTGTAGTCCAGCCCTCTACAGGGCTGCACCCATCCTCAGCTGGGTTTATGCAAGCTCCTCAAGGACAATATCCTTTATAAGAAGTAAAAAGACAATTTAGAACTTCCAGAGTTCCTGTGCCTTTTTCTCTGTGACCTAAAACAGATGAAGTCAGGTCTTAGAAAATCTTTACATGAACCTGATAAGTACGTTGATGTCTGTAAAGGACTTACTCAGACTTATGAACTAGATTGAGAAGATACAATGTTAATCTTAAACCAATCTTTTACTTCTATGGAAAGGCAAGCAGCATTACAAGCTGCCATTGCATTTGGAGATACATATCATATTGTTAATTTTAAACATCCAAAAGATAGACAGCCAGTGGAACTACCTGTTCCCACTGGAGCCCAAACAGTCAACCCTCTGCTGGCCTAATAGCCAAACAGGAGATTGGATAAAAGACATTTTCCTTCAAGTGTATATTCTTGAAGGTCTAAGAACTAGAACCAAGCCTTCTAGTTATTTTAAACTTTTTTATCAGAAAAAAGATTAACATCCCTCTGATTTCTTAGAATGTTTAATAGAGGAACTGGTAAGACATACTTCCTGAGATGCTAATTCAATAGAGAGATATGTTACTCTTACAGATAAGTTCATTACTCAGTCAGCTCCAGATATTAGAAAAGAGCTATAAAAGATAGATTCTGTTCTAGATAACTTAATACTGTAGTAAAAACTGCTTCCTTATTGTCTTATAATCAGAACTTGGAGAAAACCAGGGAGAAAAAACAAAGAGATCAAAAATGGCTGCCATTATTGCAGCCTAAAATAGACCCTAAGTCTGATTCTCTGGACTCTAAGAAGAGCTCAACGATGATGAGGTTCATCTGCTGATAAGGTTCACCTGCTGCTGTTGTCAGAAGCCAGGCCAGCATAAGAGGGACCGCCTTAAGAGGCCCCAAGCCATGCCCTGACTGCTAAGGCAGCCACTAGAAGTGAGAGTGCACTCTGAGGTGGAGGCCCCAGAGCTCAGACTCAGCTTCCCAGATGGTCCAGCAGGACTGAAGGGCCCTGGGCCTGCCTCCTCCCTCTGGCCAGACTGTTATCTCTACTTATCATACCCATGGAGGAGCCCTGAGTAATCATGACTAAAGGAAAACTCAGCCTATTGCTGGACATTGGCACAGGTCTCTTTGTCCTTCTCCAACCCTGACCTTCCTTTAGAAGACATCTTGCTTTAGCTGTAACTGAGATAACTTTCTTTTCACTCACTCCTTTTAGTTATGCCTAAAAGCCTAGCTCTCATCCTGAAGAGACTGTATCCTGTTTAAATACTACAATATATTCAGGTTGCTAACTAATCAAAATTATGCTAATTCTAATTTTTACAAATGTAATATACATTGTTGTTCATGTACAAGACTTAAAAAGTATTTCACTAGTTAAAACAGGTCCCCAAGGACAGATAGAATTCTGGTAAGAAAAATGTCTAGAAACACTGGCTGTACCATGTCAAACAGCTTTGGGCCTATAGATAGAGCCAAGCCTTGTCTTTAGACCATAAAACTCATAGCCACAGTGTTGAAAGGAAAAATCCCTCCACAGTGCCTCGTTTACAACAGGGGACATATCCAAAACACTGAATGGGACATTGGTTTAATCTGACTGAATGCTGTGTATTTCATGGTAAGTATATAAGTTAGCCTGGTTGATTTCTGATGTAATGCAGGTATATCATGCTGATAATAAATACAGGTATGACCTTTCAGATTATATTTCTCAAAAGTAACACTGCCCAATGTTTTATAATATGTTGTGTGTGTTCTAGTTGATAAAGTTATTAGACATTTTCAAAGAAAATGTTATGATTTCAGTCAATAGTTACAGGTGTTTTTCAATTAAAAGGCAAAAGTGTTTCCCTATTCTTCTACTACAGATAAGTTTTGAGTTCAAAAATGTACAGGTAAGAAGCAACTTGCTGATGTCACTGTTTTCTCACAAGGTGTAACTAGAAAAATATGCCATACTACATTTAAATTACTTAAAAGCATTGACAGTAAAAATAAGGTATTAATCTTATTTTCATAAGTCCCCAAAATTTAGAGATAATTATAACTAAAGCTAGAGAGACTTATAGCAAACTGTCAGACTCCATAAATAAAGGGGTCTAAGAGCTAGTGGGTTACAATTGCTATGCCTCAAAAAAGTTTATAAATTTCCGTTAGCACAAAAGCTCCTGCTTTGCTTACGCATGCTCTAATCTCTCAGAAAATTTGTTCTTTCCTAGAAGATACCAAAACCCAGGTAGTCATGCAGATAAAATCTATAACAAATATGCTAGATTAAGATTCTTTTTACTGGGATCCACCAGATTTTGTCTAGAGACACATATTAAGGCCTTAACTAACTGTCCATCTTACACAGCCCAGGTTAGCTGAGCCTTCTCAGGGTTTCCTGCCCTATTACAGGAGAAGTTGCTCTCATGTTCCTTGGGCAGGGCTGCCTGCAGGAGGCCTTAAAACTAAAATGGTATACCTTGCTCAGTGGGCCCCAGATGTCTGACAGAAGCCCAGAAGTTAGAAGGGTTTGCAGGAATGAATTGTCTCAGTTGAAAGAAATTGCTCAGAAAGTGTTTCATAGTAAGAAGGATACAGAATAGAATTATAGACAGAAAATGAAAATAGCGATACTAGCAGCATACAGAACTGAAGGCCAGTCAGGAAACAGGGAAAATGTTATGCTTCCCTGGATCCAGACAGAGAGAAGGGACATTTCAAGCAAAAAATGTCCAGAGATGCTAGACAGGAAAAAAAAAAGTGTTCATGATGGAATCAGAGAAAGTTTCAGATTGATAAGACCATGAGTCTTCCCCTCTCAGCCTGAGGGAGCCCATGTTAGCTGCCAATATAAGGAAAAAGCCTGTGAGACATTTAATAAAAGCTCATGCAGATTTGTCAGTAGTTGCCCAGCCAGTGGCCCCACTTGCCAACGGGAGAGTACTCAGTATTTTCCCTAGGTCTGGCAGTACATATGTTCCCAATAATAATAGAGTTGGTGAGACATAAAAGGCCAGTTTATTTGAGACAATGCCCAGTGGCCATGGAAGATAAAAAAGGGATTAAACCCCATATTTAAGAGATCTCTGCCAATTGACCTATAAAAATTTCTAACTAGTCCTTTTATAACTACAAACTTTAAATGGTTACTGCATCCCAGATTCTTCTGCTAATGTCTCAATAACTGTTTAAAAGATGTCTAGGGGCTGGGGAGATAGCTCAGTGGAATAAGTGCTTTCCTGGCAAGCGCAAGGGCCTGAGTTCAATCCCCGGTTCCACCAAAAAAAAAAAAAAACAACAACAACAACAACAAAAAAAAACACCCAGCAGCCTATGTTTAAAAGATGTCAAATCAATGGCATATGAGATGCTGAGCTCCCCCGGACCCTATCTTTATCATCTTTATGGGAAGTCATTACTGTCTCCTTAGTGCAAATCATTTTTTACTATATTCATAATTATCCTCTTGATATTATTGGGCCCATGCATGTTTAATAATTTCTTTGGCTTTGTCTCCTCCAGATTTAAAGCTCTTCTTCCCACCCAAGCTAAAAATGCCTGGTGTCTATTGAAGGCCTTTAGATAGAACCTCTGGAGAGTATCTCTGACTGCTGGTCAACAATTATGACCCCTTTCAGCCTGAAGAAGCCACAGTGGTCGTCACTCATGATTCCCTCATGGCAGTTCAGGTTACTTCTTCAGAGGGGGGAATATTGCAGGCAGCTAAGTTAGAAATATTATAGGCAGTCAGACAGGGCTAGGCCCTTGAAGGAGATAATAAAGACAAGATGCCTTACAACTGTGAGAGAGATGGATGCTCCCGCTGTGGGCCAGATCTACAGACCAAAGACTGAACAAATGCTGACCTCCCTAAAGATAAGCATCCGGGATTGGTCATCAACTTGAGGAAACCAGGAAGAGTCACTAATCCAACTGCTACTGGCTGGCTACTGGACAAAGTCCTGTTCTATATTCATGTCTGCTTGTTACATGACTCATCTCCCCATTTGGTCCTGGACTTAATCAATTTTACCTGGACAATGGTGCTTATAATCTGATGGGTTGCCCATAGTTTTGTCCCAACTCATGCCCCGCTAAGCAAGTTCCCATGTTCTCCCTCTTAGACCTGCATGGTTTTACACTGTAAAAGTCCCTGGAAGAGACAGCTTTCTGGGGACCACCTGCTCGGGGGCCCCCCTCCTATCCTCTCAGATACGAGCTTTCTTTCCCCAAAAAAATATATTCTGCTCATAACCTCTGTTCCTAAAATTAATTCTTCAGCTTTAGAAAACATGAACTTGTTGAGGTACCTTTCAGATTGGGAGTTTCATTTTTTCCCCTATGTCACAAGCAGCAAGGTATGACCAGGGGGAGGGGCACAAACTGGGTTCAGAGAGGCTTCTCCTGGGATTTCCCAGCCGCCTGCTCTTCTGTTTGCCCCATCCAGCCTCAGAGGTTGGTGCCTACCACCAACTACAGTCCTGTGCACCTGATGCTAAGCAGGAGGGTCATGACTATGGTAACTACAGCCTTGGCACTGGCTGTGCATGTTGTTGTTGTTGTTGTTAGGCTCAAGATAGTGTCTATGTTTAAAATCTAGGCAAAAACAAAACATCCAGTGGTCAGAGCTAGAGCGACGGCAGCACACACAGTGGCTGGACACAGAGGCCTTGGCAGCTCTGAGAAATTCTACCGAGTCATAGATCAGAACTTCAGCCTCAGAGGAAGTAGAGCCATTTCCTTTATCTCCTTTGCAATTGGCACTAGAAGAAACAGAGGAGTCGGTGGAGGGTTTTCAATATATCTACTCTGTTTCTAAAGTCCGAGTCCCTATTAATTCAGGACAAGTTGTGCGTCTTCATGAAACTATACCTCTTAAAACCTTAAAAGAATTAAAACAAGCTGTTGTTACTTTTGGCCCTACTGCTCCCTTTACCTTGAGTTTTGTAGAAATGCTAAGACAGCAGATTATGATCCCAAATAATTGGAAAGGAATAGCTAAAGTGTGTTTGAATCCAGGAGATTATTTATTGTGGAAATGAAATTTCTTTGAATATTGTACAGAACAGCCAGCTCGAAGTGTGGTTCACAACTTAGCCATTGCAAAAAATATGCCAATCGGGGAGGGTGCTTTTGCCAGTACAAACAATCAACCTACCTTGGCATTGCAAATTTCTGAACAAACTAAGATACTTGCCATTAGAGCCTGGAGGGAACTTCCTTCTGAGAGTGAAGCATCCCTTAACTTGGCTTCCATTAGGCAAGGCCCAGATGAACATTTCCAAGATCTTGCTGCATGTTTATTACACACTGGTGAGAGGATTATAAGTGATAAAGAAGCTAGCAAATTAATAGTTCGGTACTGGCCTTCAAAAATGTCAATAAATGGTGTAAAGAGGCTTTAAGAGCCCACAAAAAAGTGGGCTACACTGTCTGAGAAAATTCGGATTTGTGCAGATGTTGACCCCTCATACATGCAGGGGAGCTGCCTTGACAGTAGCTGTTACTCAGGTTATTCATCCACAGTCTAGAAAAAAAGGGGAAAAGTAAGATTGTTTGTTTTCATTGTGGGAAAGAGGGACATTTAGCCCGAAACTATTCTGTTGCACCAAAGGCAACACAGCCATTATCTGTGTCTTCAATAAAACTTTCCAGTCCATGTACTAGATGTAGACAAGGGAACTACTGGACAAGTGAGTGTAGATCTAATACTGATGTGGAAGGCTGACCCATTCAGTGAAACTTCTAACGGGCCCCACTCAGCCCCATCAAATAATGGGGATGCTTTCCACTCCCCCACCACAATGGTCTCTGATCTCTGGCAAGCAACAACTGACTTGGACCTCAGTTCCTGCTCCAGATTCCACTGACTGCTGAAATGGGGCCCCAAATTATTCCTACTGGAGTCTATGGAGCTGTGCCTCAGGGTACAATGGGAATCTTGCTAGGCCGCAACAGTCTCATTTTAAAAGGTCTCCAGATTTTTGTCTTGTGTAATTGATGCAGATTATGCAGGGAAATAAAAGTTATAATTCTATCCACCCAAACCATTATTTGAACCACACCAGACTCTTATATTGCTCAATTTGTCATTCTTTTTTTGATAAGAATTTTAAAATTATTAAAAAGAAACATTGGGGCCGGCCAAATAGCTCAGCGGATTAAAGCACCTGCACAGAAGATGAGATGCCTTACAACTGTGGGAGGGGTGGATGCTCCTGCTGTGAACCAGACCTGAAGACCTAAAGGCCAAACAAATGCTAAACGAGTAGCACCTGGGATAGATATTCTAAATAGGTATCAATCACCTGGAAAGACCCAAGTGAGTCACTAGCCCAACCCCCAACAGAAAGAGACCCTATCCCGCATTCCAACCCCCAACAGAAAAAGTCCCTGTTCCATTTGTAATCCCATTGGTTGACCATAGTTTTGTCCCACCTCCTGCCCACCTAAATGAGTTCCCATTCTCTCTACCTTAGCCTCACATGGTTTTACACTATAAAAGTCCCTGGAAGAGACAGCTTCCCAGGGTACTACCCGCTGGGGCCCCCCTTCTGTCCCTCTCTTGGACAGGAGCTTTCTTTCTCTCAATAAATATATTCTGCTCATTAAAAAAAAAAAAAGCACCTGCAAGCAGGCTCAGGGGTGGGGAGGAGCGGGGGAGGGGGGCTGGGGGGGTTAGGGGATGGGAGGGTATCCATCCCCCCCGCCTGCTGTGCTGGCCCCGCCCCCAGGGCGTGCTGAGATGGCAATTGAGACTGGGCGTGGTGGTGTGCACCTGTAATCCCAGCTCTTGGGAGGCTGTAAACAGGAGAATCGCTAGGAGTCTGATCTAGTAGTGAGACCCTGAACATCCTGTAGACCCTTCCCTAAAATACGAGAGAGAGAGAGAGAGAGAGAGAGAGAGAGAGAGAGAGAGAGAGAGAAAAGAAACATTGGATTAAAAATAAAAATTATGTAATTAAAGAAAAACATTTTTAAGGGTTTTTCAAATTCAGGCGAGGATGGCCTCCAGGCAGGGCAGCTACCAAGGTGAAGGGCCATTACCCCAGGAGCAGAACTTAGCAGAAAAGCACTCTCCGCATTGTAGTTGACATTAAAAGAATAGTTTACATTTGCCCCTAAAGGTGATTGGCTGATGATCTAAGCACCTGCCTGGCAAGTGTGACGCTCCTACTGCAAGCCAGGCTGGCACCAGCCGTGCGGTGGGACTCTGTACCGATTAACTTTTTTAAAACGCTTGCTTGAGACCAGGCGTGGTGGTGCACACCTGTAACGCAGGTCCTGGAGGCTGTAAACAGGCGGATCGCTACGAGTCCGATCTAGTAATGAGACCCTGAACACCCTGTAGACCCTTCCCTAAAAATACAAAAATTAATAAGTAAATAAATAAAATTGTTTCCTTACAAAATCATATTTCCTAAGATTGGCAATAATGGGGATATTTTAAAAGATTACTTAAAATTCCTTTAACTCCTCCTAAGTTTGACTACTTGTTTTATAGTCCTAAATTAAAATTGGTATAAAAAGCTTTGATATTTTACAAACAAATATAGAAATTTGGAGTACAGTTTAAAACCAGTGTAGTTAAACAGTAACTTGATTTTTACATCCAATTTAAATAATAAAAGGCCTCATAATGGCCTCCACAGGGGTACAAGCTATGATAACTTCTCCATATTTGGGTTAACTTATCCAACAAAGATATAATGTGCCCCAAACTGTCCAGTTCAACCATTCATGATTTTTAGGCTTTACTTGGCTCCATCCAGATTTTAGGCTTCATTTCTCTGGTCTATTGACTATCCTTATCCTCCAAAGAAGCTAAATTAATTTGCTTTTTTTTCACAGATGGGTCATATAAGGTTAAGTAAAGCTATGTATGTCTTCTTCTTCCAGGATACAGGATACAGGTTTATTATGGTACAATTAAAATTCAATTACAAAAAAAGGGGGGAATCAATCCCTTCAACTTCACTTGTCAATATATACTATTAAATTTTTTGTTTAATTCTACAAAAAAAATGGAAGTACAGCAGCAAAAAGAATTTCATCAAGTAAGAGAAAAAAGACCAGTAAAGGTCCTTTGGAGAGATCTCTATACTGGAGAATGGAAGGGACCTAGCAGACTGGATGTGGTGGCGTGCGCCTGTAATCCCAGCAGGGGAGGCTGTAAACAGGTGGATCACTGCAAGGTCGATCTAATAGTGAGACCCTGAACACCCTGTAGACCCTCCCCTAAAATCAAATAAATAAATAAATAAATAAAATCACCAGTAACCTAAGGCAGAGGAGATTCTTGTGCTTCTACAGGAAATGCTAAAAGGCCTATTTGGGTACGAGAGTAAGCTGTCAGGTTAAACCATGAAGCCGGATCTGGAGAAGTTAACAGCGATGAGGCCAGATCCAGCCTGGGGCCTACTGAAGGAAGTGACCAAATGGAAGTCGAAGGTCTAAATAGGTGGTAAAATATAAAAATAACTGACGTAAATTTTACTAGTATTAAGACAAAAATGCAAAATGTGCATAGTAATTACAGATAAAAGATTTATTCCTTCCAAAATTTTCTGATAAGAAAAGATCTCTGCCTGTTGACAAATAACAAAATCTGACTTGCCTATTTGTAATTACAAATTTCTAAAAATTGTAATAGAGTTACTATAATTAATTTGGTCAAGAATATATGAGTGCACTCTTGATTTTGTAAAGCTGTTTCTTCTGTGTTCTATGTATTTATGTTTGTGTGTAGTTCTGTAAACAGCTGTTCTTTTTTTCTTTTTAGATCATTTGTTCATGATACAATTTGAGATATAGATTTAAAAGCATGCTTTCTCCTAGGTTACCAACTGTTCTAAGTGATAGCAAAATCACTTTATACACAATTTACCAAAAAGTTTAAGCTAATTAAGCAAAAATTTCTTAGAGTGGGAAGAAATTATTAGATGGGTAAGAGGTGTGGCCCATCTTTTTGTTCTTCAATGAGGAGCTTCCAATAATCTCAATAGTCTCTTAGGAGACACCCTCAATACGTTGGTCATTGGTTTAAAAATAAAGTTTTTCAGAAAAAAAAATCACAATAAGGTTTTCTCTTGGTATAAAACTAAATTAAGAAACAAAGGTTTTCACAAGCGCATGGTAATTCATTATTGTTAATCTCACGGTATATTGAGTGTACTCATGATTCCAGGTGTACAGATCTTCCAAAATGTAAAACAAAGATTGCTTATTGTGATAAGACTTTCTCTTAGATTCAAAATTCTGCCTTTAACAAACAACTTGTGATGTATATCCTACTTAAGGACAACGAATCAGGTAAAAATTTCTTACCTATTAGATAGAGATGATCAGTTAAAAGGATTATATTATGTCAAAACGAAAATTTAAGTATGTCACAAAATGTCATCAGGGTTGTCTTGCTGCAATGTTGCATATGTTTTTGTTTTTTGTTTTCTAGTGTATTTAGTACAGAGTCTACAGGGTCTCACTACACAGATCAGACTCCTAGCATTCCTCCTGTTTTTCAGCCTCCCATGTGCTGAGATTACAGGCCCAGGCCACCACATCCAGTCTCAATCGCCATCTCAACATACCCCAGGGGCAGGGCTGGCACGGCACACCAGGGATCGAACCCCAGTCCCTGGGTCTGCCTAAGCAGGAGCTTTAATCCATTGAGCTTTAATCCGTTGAGGCCTAACAATATTGTATATGGTTTTGATTTTTAAATTTTTGTGTAAAAATATGTAATTGTTATCTTTTAACATTCTGTAGCGATTTAAATATTAGACTATCCACGGCTGCTAGATAATAACAGTTCCATTTTATGTCTAAGGTGTTTGATATTCAGATAGACAGTAATATTAAGCTTTACTGCTTCTGTTGCAGGGTAATGTCATTAAGCTTCTCTTCTGGATGTTTAACAACTAAAGTGTGGAGATCAATAATTAGAGACAGATGGGCCACAAGGAGAGTCAATATTTTGACCCTAGACCTTCAAGGTCAGTGAGAACTTAGGACATAAGAAAACATCTGCTGTGACATCCTATAACTCAGGTGAGTCCCTGATTTTCTGATCAAGGACATACTGGGGCCACAGAGGAAAGCGATCGATGCTGTAGAGTGTGCCTAAGGAGAGTCATCTAGAGAGAAAACATTCTCTCAGGCTTTCACAGAAAGCAAACTGGTCAAGCAATGGCTGTGTCTCATCCAGATGGCTGACACTGACAGAAGATGTAAGAGGTGCTGTACATGGTTCCAAGGTAAATCCTGAGGAGATTAACTGACCTTGTCAGATAGCAAAAGTTAAATTTGTATTTATACAAGTCTTGCTTTAACTTGGTCTTAACCATCCAGCAGAAAAGTGTAACCACAAGATAAAAAAAGTAATGGCATATTAATATGCTAAGCTGTAAAAGGTTCATGTCACTAACATCTTCTGAGAAGTGCCAACTGTATCGATAACTCACTACTGCTATTATGGACTATTAGACTATATAGGGTTACATTTTTGAATTCAAGTACTTAAAATCTTTGGACTGGCATCAAGTGTGAAAAGGTCCTCTAAAGAATTATCCAAATACAGCTTCTCCAGTTACAATGGAACATCCATCTCTGGCACAACAAAACAAAAAAGGGGGATATGTTGGGAGCCTTGGAAGCTAGAAAAGTGGCTAAGTGTGTAGGCAGGAACAGGCCTCGGTGCCTAAAGCCAACAAGCTACCTCAGTCCTGAAACAAGCATCCTGACTGGTTAATGTCAGCTACTAGTTACTAGGCAACCTTGTGTCACGTGTTACTAACTTTGCAAAGGTATAAATAAACATCCATAGTGTCACTCAGGGGTCTCACCAATCAGGCGGAGGAGTCACCACCTAGCCCAGCTCTTGTGTTCTTGTCTGTCTTTTCCTCATTCCTCCCACTGCTTCTCCCTGGGTAGAACGGATCACACCGATACCCACGGATCTGTACATGCCAGCGGAGGGCAGAGTGCGCTGGCCACCCCAAGACTGCATGTGGCCCCTGAGTACTCCTGGCCGCTGCCAAATTGCTCTACACTAGCCAGACCTAAAGGCCACAGGTATTTTCTCCATCTAGGTGACAAGCCCTGGACAGGAAGAAACTGCACACTCTGCTTTGGGCTCCTGCCTACCCCCTTTCAGAGAGGACAACACAGATTGACTGGAAAAGAGGGGTCCTAGAAAATACTCCCAAGTGGGCGTGTCTGCCACCAACTTCATCCTTTCTCCCTTAACCCTAATACTCTCTCCCTAGACTTCTCCGACAACTCCCACCCTGAACCCAAGAGACAGACACGCTTCTCTCCCTGCGTGCCCAGCTGGCATCCAGCTAATGAAGCACCCTAAAGTACACCTCCCACGGGCCTGCCCTTTAACAGTGATAGGGCAGAAGATAGAGGACCCAACGCTGGCTTTTGGGGGGCCGAACTTGGTTTAAATCCTGTGTCAACTACTTGATAAGCATGTTCCTTAACTCCTCTGAGCCTCAGTTTCCTCATCTGCAAAATGTTACTTTGCAACAAACACATTGACTTTTATTCAGTGCAGCCACGAGTTTTCCAGATGATTCTGAGGGGTTACTATAATTTATGTCACACAGCTATCACGTGGTAGATGTATAGAACAGCCGCCTTTGGTGGGGGTGGTTTGCGGGAGATTGAGCCCAAGGCCTCAGTCAAACAACAAGGCTAATGACAAACATTTGTCAGACACCCTGTAGGTGCTGGGCAAAGTGCAAGCACTGAGGACCTCAAGATGAGTAGTTTTCTGGTCTCTCATTGCAGAACAGATAACCCCTAGTAGGCACTCAGTAAATATTTGCCGAGTGCCTCAGGGAGCTCACACTTCAGTGAGAGACGTGGGACGCCCAGGGCACGGTCCTCACAAACACGGCAGGTCACACTCAGAAGCTAGGACGGAGCCCAGAGCAGGCCTTTGCTTGGGGCAAGGGGAAGAAAAGGCTGGCATGGGGGCCCAAGTAGAGTCACCAAGGATATGCAAGAAGGTATAGAAAACAGTGCCCTACAAGTGCTGTCCCCATAAGGGTTCTCAGGGGCTCACAGTTCTTGTGGTTCTCTAGGGACATGGCTGCCCTGGGAAGGGACAAGTGACTCAGAGAGAGACAAGCCCATCCCCGACAGTGGCCCTGAAGTTCAGGCCATAGCTCACGGCGAGCACAGACAGTGCATCTCAGCACTTCCCTACATTAAGTCGTTCGGTTCCCTTGCAGTCAGAATTACTACTGACCCTATTTCCTGGATGAAGAAACTGAGGAACAGTGCAAACAAGTCCTCCCAGCCCCACCAAGGTCAAGCTTGGGATTCACACTCACCAACCTGGCTCTGAGCAGTTAACTACATGTGGCTTCTCTTTCAGTTTAATGAACAAGTCCAGGGCAAAGCTCACAGTGCCTGGGGTCCTCCAGACCTTCATTCCCAGGCAATGAAGCAGGATATCAGGTCTGGGTGGGCAGGACAAGTAGGTAGGTGCTGAGAGCAGTCCCCGGCCCTGATTCCTGCAGGTGCTGGCTTTCCCTGTCCACACTTAGGCCCCGCCACCTTGCACACCCCGTACCAATGTGTTGGGCGGGGCGAGTTTCATGTGCTTACCCGCTTTTCATTAGAAGAGTCGTTCACGTTAACCCCACAGGCCAGGTCAGGCCTGGGGAAGGTTTCAGACCAGCCGTCCTGTGTGCAGTTTCGGAACAGGGAACCTGTGGGTGGCAAGCATCTTGCAAATGAGCAACTGGGCCGGGCACTGTGCTTTCATAACAGAATCTACAGTAACAAGTAAGTATTGTTGTCACTTTATAGCTGGGAAACTGAGGCAGGCAGGTTAAGTAGTATGTCCAAGTAAGTGAGGGAGGAGACTGCAACCCAGAAGCTCCAGAGCCCATACTCCCACCACACACTGCACACCAGTCCCCTTCCTTCCTCTTGCCCTGTGCTTTACCGGAACCTGTGTCCTAGGGCCATGGAACAAAAGGGTCCCCAGAACCTCTAGGGGAGTTGGCAAAGGTAGGACACTCCTACAGTAGACTCTTCCCCGGCTCTTGCTCTTACACATCCTGCTCAAGGAAGGAAGTTCTGTTTTACTTCTAATGCTACACCGTCTCACCTGGCCACTTGGAAGCCACCAAAGTGCTACTGAGGTAGACCCTTTCTGTCCTTCACAAGAAGAGTGGCATTTCCGGCCACAGAACCCAGGGCCCTCACGGAAGCAACTGCAGCTCTGGGTGCCCTACATACCTGCCACCAAGCTACAGGTTACCTCCTCTTGCTAGATGCCCAATGGTTCTGATCTCCTGGGGGGGAGGTGTTTGGGGGGTCCACACTGACTGGCTGGGGCTAGACAGAAAGGCAAATGAATGGGCATGCAAGTGTGTGTGTGTGTGTGTGTGTGTGTATGTGTGTGTGTGCATGCACGCATGCTCGTCTGTGTCTGTCTGTGTTGCTGAGAATCAAATCCAGGGCTTCACCCATGCTAAACACACCCCTTACCCCTTGCCCTCACTGCAGCTTTCAAAGCCAGAGCCCGAAGACTGAGACAGGAGCTCTGGCCAGGAAGGAAGGCCTGGGCCCAGGGAGAGGTGCCCACCTTGCACCTCGTAACCCAACTGCCTACTGGTGAGGGCGTCCCGGAGTGAGGGCCCTGGTCAGCAACTCCTGCACATGGAGCCCAGCCAGGGCCACCTGAGCAGCCCCACTGCACCTGCATGTGCCTCGCCAAGGACCCCAGAGCTAGGCCACTGCCCACAAGGCCCAGCGTCAAGTGAGCTCCAAGGAGATGGAGCTTTTCCAGAGCTGGCCACTCTGCTCAGCACTTTCTGCATGGAGATCTAATTTCTGACCTAATCCCACCTATTTTGCCAACCAAAAAACCAAGGCCCACATCTGGGCCTCAATGCCTAGCCAGCATCTATGCCGTCCCCTGCTGGCCTTCTCCCTGTGGTCCCAACGGTGGTTTCTATCCCCTGGAGACCATGTCCTGTGCCCTCTGGGCACACCCAGTCAGTGAAGCTTCAGAAGCCAAGAGCACAGGTCTGGCAGCAGCCTGACTGAGTTCAAACCCTAGCGCTGCGTTCTGGTTGCCATGTGCTTTTGCACGCATCGCTGCTCTGAGCCACACGGGCAGAAGCACCCACAGTGCAAGGGTGAGCCACGGCCATGCCAGCACCTGGCTCCATTAGCGACCTTTCCAAAGGAGGCAGGAGTGGGCAGGAATCTTGGGATTTTAGTATATATGCTGCTGAAGCGAGCTCAGGAATCTTGGAATTAAGGGGTGGAAGTTTTGAGAAATTGAATCAAGGGAGCTACACCGTCATGTTTGGATTTGTTGAATCGGATCACAACCCCCCACCCAGGGCCAAAGGTCATCCAGCAGCACCTGCCTGGAGGCGGCTCCTAGCCTGAGCAGCCTGACTGTTTGTCTGTGGACAGAAATTTGCATGTGACCCCAACTGGGTACCCAGAGCTGCCGACAAGGCAGTGACCCCTCACCCAGTGCCAGACACACACCACAGGACTGCAAGCCATAGGGCCGGGCGCTCTCTGGGGTGCCTGCACTATCTCCCACTTCCCTCCGCATAATTCCTGATAGGTAAGAAACCCCCAACCAGACCCAGGCCAGTATATGCCCAGGGGCCCCCAAACGCAGTGGGCATGCCTGTGCGCACACAGGCAGCCTGGGGAAGAGCCAGTCCAAGGCTTTCATGGAATTCTCAAGCCTCTAGGACTCAAAGGAGGTTAGTTATTACTACGGCTGAAAGGCGAGACCTCTGCTAGCCGGAGGGATCGCAGGACCCAGGCCTGACTCTGGAGCGCGTTACTGAACCAGAACAACTCCATAAGGCTGGCGCCCTTTCTGGAATCAGAGGAATGCATGTTAGCGGGAACACTGCAGGCCAACACGGGAACCTTCTGGGACGGATGACAGCCCCTGGTTTCTCCTCACACGGGTGCTCGCCTTCTCCCAGCCCATGTAATGGGTTCCTTCAGAGTTCATTTATGAATTAAGTCTAGTTTATGTTTCTTTGTTCCAAAAAAGTGTCCAGAACACCCTCTTGTTGTCACTGGGCACTCCCCCGAGGGCAGGAATCAGGGCTAGAGCCATGACAGGCGAGGGAGCTTTCCTTTCTGATGGGAGATAAAGGGAGGAGTCTTGTGAGACCCAGAGGGAGGGACGGTTCTTGATGAGGGGCCAAGGCTGGGCCTTGGGATCAGGGATCCTCCCCTGTGCTCTTGGGCCAAGGATGAACAGGGTAAGAACATCCATCTTACCTCCCCAGAGCTTGGCCCAGCAGCGGTAGGTAGACAGAGCCATTCATAGAACCTGCAGCACCACAGCGACACTGTGTGGCGGATAGACGAAACAGCAGCAGAGGCAGGCACAGGGTACCCTCGTGGATCATGGGCCATTCAGGGGCAAAGAGAGGGACCCCATAAAGGGAGAGAGTAGGCTTCTGGTTAATGGGGTGGAGAGGAGTTTAATCAGACCACTAGTGTGGTTGTGACAGGGCTGGCACTTGGTCACCTGTGTGGCGATGACATAGGCTTTGCTTGGTCTCTCTACAGAGGGGGAGGAAGGTGGTGGGGTGGGGGGGAGGACCAAGGCACTGTGGCTCTGGGGAGGCTTCAGGGAGGGGTTAAGAAGTTCTTTCCAGCGGGAGAGAAGCCCCTGGGTGGAGCCCTGGGCAGGAGTCAGATCCCAGGTCTGGTCCTGGCCTTGTGTCTATCCAGCCTCCTGCTCCAGGTTAGCCATGTTGTCATTCACATTCTGTGCCCTTAGCCCCACAAGGCCAGACACATGGAAGGGCTGGGCCGGAAGTAAAGATGGCCGATATGTTCACAGGTGTATGTGTGATGGGGAAAGAGGAGGGCTCTGGGGGGAAGGAGGACAGGGAAGGAAAGCATGGGAGAAGAAACCAGGCACAGCTAGCATATTTCTGAGCACAGCCTCATAAGATAGGTATTATTACACACACCGCTTCATAGATTAAAAAATTGAGGTTGAGTGACAATGAGCCACTTGGGCCATGAGGCCCACTAAGCTGCGTTTCCATGTGTCCCCTGCAGGTAGGCATTGTCGCTGTGTGACAGTTCTGGCTGAAGGAATGTGGGCAGAGGGGTATTCCTGTCAGGGCTGGCCTTCAGCCTCCCTGTGGGACCTTGTGGTCCTTTTGCCAGCCAACCTGGACCTGCACATGGAAACCACAGTGAAAAGATGCCGGAACTTAGTGTCCCCAGGTGGGGACCTGCCTGCTAATCAGAGATGTTGTTTTGGACTTTATGTGGGCCAACATGGTATGGCAACCTTGAGCTCTGAGAGGTTCGTCTGTTGCAGGAGATAATGTTACCAAATCAGTAAATGGAAGAGTGGGCTTCGGTTTTTTTCACCTGGTCCCCCACATTCCTGTCTTGTGGGGAGGTGAGTGAGGCTGAGGAACTGTGAGTTTCGGTAGCACCCTGCTCAAGTCTGTGTGTGTGTGTGTGTGTGTGTGTGTGTGTGTGTGTGTGTGTCTGTGTCTGTGTGTGTGCACAACAGCATGCATGTGCACACGTGGGGCTGTGTGTAATAGAACATTACAGCAAGAAGAATCTAGACTTCTCTCCCAGAGCCCACAAGCTGTCTCTGCTGCAGTTTGAACATGGAATATGCCCCCACGGTCCCACGTTTTCAGACCTTGGTCCTCTGCTTCCTCTCTGGGGAATGGTGGAGGTGGCCCTAGTGGGGGGAAGTTGGACATGTGCCCTTGAAGGTGGTAATTAGAACATCTGTCTCTTCCCCACCCACCCCACCCCACCCCGCTGGTCACCATGAGGCGACCCTCCCTGCTCCCCACCATGACGTCCTGCCTCCCACTGGCTCAGAAGCAGTAAGCTGATCAGCCATGGACTAAAACCTCCACAACAGTGAGCTAAAATTAACCTTTGATCCTCAAAGGATCAACATATCCACTTTCATGGACATTTGTGACAGTGACCGCAAGTGGACTAATAGTCTCCACAACCTATTCTTTGCCTGGCTTTGGAAGGTTAATGGGTTTCTTTGCCTGGCTTTGGAAGGCTGATGGGTTTTGCTCTTTGGTCTGTTCCTATGAAGGGCCTCTTTGGGTGTGGGTTTCCCACCCTTTGTGGGTGAAGGAGGGAGCAACAGGGCCAGGCCAGGCCAGGAAAGAGATCACAAAGGACCCCACCAAGGGAAAGGGTGAAAGGCCATGAACCTATCATGCCTCCTCTCAAGGACCATGACCAAGAGCAGCCTAGAACTACACTGACCATGCCCTCAGGGACAGAGTCCTGTTTTAAAATCAGCACTTGAATTTGAATCTTAGTGCTTCCACTTGCTGCTGAAAACATGGAGGCAAACTGCCAATCTCTCTTAGTCCTTGTTTTTATTATTACCTTTCACTGGGTCAAGTGAGTTACTGAGGCTGAGAACAAAGGTAAGTGGTATCCAAGGGTCATGACTAATGAGCCCATGTGTATATAAGAGCTGGCCAAAGGGGTGGAAGAAGTGACCCTTCCTGAAGACCAGGTCATTTGGCACTGCCAGGTGGGGTCTAATTACAGGGGCTGGAGCCAGGGCCTAGTTGCTAAGGAAACAGAAACATGGATGGAAGGCGAGGCAGAGAGAAGCCAACCCAGCTTCCTCAGCGCCTGTCCCAGGACCTTGCCTTCCACCCACTTCCTCTGGAGAATCCAGCCTCCTGCCCACCCCCAGCAGGGTTCCAGTTTCCAGCAAGCATTCCCTCCCGGGACTTCACCCACCACTTGTCCCCAGACAGGCTCTGAGCCTCCCATGCCAGGCGGAAGCCCCACCAGGGGCCACCCCACAGCCACTGGCCAGGCCCTTTGGGCTGCGTGGTTACCATTCCTGCTCCTCGTGAGCATCCGCAGGAACCTCGGGCACTCCACTCGCACGGTCTGTCCCGGCGCAGAGGAAGGCCAGCAGCTCATGTTGTCCCACAGGCCTGCACAGCCTGTGGAGAGGAACACAGACCAGTTCTGGGTACCCCGCCACGCTGTCTCTATCCCCATTTCTCTTGCCTACCTAGAGTTGCCAACAGACATTTCCAAAGTTGCCATCAGGTACTGGTTCCAGGAGGCCAGGAGCCAGTGGTGCCTAGCGAGTCCATGTTGGGACTTGTGGGGTCTAGGATCTGCCAGCTTCGTGCATGGGAAGTCCTTGGGGTTGAAGACACAGAGGAAAGAAGGAGCCAGGTATACAGAACCCGCCCCGCACCCACAGAGTCCAGTGGGATTGGTCTGAGCAGGCCCAGCAGTGACAGCAGGTTAATTCTAATACAACAGCCAGGGTCAGCATTCTTATCTCAGAACTCTTGAACTTCAGCTTGCAACAGAACTACCTGGAGGTAGGTGGGGTGGTGCGTGAAATTGTGTGCTCAAACAAGTCCTCAGCGGAGGCTGCGGCTGCTGCTCTGGAATCCACGTTGAGAACCACCGCCCCAGCAGCTCCCTGACACACACTGCTATAGTTGTTTGTGGCAGGCGTATTGTTGAAGATACCACTTGTCCCTCACTGTATTCACTTTATGAAGTGCTCTCCTGAAGGGGCAGCTGGTCCCATACAGTGAGAAGCTGAGCTCGCTGCCAACAATTCATGTCTAACTGTCCTCACTGACAGTGAATCTTGAAGCCGATTTCCCCTTTTATTTGGCTGCTAGAAAGCTCACAGCTGGATTTCTGGTTCATTTCTGGTAACTGAAAAACTCTGAAATGAACACAAAGATGGCTAGGTATCTTCCGTGCAGAAGTAGGCATTGTCTGAGCACAGCCGGTAGGATTGTCTGATTCTGTGGAGTCCGGGGCCTTTTACTATCTTTGTACAGTTTCATCCTCTGTAACTTATACTTCATAGCAATGCAGAAGATCCCTGTTCCCAGACACAAATAAACACTGTCCACTCAGTGCAACTGACCTCGCTCTGTCCCCCGCCCGGATTCAGCCTATTTTACATTCTTTTATTGTACCATTCTGTCTTGTAGTGTGGTTCTTCGAATTCTATGAATTAGTAGGAATACCTTACTGATCTCTCTTTTTTTTTCCTTACTGATTTCTTTGTCAATTAAATCAAGTGTCAGGCAGGCATGCATTTTATATTTGCCTGTGTTCTATGATTATATCCTTCAACCACTATCATTTCATATAACCACCCCTAATTCTCCTGAAGATGATCCCAGGGCTCCAGAAACCAAGGACCTTCCACCCTGTGACAGGCTCTGATGACCCAGGCCACCACCATTGAGGACAGGTATTGACAAGATGAGAAATGGGCAGCAATGTTCCCTACGAGGGGAGCAGCAGTCACCTTCATCCTCTGTGGGAACCAAGAGCTGTGCACCCCAAAGCCATGGGGAAAGGTCCAGGACTGTCCAGTCTGACAGCCTGGTGGCCAAGCCTGAGGCCCCAGCCATGTCCTTCTCTCTTTGGGTTCGGGGGAGCAGATGCTTGCTGTCTACAGATGAGGCCAAGGCCAGGAGCACAGCCTGCACCCTGCGGGTGGTGGGTGGTGAGTGGCAGCGCTTCCTGCCCGTATCTTTCCCAGGCCTCCGCTGTTGATCCTGGCAGTTGGAGGACGAGCCTGCTGGTCCTCTGGGCTGCAGCTTCTGGCTCTGGAGCCTGGGAAGTGCAAGGGGAGCATGCTGGGAGTGTGCCGCACGTGTGGGAATCGGCTGGGGGCTGACCTCCAGGCCTCACCACAAGATTCCGGTTTGCCCATTTGGAGGCCAGACCCAGGGATCCACGGGAGCCGGATCTTACTGCCTCACCACAGTTGCTGCTGCCTGAGCTCTCCAGGCCCTGCTTTGAGACTTCACCCTGCCTCTCCCTCCTTTCAAGCTGTGGGCCCAGGCCACCCCTGTTTCCCAGGAAACAGTGACACCGGCAGTCAGGGACTCACCTTCCAAGAAGGGGAGTAGAAGTCACTGCCTGTCAGCGGCTTCTGGGTGAAGATACCACTGGGTAAAGAGCTCCCCGAGAGCAGGAGCCTTGTGGACTGCCCTCCACTGGGGCCCGGATCCTGAGGGCCTGCCACAGTGAAGACACTCAAAGCCCCAGATGAATGGACCTGTGTCCCACCTCTGGCTCCCTCACTCATCCTATCCCCAAAATGCATTTCTGACTTGATACCTATGTGACTCCCGATTCCATTTCTGGCCCTGGCCCACTTCCCCACAGCCACCCATCCTGCCAGGTCTGCTTTTCTGCTAACAGGAGATGCCCATGGGACCCAGATCAACCCCATCTTACAGAGGAGGCCACTAAGCAGAGGGGGGGCAGTAGCTTCCTGAGAAATGCAGGGGCTGGAAGTGTCTCTGCCCACCCCATTCATGCCTGGTGTCATTTGGCAGCCTCTGCCCACCAGACCTGTCTGCAGTAGGTCTGGAGGACCTGGCTCCTGTAGTGTACCTAACCTCAGCCTGGTGCTGGGAACTGGGGATGGGGCTGGTGAGCAGGGTGGGTGGAGACAAGGAATGTGTTGGGCCTGGGAGGACAGGACAGGAAGGATGTAGTGGAGGAGTGGGACCTGGGCAGTAGAAGCCAAGCCTGCTACAGTGGGCTTCTGCTCCAGCAGCAGAACCAGGCGCAGAAGGAGAAAGAATGTGGGAGGATTCTAGAGCAGAGTCCATCCTGTGATTAGGAGGTCTGGGAGGAGGCTTTGAAGGCAAGAGTTGGGACATCGGCAAGGCTGTGGTTCAGGGCAAGGGCAGTGCGCATAAGAAGAGGGACCCAGGGCCAGCGAGATAGCTCAGTGGTCTAAAGCACCTGCTTAGGGCAGGCTGATCCAGCCACAAAAAGAAAAAAGAGGAGACACAGGAATGGAGTGACAGGTTTGGATACAGCCGCTTCGAGGCCAGTGGGAGCATTTGCAGGGTCAAGAACTTGGTATATGCGTTCTTCAAGGAACACAGGAGATGAGGATCCCTTAGACCGTAGGTCTCCCCAGGAATGTCTGTGAGCCTGGAGAAAGGAGCCCCCAAGCAACTCTCTGTTTTGTACCTTCCCTAGACCATCAGCAGAGCTCTGCCACCGCCCCAGAGGCTGGGCATCCCACTGCCGGCTGTAGGTGCTGCTCTCCAGGCCTGAGCAGAGAGTGTCCAGGGCTTGGCAGACCCTGGTTGACCTTGGGCTTCCCAGATGGCTTGGCCTGGTGACTTGGGCCTGGGGGCCCCTTCCAGATGACTCACTGCTTCTCTCTACTCTGAGCTACTCCAGCCTCTAGAGTTCCAGGAGGTGAGGGGTCCTTTGTCCTCCTTCCTATGTAGAGGTCTCCTTGCAGCTGCAGGATACAGGCAGTGCAATCTCCCTACTGGCTTGGGAGGCTTCAGCTACACCTGAAGCAGTGGGGCACTGTAGAGAGTGGAACAACACAGGGGCCTCTTATGCCTCTTGGAGAGAGACATTCTCGGGGCTGCTGGCAGCTGACCAGGCCATCAGGGCACTGATCCATCAGGTCTGATGATCCATGCTCAGCTAGACAGACGGGCAGAGGTGCCAGGACGTCTAAGAGCCTTCCTGAGCTGGGTCATGTCATCAGACAGAACACACAGGGACACCAAGCCTGGTGCTGGCAGAGGGTAGGAGGAGTGTCTGGGGCCAGTCGGTGGGCTGGCTGCCAGCTGGCTCACTGCCACGCCCTTTGTGTCTGTTACTCCTAGAGAAAAAGCAGTCTGGCCTGACAGGGCCATGCCAGACCTGCACTGGACACCCAAGAGACCCAGCAGATATCTCGCAGCTGGATGTCACAGCAACCCACTCTGCCCATGGGAGAGAAGAGGAACTTGGCTCCGAGAGGCACAGTGACAATGTGGTACAGGTGACAAAGCTGGTACCAGTGAAGCCGGGATCACACCTAGTCTTCCTGCTTCCCCACCAGGGAAGGATCCCACCCGCCAGGCTGCACTCGGTGGCAGCACGCAGAAGTCTCAGAAGAGTGCAGTGAGCATGCCCCACCGGGCTTCCGCTGCCAGCAGGGGCCCTCTGCTTTGCTCCCTGGGCTCCTGGCTGCCCCTTGCCAAGCTGGGCAGGGATGGGAGGTGGAGAGAGCACTTCCTGCCCAACTGAGACACCCTGTGCAGGGCACCTCTGGCAGAAAGAGACAGGCCAGGCTGCGGTGGCCACAGCATCCTGGGCCGCTGCAATCCTGAGCAGTAAACATCACCACCTAAATCATGCAGGGATGTTGCTGAGATAAGGGACTGGTTAGGGCTAGAGCATCTGACCACTGAGGGACAGCCACTGCCTCTGGAAAGCCCAGGCTAACATGAGCCTTGAGTTGCTGCTGTCCCTGAAACTACCCGGTGCAAAGGACAGGATGGAAGTCTAGGAGGTTGAAGTGAAGACACCAGGGCAAATGGTGCCAGGCCATAGACGCCATATGGCGGCGGGGGGGGGGGGCGACACATGAGGACAGAGTGCTGGATTGAGGCAGGTGCCATGAACGAGCCAGGGTAAGCCCTGGACTCAGGCGCACCCTAGGCTTGGCTCTGCCACTTTGCTCTGTGAGCCTCAGGTTCCTCATCTCTAAAATGAGCATCTTAACATTCTCCAGGATTTTTATGAGAAATGATTTATGTATGCAATAGGATATTCTTCTTTCATCTATTAACTTTGTTCTTTTTAATTTTCTTGGCATTTTTTTTCCATTTAATCTCTTCTTTCTCAAAATACTAGTAGGATATGTCGGACAGGAAAGGGGCTCTTAGCATCCTTTTTTCCTGGAGTTTCCAAAAGCCACTGGAGGATGAAAGGTATTCAGGTGTCATCTCAGTGGAGTAAATAGGAAAGCAGCAAGACTCCCTGGGGCTGGGGAGATAGCTGAGCAGTCTAAGCACCTGCCTGGCAAGCATGAGGACCCAGGTTCAATACTCAGTACCACACAGCATGCCAGCCCCAGCCCAGGCCCACCAAGCTGGCCACCATATCCAGGCATGGTGGTGCACACCTGTAATCCTAGCTCTGGGGAGGCTGAGACAGGAGAAGCTATGTAGCAAGACCCTGTACCAAATACGAAGAAGAAGGAGTGGGGGAGGGGGGGGCCGAGGGGGAGTGGGGGCAGAGGAGGAGGAAGAGGAAGAGGAGGAGGAGAAGAAGAAGAAGAAAAGAAGAAGAAGAAGAAGAAGAAGAAGAAGAAGAAGAAGAAGAAGAAGAAGAAGAAGAAGTGCTCAGACTGTGAAGAAAGGGAGGGGAAATGAACAGGAACACGGAAGGTTCCAGAAAGAACACAAGGCCCCTGCTGTCCAGCCAACCCCAGCTGGCAGGGAGGATAGCCCAAAGGAGAATGGCTATGGGAACACATCTCGATGAGACACAGACAGCCTTGTGGAGCCTGTGCCTCAGGCCACACACAAACAGGCCACCTGACTGGAGACAGGGGCTGCCGGCCACCATCCCAAGAGAGGGACCCCTGACATGGGGGAGAGGGGGAGATCCAGAAAATAACAAGGCTTAGGCTTCTGTCTCTCCAGAAGAATAAAGTCAAAGTCACATAAAATGGAAAATGTTCTATTTTCAGCCAGTGGACTGAAAATAGACTCCTTAAGGTTTGTCGCCTTTAGATTTATGAAGGCTCTGGCCTTGCACCGGGCCAAAGGTGACACCAGGCCCACCATCATCTTCCTGCCTATGGGGACATAGAGGAGGCCCAAGAGGCAAATCTGGATGGGGCAGGCCTGGGAGGAGAAAGGGCAGCCCTGGGCTCAGGTGCCCTCGGCATCTCTGCCCGGCCTCACCAGGCTGGCGCCACACCAAGAGCCCTCTGTTGATGGTGAGTGTGCCTGGTTTCCACCCACAGTGGAGCATCCATCTTCCGGTCCTTGGCTTATTTATAAATGAGTTCAGTTGGCCTGATGATAACCTCAGACTATTTCTGGAGCACTGTGACAGGCTGCGGTGACTGGGGGCCAGGAACAGCCAGGTCCCTTAGGGCCATGCGAGCTCGGGGTACTAGGGGTAGACACTGTGTCCTTCTGTGTCCCCTCCACATTCCGGATGCTCCTGGCCCTGTCCCCAGAGTCCTCCCGTAGCTTCTGCCTGTCAGCACTGGCCCTTTCCTCTGCCTGGGGACCGTCACATCCATCTCCTGAGCTGCTCCTTTCCTGGGGACTTGTCTTCCTCCCGCCTGAAGACCTCCATTCCCTGCTAATGACCAGGCTAGGAGAAAGGGCGGCCTTGGGCTCAGGTGCCCTCGGGACCTCTACCAGCCCCACCAGGCTGACGCCACACAAGGGCCCTTGCTGGCACTGACGCTCTCTCTCTTTTTTTTTTTCATGCAAAGCCCTTCCTGGGAAGATCAAGGCATCAGCTACTCCCAGTTTTGTGCTGAGTTTGAACAGAACAGATTACAAACCAGAGAATACTCCAGATTTAGATAAAAAAAAATTGGGGCTGAGGATCCTGCTTCTGTCCTATGTGATCCTGGACCCTCTGAGCCCCACTTTCTCCTCTGCGGCATGGGGATAACAATGGTAGCTACTACACGGTTGTTTTAATAATTTTAAAATGTTAAAAGGTCTAAGGTGTTATATGAAATCTACAAAGTAAGTTAAATTATTTCTGAAAAACAAGCCAAGACAAGTTGTGTTAAGAGTGAGCCGTAGGTAGCTGAGGGCAGCAGCCCCGACCTAAGGGGAGCGGGGCTGCTAAAGGAGATCAGGAGTGGGGTGGGGGGTCCAGAAGGGGCCTGAAGCTTCTTAGCGAAAATGCACTAAAAGCCAGCACGTTGAAAGGCTGATTCACACACCACGTGCAAGCCTCCAACCCAGAATGCTCTCCACAGAAGACAGACCAGGTTGGGTAGCAAATGACTCCCTGTATGAAATGTCCAAGCGGGCAGCTCCACAGAGACAGGGAGCAGACGAGCACTGCGAGTGGCTGTGGGAGGAAAGGGCGCCCAGTGATTCCTCCCTAAGTACTGGTCTTAATTTTGCTTGATGAACATGTTTTGGAAGTAGAAGTAGCGGTTGCCCAGCACTGGGAATGTACCGAGTGCCATGGAATTGTTCAATTTATTGTCACGTGAATTTCATCTAAACAAAAGCAAATTAATAAACAAATAAGAATCCATTTCTTGCCCCCTGTGCTCTGGGGTGTGGACAGATGTCTGGGCAGAGTCAAGAGGTCGGCCTGTCCTTCCTCAAAGGTGAGGTAACCAAGGCCCCGAGAACACTGGAGTCACTGGGGGGTCACACAGCACCTACCTGATGGGGCAGGACGCAGGCCTGAGTCCATCTAACAGCAGGGCCTACACATTTCCTGCCACCACACAGTCCTTCTGGAACATTCTTTCCTTAGGGAGAGAGTGTGTCCTGGCTTCTGTAAACACAGCACTAACCATCCCAGCAGAGCAGGCCATGTAGCTGTTAGGGTGACCCTGAAATGTTCCCACAAAATGTTGGGAAAGCCTTGGCTGCTTAACCTGGAATAGCTAAAAAGTTAATTTTTTATTTGTGGTAAGTATGCTGGGCTTGGTGACAGCTCTCTGACTCGCATTTCCTGTGACTTGTCCGACTTTCAAATATTAACCTCTACCCCAGGAGAACCAGGTAGCTTAACCATTAACTCTGTACCCCCAGCAGAGAGTGCCACATCCCCTTCCAGCTTGGGCACTAGGACAGAGTCTTGGGCCACAGGGAGGACCTTGGCTAAGCTCCCAGGGGACTTGCTGGCCTGAGCAAGAGACAAAGACATTGGCATCTTCCTGTCACCCCCTCCCAACTACTCTGTCCCTTTCTATTGCTCTGTCCCTCCCTGCCCCATATCTGCCCTGTCCTCCCCACTGTCCTCACACCTTACTCCATCAGCCATGCAGCCAGCAGGGCTGAAGATCTCCTTTCCCAGCATCCTCCCACCTCTCCTGCCACCAGGGATTTAAAAGCGCATTCAAAGCACCAGACCCCTTTTGCTTCCTGGAAACTGCACGGGCCAATATGAAAATCAGATGCAAGCAGCAGGGCCATCCACAAAGGGCAAGGCCAGCCCATCACCCTAACACCCACCTGTACCCACCTCCTTGGTTTGGCAGCCAGGGCTTTTGGGAATGTGGCTGGGCAAGTGGCCCAAGGGAAAGGTGCCAGTCACAGGCAGGGCTAAGCATGCAGGTGGGCAGTGGACGCCAGCCAACCATGGCAGAGGTTAGCCTGGCTGCGCAAGGAGCTGGACAGAGGCTGTGAGAGGAGCTCCCTGCTGTGAGATGCCTGCCTTCCCACCACAGCATCCTGAGGTGAGGTCAGTCAGTGGTTATTGCTCCCTCTTAGAAATGGCAAGCTGAGCAGCGCAAGGGTGGAGCCTCCTACCGGGGATGGCCAGCAGGGAGCAGCAGTGCCAAGAGCCTGCTGCCACCACACCCTCCCCGGGCCAGCCCCAGCCCGGACCCCACAGCCAGGTCAGAGCCCGGTGAAAGCCACCTGTCCTGGCTTCATAGAAGTGAGACTGTCCTGCACTGAGGCCCAGCAGACACGAGCAGGGGCCCCAGCCGCTACAAGAGCCTTAAGGAGGACCAGGGCACACCTCTGCCAGCCCAAGGCAGGCCCTGAAGATTGCCCTCGGAGGGAGATCATGGCTAGATGGCCCCACTAATTTGCATAAACCAGGCACACTGGAAACAATCACATCTCCTCAGGGCATCACTACTCCCTGCACAGCTCCCCCTCCGCACCTGTTCCCCCCACACACCCCGCAGTCAGCACTCCTGTTTGTTCCTTTCGCCCTGCTCTTAATCACATATCTGCATTCCCTCATTCACTCAGCAAGTCAGTCAACAGTCAAACGCAGCCAGTATTCAGTCCACATGGGTGCTGGGCCAAACACTGGAGAAAAAGAAGCAAGCAACACATCCCCACCCTGGGCTGGAGCAGGGAGAGGCCAGCACATACATCTCCACAGGGCAGTGCAGAGGTCCCAGGACAGAGAGAAACAGTCCTGCCAGAGCTGGGTGCTCAGCTAAACCACAGAACATTGTTCCTGGAGGAATCTAAAAAGCCCACACCTGGCACAGTGAGGAAGCGAGGGAACGGTGTTTTGGCAGAGGATTAGCACGTGCAGAGACTGAGCCAAGAAAGAAACTGCCACAGACATTCATTGTAACAGGGATCAAATCCAGGGTTACTCTACTGAAGTTATAGACCCAGTCTTTCGGAAAAATTGCTTTTTATTTTGCCAAATTGCCTGGGCTGGCCTTGAACTTTCAGTCCCTGGGCCTCAGCTTCCTGAGTACCTGGAGATAGTGTGCCCCCACTGGGCACACTGCAACTTTTGAGCACATGACCTGAGCTCACCACTACCTCTGCAGGGATCAGGGTTCAAGACCTCCTCTCTCAGGTTGCCTCCTCCTGGGGACGGGGAGGAGGAGCGCAGCTGAGACTGAGGCACCAGGCTGGCCTCGCTGGGGCCTTGCTTTCTACTGTGTGTCAAAGATAGCAAGAGGGTTGGGGGAATCAGGAGGCTGGTAACAGTGTCCCAGGAGTGCCAAGGCCAGGATCTGGCTTCCCAGAGCCGGTAGAGGAAGCAAAGGCTCAAACTAAAAGAGAGTCCTAACACACACATGTATACACACACACACACACACACACACACACACACACGCATATGCACACGCATGCATGCATACACTATGCATGTGAACTGCCTGGACACACACTGGCACCATCCACACACCTGGGCCTTTGTCACAAACACCTACCTTTCACCCCACTTGAGCAGCTCCCAGGGGCAAGTGCTGAGCACTGTGGTGCTGAGGCTCTCCTCGGGCTCTCCCTCCTCCCCTTCAGGCAGCTCCCACATCATCTGCCATCTGCACCTGCACACAGGTTCACCTCCCTCCGATTTCTGTGCTCAGCTCTCAACTCTGCACGTCTGAACCTCAACTTCTTCCCCCCCAGTTACGTCATCTGCCCTCCTTGTTCCCTCCAGATGCTCAAGGCCAACATCCGGGGCATTCTGGGTTCTCCCTGCACCCCCCAACCCCCCCACACACACACCTGGGATCCAGTTCTTGGAGAAGTCTGGATGTGACTGAGTAGCTCTCACCTGTGTCTGCCCTCCAGCCCATCGTCATTTGGAGTAGCCTGTATTTCCTCGGAGTAGACTGTGTTTCCTTGGTCCTAGCCCGCTCTGTGTCTGCCAACCTTGCTGTCCACTGCAGACCTGTACCCCTGTCATCTTTGCCAGCCATGGGAGCCCACCCATCACCCGAGCCCAGCACACTGGAATTCCAGAAATGGATGCTGCTTCCTGCCCCTGCCTTCTGGGGACTCAGTGACCAGTGAGCCTGGCACCTTTGCTCCCACATATGCTCCACCTGTCTCCTCAGTGCCCCAGTGGGACAATGCTCCATCTGCCCAGGGTGACAACTCAGCATCCACCAGCTTCCTTCCTTGTCTGGTACTGGTTTCACAGCCCTACTCATCACCTGCTTCTGGACAACCCAAACAAAGACGCCCCATTGGGTCAGTGATCCATGTACCCTGGCCAGGCCACCGCATCCCAGTGGGCTTCTCTGAACCACCTGGCATCCTTCTCCAGCCCGCCATCCATGCCACAGCAAGGGTGATCATCACAACAGATGATTGATCTCACCGCCAGCCTCGAAGACTCTCCAAGGCTTTCCTCACTCAAGGATCAGGACGAAAATCTTCCACGTGGACGGTGAGCTCCTATGTGCTGCAGCCCTGCTGCTCCCTTGCCTCCGTGCCAGGTCATAATCAGGCGTATGTAGGGCGAGCACAAACATCACTACCTCAGCAAAGCCCTTGCGGAGGTCTGGATCAATCAAGAGCCCCAGTTCTATGTGCAGGCAGAGCAGCAAGCTGTCCTTATGTCATTGTTATTTTTACATGGATTTGTGATTCATGGAGTCAGCTCCCTGCACAGAGCTGAGGGACCTGTGGCACGGACTGCCTGCTGGCCCTCCGTCTCTTCCTTCTCACTAGCACAGGCGGGGTTGTTTAAGGCAGCCGCATGCACAGCTAAGGCTCAACTGTCAGCTTCTCTGGCAGCCAAGGCTAGCTGCGCAGTCCACCGCTGGCCAGGAAGTGGAGGGCAAGCAGAAGCTACCAGCGAGCTTCAGGGAAGCTTGACCCAGAAATGCAGAGGATCCCTTCTCTTTCCTCCCTGAGGAGCTGCTGCCATTGCACCCCCACGAGGGCAGAAGCCACACATGAAGTCACAAGACAGAGGAATGCAGGCTGTCACACCAGCTCTAGCCTTTTACTGATGGTAACAAAGAAACACCTATTTAGTGAGGCCAACTCATTGAACTTGGGCCACATGGGGCAAAAACACACTCCTCAGTGCTGAGAGAGGGGTCTGCATGCTGCTGCCCTGATACCATTAAGTGCTGCATGAATAATTTTTGAATGAATGCCTTTCATTTCACACCAGTCTCTTAAAATAGATGTGGCAATTGAAGCCCAGAGACGTTAAACAACTTGGTCAAGATCGGTCACCCAACTTAAAAGCCTGGTTTTTTTTTTTTTTAATTCAAGTAAAACGATACAATCTAAATGAACCATGAGCCATTTAAGTGCACCATCCAGTACTGTTCGGCACCATCACAGCACCACGTCACCTCTCCTAGCCTAAGCCATTTCCGTAGCTTCTCAAAGGAAACCCTGTACCCATCAGACAGCCACTCCCTGTTGTCCCTCACCTCATCCCTTGCCACCACTAATGCAATTTATATCTTTATAGATTTGCCTAATCTGCACATTTCATATATACGTGGAGTCGTATGATGTGTGAATCTTTGCATCTGGTTTATTCCATTTAGCACCAGGTTTTCAAGGTCCATCCATACTGTAGCATGTATTGGTTCTCTCTCTCTCTCTCTCTCTCTCTCCTCTCTCCTCTCTCTCTCTCTCTCTCTCCCCCTGCCCTGCTGGAAGGAACCCAGGGCTTCAAGCAGGCTAAGCAAGCATTCTGCCATTGCCATTGACATACCGCTTCTTTTCTTTTCTTTTTTTGGGACAGGGTCTCACTATATAGTTCATACCGGCCTCACACTCATTATGGAGCACAGGTTAACCTCAAACTCGTGTATCTTCCTGTCTCAGCCTCCTGAGTGCGGGAACTATAGGTGTGCTCCACCGTGGCTGTCTTTATTCATTTTCTTTCTTTGTTTTTATGTATTTTGTACAGGGTCTACAGGGTCTCACTGCACAGATTGGACTCGTAATGATCTTCCTGTTCTTAGTTTCCCAAGTGCTGGGATTACAGGCATGCACCACCACGCCCAGCCGTAATCACAGTCTCAGCGCACGCTGGAGCCAGGGCCAGCAAGGCACACGGGGGATCCAACCTTCTTTATTCATTTCAAAGCTGAATAATACTCCATTGTGTAAGGGTGTCACACTGTTTATCCATTCATCGACTGATGAATATTTGGGTTATCTCCACTCTTGGGTATTACAAAAAATGCTACAAATGTTTGAATACTTAGAGTGTTTCCTTAATACCACATGCTTACATGATAAAGAACAAGAAAAGAAGTTAAGCATAGGAAGGGTGAAATGAATATTTAAATATAGAGCTAATTATCAAGTGCTGATTAATATTTAGTACTTAAATCAGCAATATTTACAAAGCACTTGTATCCTACACACTTTATCTCATCTAGCGTATGTGCTGCCGAAGCGAGCACACTTTATCTCCTCTAGAAGTACACATTATCACCTACATTCTACAGAAAACTGAGGCCCAGAGAGCCCAATGGCTTATCCTTAGTCACTCAGCCAGCGAGCGTCAGAAACACAAGACACCAGGGTCTCTGGCCCCACACTGCGTTTTCTCCTTCTTCACTCATCAAATGGGCCGTGAAGGTGACATAGCAATGAGAGATGAGCCACCTTCCATGGCAGATCTCACCTTGCAGAAGTCTGCACGCAGGAGCTGATGGTAAGGAAGGGCTGTCTGCCCCCACATGCCCCATCCTGAGTGAGCACAGACTGCTTACCAGCCCCCTGCTGTGTGCGTGGACAAAGCTAGGTCGATCCCACATCCCCTCCTGGCCCAGGAGACCTGGACACAAGTGCATGCTCAGCCGAGAGAGTCCCATACCTGGTGCTAGCGGCTCCAGGTCCAGATCACCCTTCTCGTCCCTGGAGAGCTCCTGCAGGCACTGGTCTTGCTCCTCACGCAGCACGCGCAGCACATCACACAGTCGGGTCAGGGCTCCAGCCTGCAAGGCCAAGACCAAGGGTGCTCATCACTGCTGCCTGTCGATCCTACCATGCACAGGTTCTCTGGGAGCAAGAACGGGGCTAGAGACCGGGCATTCAAAATGAGGAAGGCGAAGCCCACAGGGGCTCCTGGTCAGCAGGGAGGCAGAGGCAACCACTCTAGGACAGAGTTCAGTGCACAGGCACGACAGCCAAGCTGCTTTCCTGGTCTGCAGCTTGTCCGCTCTTAGGTTATTGGAGGCCTCCAAGTCCAACCAGCTTCCTGCTTCCTGCACATGCCGCTGTCAGTGTGTAAGGCTAACTACTTGATTGCTCTCTTTTGTTTTTGAAAGAAGAGTTTGGATTCAGACAGCTCTTTGGAATCTGCACTCGGCCATCTTCTTGTCTCATAAAAGAGCATGTGTCGAGGCACACAAAAGTGCCTGCAGGAGGAAGTGGACAGAACGGAAGAGGGACAGACACGCGGTCCTGGATTCCTGGCTCTTCTGAAGTTACACTTTCATAACATCGTCACCGCCATGTTCAAGATTATAAAGACAAGCATAAGCAGTCTTCGCTTTCTTCTAGTTTGGAGCCTGTGCATCTGCCCACTTTTCACTAACGCTGTCATAAAGGATTTACCAGCTGTCAGCAGCAGGTCTTCTTCCCCTACTCCATGACACCAGCTGGCCAAGCACTGTGGTCCCCACCATCACCTCTCCTGGCCCAGAGCCTGTGCTAAAGCACAGCAAGCCCTTGCAGGCATTGGTCTGAGAGCCACACATGTTCTCTCCCCCCACCCTCAGCCCTGCGTTTCTCTCATTTATTCCAACTCAACACAGCTAATAATGATTTGTTTTGTTTTGTTTCATGCAGTACTAAGCACAGAATCTTAGTGCACCACTTAGCTATAGCCCCAGATCCTAACGACTGAACCACATGCTGTTGAAATTCTCACAGTGAAACTCCTGCTCCTTGATACTCACACAGGAGACTGGTTCCAGGACTCTTGCCCCTCAGGATACCAAGAGCCACAGCTGCTCCAGCCCTTACATAAAGTGATGTAGCATTTGCCTATAACCTACAGGTATCCTCCATATACTTCCATCATCTTCTAGACGACTTGTAATACCTAGTATAATGTAAAAACTTTGCATAAAGTTGTTGTAACATTTTTCAGGGAATGAAGATAAGAAAATAGTCTGGTAAAATATAAATAGTCTAATGAAGATAAGAAAATACGGGTTCAAGTATTTCAGTTCATTGATTTGAGGCCCAACTGCAGTTGCCCTAAGAATACAGTAATTGTCAGGAGTGCTGCCCCTGACACCTGGCCTACATACTGGGGCCCTTCTCCTCTCCCTCAGGGGGTCTCACCTGGTCTTAGCCAAGACTAAAGTCACTCTCAAAGTTGGCAAAGTGCTGGATAATCAAACAGGTATATAATGGCTGATACACTGTGTCAACTTGAGAAGCTCAGCTAAGTAACTCAGCAGCTATACATCCTGGGGGTGTAGAGGGCATGCCCCTCCTGCTCTAAGAAGTCATTCATTGTATCAACTTGAGAAGTTTAGAAGCTTAGCTAAGTGGCTCAGCAGGGGGCCAGGGTGCTCGCTTTGTAAACATCCGGAGCCTATGCAAGAGGAGGGCCTGGGGCGGGAGAGATGGCTCACTGGTCTAAAGCACCTACTTGGAACAAGCTTGGCAAAGCACAGGGACCGCGGTTCAATCCTCCAGCACCACATGCCGGCCATGCCCCCTGGTGGGCTGAGCTGGCCACACACACACACACACACACACACACAATAAAATGTTAAAATTAAAAAAAAAAAGAGGAGGGCCTGGAGGTGGTGAGGGCTACACCCACCCCAGGCGGAGCGCCTGCCTACTAGAAAAGGGAAATGAGGAAGGACTGCTTGCTGGTTCTTTTGGAGGAGCCAGTCTTCGCCTTTGGCTTGGGCATTGTGTCCTGGCTTTGGCACAGACTGTTCTGTTTCCGCCCGAGACCCTTTAGCCTTTGTTGTACAAGCAGACTCTTTGGCCTTCTGGCATAGATTCCTCAACCTTCCATTGCAGACCCATCAGCCTGATACAGACTTGCACAAACGCTGCAGTGAGCTCCAGACCTTGGACTCAATCCTTCAGTCCCAGGTGTGCAGGCACCCTCTGCACCTTCCTCCTCTGACTCTGTGGCTGACTGTTGTAAGCCAACCTTGCCATTTCTTATACCTGTGTACATCTTCCGTTCTATCTGTTTCTTTAGTAAATGCTGACTGATACAAGGCACAATCTTGTAATGCATTTAGGGAATCTCACATATTGGCCCATAATGGCCTCTGGTCAACTCACCCTATGTCTGCAAATCCATTCCCCACATGAGGAAAGCCTTATACAGACTCTGTAGCAGCTGTACAGCAAATAGGATAAAAGACCAGCTTCCAAGAAGATGCACCTCACATAGTATTCCCTACTACGTCCGGTAAACGCAAATTAAATCTTGGATTTTTTTTTTTAAAAGGAAGACTCTGAAAGATAGAGAGAAAAAGGCAGATGGGCCAGAGGAGTGACACAGAGGTAAGTTTCACCTCCGACATCGTAGTCTTAGAGCCGAGGAAGTTGGCAATAAGGAAACACCACGAGGCACAGACCCAAGAGCTCTAACAAAAGCCTGGTCTCTCTAGCCAAGGACAGGACAGGGGCAATTAAGCAATAACTGCCCTGTTCCCTTTGAACCCCAGAGAAAAAGCCCCACCACTACCTCCCAGAAAAGGCCAAGAAGGAAGTCAGGCATTTCACATTGCCAGGCTGCAACAGGTGCCCAGCCTTGGAGGTGCTGGAAGCTAACATGTGTTCACGGGGGCTGCAAACCCAGCCAAGAGGATGGCAGAAAAGACAAGTAGGGAGCTGGAACTGCCATCCCTGCTGTGGGCAATGAAAAGCGCCCCCCTGCTCATGGCCCAGTGAACACAGCCTCTACGCCAACTCAGAAAGTAGCGAGGCCCCCCCCCCCCGCTCCCAAGGATGCTCTCACAGGAGGCTGGTGGGAAGTCAGGACTTTGCCCCTCCAAGTGGGGATGAAGCCATCTGCATTGCACTCTTCTTAGTGGCGACCCTGGGGGTGCTGATACGTCTACTTCGCCCGCCATCACCAGCAGCTAGAAGCATGCTCCTGCTCCTCATAGGTGTCAAAGAAAGCACAGTGGGGAAGCCGGACTTCTGTTCAGCTAGTACCAGATTTCCCAGAAAAGAAGACCTAACCAGAAAATAAGCCTTATCTGATTTGCACGATGCTTGCAATAGAAGCCCTAACTGAAAAATAAGCCCCGGTTAAGGTCACCAGGCAGACACTCACATTTAGTGCATCCAACACATGACAGATATATTGGGTTATAAAATGATATTAATATATAATTTAAATAGAAAAATAATACTATTGATATTAGTGCTTAAAATCAATTATGTTATAAATTATAATTAAGTATTTGTAAATACGCAAGCAGATGCTTTTGGACAAGAGGAAAAAAAAAAAAAAAAAAAACCTACGTCAGGGCTAGAGAGATGGCTCAGGAGCATGGGTGCCTGCCTGGCAAGCACAAGGTCCAGAGTTTGAGACCCAGCCCCAGAACCAGGAGTGGTGGTGTGTGCCTGTAATCCCAGCACTTGGGAGGTTTAGACAGGAAGATCTCTGCGAGTTTAAGACCAGCCTGAGGGCAACAAAAAGTGAGCACAAGGCCAGCCTGAGCTATGTAGTGAGACTCTGTCTCAAAAAATAAAAATAAAATAAATAAATGTGTTAAAACCTATGTAAACAGGTATACTCCAACTTATTGCCAAATGACCAATAAAAGTTCAGACACAAGGGCTGGGGATATAGCTCAGTAGCACAGTGCCTGCCGGGCAAGCATGATATCCTGAGTTCAATTCTCGGTACAAAAAAGTTTTTAAAAAGGGGGGAAAGGAAAATAAATAAATAAAATTGAAAATGCACACATAAAAAAAGAGTTCGGAAACAACACATGAATAACATGTGCACTTGCCAACCAAGTATCTAATATGAATCATAGAATTAAATGTTATGCATTGTAGTGGATGTGCTTTAATGTACTCATGTGACATAAAAAGAAAACATTTTCTGAATTTTGGTGCCCACAATTTTTTTGGTCACTCTTCTGTGGACATCATTCTTCGCTAGCATCACTTTGGTTGCCACTCCTGTATTTAATGGAAACTTTGTGTTGCCCTGCCTGCAAAAGATCGGGACCTGGTGAAGAACTCACGGGACAGCACCACTGACGGCGGCGGCATCAGGGCACTGCGGGCAGGCTACACGGACCGGAAGTGGACTTTTAGGAAGAGCTCTGTTACTGGACATGAGAGGCTGAGGCCAAAGATTCTACAGGAAATGGACACACAAGAAATTCAGGCTGGAAGCTGGGGTTTGGAGAATGTGACAATATTTCAAATGAAGATGACGTGACTATTTAAACAAACATAGCTTTTTGTACATGAATAAATGAATAACAAGATTGTTGCACATTCAAAATAACACATCTCCTGAAAATGAACCCTATTGTGTCTTTTGTAGCAGAAATTAATATAAGATCCAATCCTATTTTCAGGGAAATGCAGTAGTTAGGAGACACTGTCAATTTACCACCTTCACCTTTCACAAAAACCCAAATAAAAGAGAGCTTCAAATAAGAAGCAAAGTCTAATAATGTACTATGAAAATGTCCAATTTTCAACCAAAAATCACTGTTACATCAAGAGCCAAGGAGATGTCAAATTGAATAAAAAAGACAATCGCAAAAAGAGAGGTGGCAGGGTCGGGGGAGAAGAGGGAGAGACAGAAACAGAAACAGAGATACAGGAGGGAGAAAGAAAGAGAAAGAGAGAGAGGCTCAATCAAAAATATGAAAGAAAAAGAAAATTTAGAGATCAAGGAATAATTTTAGAACTGGAAAATAACAAATAAAAGCTCAGCAGATGGGCTCAACAGCTAAATGGTAATGATGGTGGAGCGAGAGGACAGTGAAAAGAACTGGGAAGCTAGAAAACAGAGTAGAAATTACTCAGTTATAAACAGTGGTGGAAAAATAAACTGAACATAAAAATTGTAACACGTAGAACACTAATATTTAAAATCTAATGTTAACTTCTTAGGCATTTCAAAAGCGAAAGACGTTTGGGCTGAAAAATCATTCCAAGACATGAAGGCCAAAAAACCCCCAAATTTGACAAAACACATTTAAATTTAACAGGCTGTGCAAACTCCAAAGAGGTTACATATAATGAAGGCCAAGTCAAGGCACTTCATAATATAGTTTTTGAAAACTAAAGACAAAAAATACAGAAAGCAAACAGAAAAACTACATTTTCCCTATAAGGAAAAAATCAACCTTTAAAATGCCCACTGATTTTCCATCACTCCATGGATGCCCAAAGAAAGTGGTACAGTATTTGTCAGGTGTCACAATGAAAGAACTGTCGGTCCTGAATCTTATATCCATTAAAGATATCCTCCAAGAACAAAGCAAAGCTGAGGCATTCTCAGGTAAGAAAAGCTAAAAGAATTTGGTGCCAGCAAATATGCCCTAAATCAAATGGCTAATGGAAATTTTCTAAACAGAAAGAAAAAGATAAAAGAAGGAAGATGAGCATATCAAGAAAAAAAGAACCCAGGTAGAAAAAAGTAGGTAAATGCTTTCCTTCCCCTCTTCAGTTTTCTAAGTTATGTTAATGGTGGAAGCAAAAATTCCAACACTATCTGATGTGGTTCTAAATATTTAAGACAAGTATGTACGGAGGATGATGAAGGGGTATAAATCGAGGTAAGATTCTACACTTCCCTTGAACTAGGAAAATGATGATCCAGTAGTTACATACCCATAATATAATACCTAGAGCAACTGCTAAAAGACTATTTAAAGAGATACACTAAAAACACCATAGATTAATCAAAATAGAATTTAAAACTCTTTTTAGAGCTATACATACTGGTACATGCCTATCATTGCAGCAATCCAGGAAGCTGAGTCAGGAGGATCCCAAGTTTGAGCCCATCCTGGGCAATCTAGCCACTCAGTGAGGCCCTGTCTCAAAATTTAAAAATAAAAAGGGGTGATGGTGTAGCTCATTGGAAAGGCCCTGAGTTCAATACCCAGTCCTTTATTTCCCCCCAGAAGGGAAAAAGCATTCAAGTAACCCACAAGAATGCAGAAAAATGAATAAACAAACAAATGTAAAACAAAACATGCAATGGCAGATATAAGCCTTTCCACATCAATATAACACTAAATGTAAATGGTCTAATTATATCAACCAAAATAGGTACTGGCAGGCCGCATTTCAAAACATATCTAAGGGGCTGGGGAGATAGCTCCATGATCTAAGTGCCTGCCTCGCAAGCGCAAGGACCGGGGTTCAATCTCCAGTACCACATGCTGTGCCAGCCCCATGCCAAGCTATCCACCAAAACCAGGTGTAGTGGCGCATGCCTACAATCCCAGTGCTGGGGAGGCTGGGACAGGAAGATCGCTGCAAGTCTGAGCTACATAGCGAGATGCTGTACCAAATAAATAAACTAATAAAAGATTCTTTTAAACACAAACTTTAAATTGTCTATAAGAAATTTAAATGCTAAAATATTTAAATAAAATGATACCAAAAGGTCCCAAGTTCGATCTCTGGAACAACAACAAGAAAAGATATATAGGCAGATTGAAAGGATGGAGAAAAGTAAATCATGAAAACCTGGAACAAAGGAAGCCAGAGTGACTATATTAACCTTAAACACCATAAAGCACAAAACAGCTAGAGACAGAGACACTGCATAATGATTAAAAAAGCAAAGGCACCAAAAACTACAGAACAATCCTAAGTGCGTACGGCATAAAACAAAGCCATGCCAAAAACAATAAACTTGAAAGAATAAATAGACAAACTACAATTTTAGTTGGAGACTACACACCTTCTCTTAACAACTGATAGACAATCAGCAGGGATACAAAAAAATACCATTAATCAACACAATCTAATCAGCATTCATAGAACACTCCACAACCTCAGCAGAATATATATTTTCATCAAGAGCCCATAGATTATATACTAATACAACCATATTCTGGGCCATAAAAAACTTCTGAACTTTTTTTTTTTTTGAACTTTTTTAAAGAACTAGAACTATACAGAATGTGTTCTCTACCTATAATGGACTGAAATCAAATAGCAGTAACAGAGAAAATAGAGGACAATTTCTAACAGAGAAATTCAGCACACAGCTCTAAACAATATATGTTAAATATTGATAATTAATCAATGAAATCCATCAAATTAACAGATAAAGAAGAAAAAGCACATGAAAAGATAAATCAATACAGAAAAATTATTCAACAAAATTCAACATCCATTCATGAAAAAAGAACCACTACAGGAAACAAAAAGAGGGAGAATTCCCTCAACTTGATCAGGAGAATATCAAAAACTCTACGACTGAAACAAAATGTTGAGAGACTGAATTTTTCCTTTAAGAATGGCATTAAAGCCAGAATGTCTACAATCCCAATTCTTATTCTACATACTACTGGAAGTTCTAACCAGCACAATAAGGCAAGAAAAAGAAAGAACAGCATGTAGATCAGGAAGGAGGAACGTTTATTTGCTGATACATGCTTGCAAAGGACAAAGTCATAAGGAATCTAGAAACACTTCCTAGAACTAATATGTCCAGAAAGGCCTCAAGCTATAAGGTAAGCACTCACAAATGAACTGTGCTTCCAGTGCTAGCAATGTACAGCTTAAAACTGCAATACCACTTCCTGTTAGCCTTCATTATTGTAAGCAATGAGATCAACTAACTTAGAAAAATTTATTTTGGCTTAAAGTTTTATAGATGTCAGCCCATAACCAATGAACTTTCATTGACTTGGACTGTGGCAGCACAGCAGGGCCAGGCATATTCTGGAGCACTCTATTCTGCTCAGGGCTGGGAAAGAAAGAGAAGAGGGCCTGGAGAGTGCCACTGTCCCTTGCAAAGGTATGCTTCAATGACCTGGAGATCTCCCACTAGGCCTCACTTAAAAGTTTCTACCAAGCTGGTAAATAAGACTTTAAACACATGGGATTTGGGGGAGCATTTCATATGCAAAGTACAACACACTTAGAATTGGCTTTTAGGCCTAAGTATAATTCTGATACCCATAGATAGAACTTCTATGCCAAGAACTACATCATGCTGATGAAAGAACTCATAGGTCTAAGAACTCATAGGTCACTGATTTACAAGTGGCTCGATTCCCTAACACCCTCAAGGGGCCTACCTTCCTGAACATCAGAGCTCAGCCACACAACATGCTGCAGGAAGGCATGACTTGTCTTGCCTTGTGATCATGTGACTGACTGGGAGCTGTGATTTGTGAACATTGCCCATCAACACCAGAGAAGACTGGACCACTTATCCTTGGGCTGAGAAAACATTCCAATGCAAAATATGCCACTCAATGCCTATAGTTCTCCTGCCACGGTAAAGCTGGAAATCCTAAGCCAAACCATCGCAAGCTGAGTACTCTGTAATTTCAGACAAGGAATTGCTGGATCATATGGTAATACTGTCTTTAATTTTTTTTTGAACCACTAAACTATTTTCCCTAGTAGCTACATCATTTTACATTCCCACCAGCCATCTGCCAGGGTTCCAATTCTTCCATGTCCTTGCTGACCCTTATTATTTTATTATTGTTATTATTTTATGATGGGCTCCCTAGTGGGCACAAAAGGGTTCATCTTGTATTTCTTATAACTCATGATCTTTCCACTAGAATGTAATAAGCCTAAATCATTTTGTATGGTGGGAATATGTCAATGAAAGAAGTACTTGGGGTCCACTGGGGTTTGTATGACAAGAACAATATTTTACTAAAAGGCCTAAGTCCATGACTTTTAGATGGTGACCAGTGGAAAAGAAGGTTGGGTCATCACAGTGGCTTAAGTGGCTGGGAAGAGCACGGTGCTCAGGGGAACAGCCACCAGGAAGGTCTGCTGGCAAGAGAAGACGAAACAATCTAGATTAACTGAAAGAAGGGGAAGAGAGATCAATCCGTACTGTCAAAATGTGCAGGTGTATTTAAATATGCATTTTGTGTGCTTATTAACTTTAAGTTATTAAGTATGGGTTTCCTTGAATTACACATGAGAAAAAGATAAAAGATGAAAAATTGCTAAACAAAATAAGTGGGCTTCATGTCTGCAGATCCACTGAAACAGTTTGAAAAAGTGTTGTTTTTTTCTTGTACTTGTACTGATAACATACAAAGTGCACTAGTTAAGCAGTTTAAAATGAAAAGTAGCAGTTCTCGCCCCTAATCTCACCTGTTCTCTAGGTGTCACTGCTTTTAGCTCTACTTTATTTTCATTTTTATCCTCATATTTTAATATTAAGTAGTTATTTTGCTACTTTTTGGTTTATTGAGACATCCACAGCTTCCTTCTACATAAGACAGAAAGAATTAGATTTTTTTTTTTTTTTTTTTTTTTTTTGGTGGAACTGGGGATTGAACTCAGGCCCTTGCGCTCGCCAGAGAAGCACTTATTCCACTGAGCCATCTCCCCAGCCCCAAGAATTAGATATTTTTAAATATCCCTTCCTATTTTTCTTCCCCTAGATTACATATTCTTCTTTTCACTTAATTTTTTAGTGAAATAAATGGTTTGCATTGATGATGACTGCTTTGGGCAATGAAATCTCGTTCGCTGCTGAGTCAAGTCACGTAAAATGATTATGGCTCTTGTACATTTTGTTTTTCCTGAGGCCAGTAATGCTGGGCTGGTCCATCTGATTAGCTGCTATGTACCTACGGCTAATTTCTCTAAGTGGTCCCAGAGCTCTGTTACATACATCAATAGTCCCATTTATTTTTCCTCTGGAGAGCTCTCCCCCAGGTCCCTCTTCTGCCTACTCTCCTGGGGTCCGCTACCTGGCTGTGGCATGGGTGTCACCTTCCCCTTCCTCCCCTCCTGCGTGGACTCCTGTTTTCTACATTCTGTGTTGTTTTCCTTCGTTTGCTCTCTTGTTCTACAGACGCACAGAATTTTCCAGTAATTTCTCTGAAAACATACATGGGTAGTACATCTTTTTTCACAGTGCTGGGGATCCAGCCCAGGGCCTTGCATGAGTAACATGCGGCCTGCCACGGGACCACACATCCCAGCCCTAGGAAAACTTCAATCAATTTCATACTAATAATTTGGGCAGAGAATTCTAGGTTGAAATCACTTTCTTCCCAAATTTTGAAGGCATTTCTCCTTTTCTCTTCCTATGCAGTTGCTAACGAGGCCAACCCGATTGCATATCTTTTGTCTATGAAAGTTTTTCCTTTACAATTATTTAGGGTGTGTTTGTTTTTAGTCATTTTGAAATATCTTAGCAAAGCTGTTCTCTTTTTGCTGAGCAGGTATCCAAGAAAGACAGTCTTCATTTCTGGAAATTGTTTAAATGCTTTTTATTTTAATCATTCACTCCCTTGATCTTTATCTCTCTGGAATCCATATTAGTTGAATATTGGACAATTCGGATTGATTCCGTAACCTCCTTGTCTAGTCTACCATTTCTTCGTGATCTTTCTGGGAGGGCTCCCCGGCACTGTCTGTGGAGTGTTGTCAATGATTGTTTTGTTGTCATGCACTTCGTTTCCCACAATCCCAGATGAGTCCCTTTCTGTGATAGCCTCTTCTTGTTCCACGGTACCAGAATCTTTTCCCTTTATCTCTTGCATCAGTCCATTTCTGTCCCATTGCTAGAGCCTGTACAACAAGGGATTTCTTTGGCTCACCATCTGGCAGCTGAGGAGTCCAGAAGCCTTGACCCAGTGCCTGGAGAGGGCCTGTGTACTGCATCCTTCCACGGAGGACAGGAAAGCACCACACACGAGCAAGCAAGCAGGCACGCGAGCACAGCCCTCCTCGTCTCACGAAGCCACTGACTTACGCAGGGCCCCACCGCCATGACTTCATCTCACCCTAAATGACTCCGAAAGGCCCAATTTACAAATGCCACCAAAGTAAGACCTTGGCAGGGAGGCGCATTCAAATCACAGCAACTGTTCTTTCTGGGTATTAATTATAGTGGTGGATTCCACATTTCCCCCTCTGCTGGTCCCTGATTCCTCTGGGTGCCTTTTGTGTACAGGTTTTTTGTTGTTCATTTGCTTTTTCTTCCATGCTGGGGCCCTTCCTCAGTGTCATATTTAAGCTTGAGGCACTAATGCCATCTTTTGGAACGATGTGGGCCAGAACATTCATTGACTGTAACATGAGCAGGCCAAGGGGGCCACTTCTGGGAGCACTCTGGCAGCTGAGGAGTTGCTCCTCTGCCCAGTATCACATCTATGAAGCCATTTTCCTCACAGTTGTCCCATTCATTTTCTATTTTGCAGAGATTTCTTGAAATCCCTGTTTTATTATTGTCTTTTATCTTGTTTTCATTGGCTTTGTGAATTGATACCCTTTTTATTTTTTCATTGGTACTTTAAGAACATTCCCAGAGGCAGAATAAGCACATAAGCCTAATCTGCCACTGTAAATCAGATACCCTATTTTTAAAAATCCCGCCCCCGTAGCCAGATGTGATCCCAGCACTCGGAAGCAGAGCCAGGAAGACTGCTGTGAGTTCAAGGCCAGCCTGGGTTGCACAGTGAGACCCTATCTCAAAAAACAAGTAAATAAAGAATCTCCCCATAAGTTTAATAGGAGATTCCCAGAAAGAAAAAAATCATTAGTGTTTTCTTTATTGTTTTATTATTTTTATTAGATTCTTCGCTGCTTAGCCTCAGAGTTTGAGTCTACGCCATCATTACATCTGCTGCTAAAATCATGTCCAAGTTTGACTTTCTAAATATTTGGACCAGAAACAATTTTGTATAACTTTTTTTTTTCTTTTCTTGGAGCTACAAATCAAATTTCTTTTCGCCTGTTCACAAAATTCACAGGCCTTCGCCTCACCAACCGCGTGCCATAGCCATTCTCCTGTGCTTGAATGGAACAGACATGCACACCACTGCAGTACCTTCTCAGTCTTTCTTTAAGAGCCCTTCGGCCTCCTCACCTAAATGCTTCCTGGGAGTGTTGTAGAACTGAAACTAACATCCATCCACTGGTGTCCTGGTCAATTCCACTTTTTAAAAATCCAATATTTTATTTTATTTTCTCATCTTTTATTTATGTATTTTGTACAAGGTCTCACTCCCCAGCTTAGACTCATGGTGATTCTCCCGTCTCAGTCTCCCCAGGGCTGGGGTTACAGGCATGTGCTGCCCCTTCTGGTTTCGGTGGCTGGCTCAGCGCTAGGCCAGCACAGCATGTGATACCGGGGATCGAGCCTGGGTCCTTGTGCTTGCAAGGCAGGTGCTTAGACCACCAAACTATCTCCCCAGCCCTCCAATTTCAAGCTGGCAAGCAAATAGTTGCTTTATAAAGGGTGAATGGCAAAAATGTTATTGTGTCTCACCACTTCAGAATTCAATAATTTTTATTATATCTTCTTCCGCATTTTTTTCAGATTTAGGTGTCCAAAATAAACTACACAATATACTAACAGGAGTCTTTTCAATCTCTGATGTCTGCTTCAGTATTTTCTCTCCCCCACTTCTCAGTAGATGGGGTTGCTCTATGGTTCGCTAACCCTCACAGTAGGGCTGGCCATAGCTCCCACATTACTGTGCTTCAGGAAGCGGAGAGATTGGCCTTCCTTACATTGTGATACCACATTTCCAAAAGAGGAGGGCAAACTGTTCCAAACTGGGTTGGTTTTTTTTTTTTTTCCTCTCTCTTCCTGTCTTTTCGTCCAATTAGTGAGATGGGGCCCTGCAATATAAACCAAGCGACACAGAGAGGAAGGGGCCTTTCCAAAGAGGAGTTGTTGATTCATAGAGTGAGTGAACATTTCAAGAAAATATCTACCCACTGGAAAATAGCCCAGAGAGGAAAATGGAAGTTCCCCACAGAATCATCTGGCCGCAGCTGTGAACCTGCGGACTGTAGGGGGCCAAACCTGGGCTCAGCACTGACGGAGGCAACGGGTGATTTTCTCTACAAAGGTACAATTTGAGGTGAGCAGGCTCACCAATCTTACAATTCACACACTTTTTCTTCAAAAAGTACCATAAATTATAGCAAGACCAAAATTGAATCTAAAATACAGGAGTTTTGGGCTGGGGAGATAGGTCAGCAGTCTAAGCGCCTGTCTAGCAAGCGCAAGGACCCGTGTTCGATACCCAGTACCGCATGCCGTGCTGGCCCTCAAACCCAGGGCACGCTATGGCAGCCACTGAAACTGGGTGTCGGGGTACACACCTGTAATCCCAGCCCTGGGGAGGCTGAGGTAGGAGGATCACTACCAGTCTGAGTGGTGTAGTGAGACCCTGTAGCAAATAAATGAGTAAATAAATGAATAAGTAAAAGATTAAAGAAAGAAACTGAAAAAAGATGGTTTGAATGGGGGGTGAAGTAATAGTATATAGCTCATATTATGAAAAGGAAGAAGAAGGAATCTACTATCATTTCACCAGTTCAGAATACAAAATGTCAGCAAACACTTGAGGCTCCCTATACGGCCAGCACTCTGCTGGTCACAGAAGACATGAAGAGCTCCTACCCTTGAAGCCTGTGGTCTCCAAGAGGCTGCAGAGAGGCCCACGGCACGCGATGGCCCCTGACGGGGCGTGAGGGAGGCCCTGGACGCGGGGTCCTCAGAGGCAGGAGCCCCTTGCTAGGGAAGCCGATGCATGAGCCCAGGCAGGGGGATGATGCGATGGAGAGAAGGAGGCTTACCGGCCGGGAACACACGCTGGGAGGCGCGGCCCCGCGGAGGCCAGTGGGCCGGCCAGCCTTCCAAGGAAACACCCAGAGGCTCTAGGGAGGTGAACGAGGTTAAACAAGCTAACAGGATGGGGTCAAGATCCGAAGGGATTCGCGTCCTTATAAGAACACACCAAAAGCGCTCGCCCTGCCCTGCTTGGCCCACTCCATGGAAGGCTGTGCGAGGACAAAGCAGCCTCTGGCAGCCGGGAGTGAATCCCCAGCAAGCACCAAATCTTGCTAGACCCGGCTTTAGACCTCGGCCTCCAGAGTGTGAGAAAATCAATCTCTGCTGTTTAAGCTGCGCTGCCTGCGGTATTTTGTTATGACAGGCCAGCTGACTGAGATGAACAGCACAGAAGGAAAGAGAGCATGCAACTCAGACAAATCTGTCAGAAAAGAACTTGGTCAGAGGAGGTCCATCCAGAGGGCTACTGATGCTCAGAAAATGAAAAGTGAATCTCCTCACCAGAGCTGAGAGAGCAGGTGGAAAGGTCAGGAGCCCCTCTAAAAGCCACAGGTGGGGCTGGGGAGATAGCTTGGCAGTCTAAGAGCCTGCCTGGCAAGCACAAGGACTGGAGTTCAATCCCCGGTATCACATGTCACAGTGGTCCCACCAGCCACCGAAACCAGGCCTAGTGGCACATGCCTGTAATCCCAGCAATGGGGAGGCTGACACAGGAGGATCACTAGGAAGCTGAACTGTATAGCAAAACTCTGTACCAAATAAATAAAAAGATTTTCTAAAAAAAAAATCCACAGGTGGGGAAGTGAGGTAAGACATAGGAAGCAGACTCTGGAAACCTCCAGCATCCTGGCAGCCTGTTGGGGTGGGATGCAAGACAGGATAAATCAGGGATTGCCCTTCCTAAACTCCTCTTGGAATCACCCACCATCAATCCTTGGGCTATGAGCCTAGCATACTCTTATTTTCTCTGGTCACTCAGTGCTGAGCAGCTGTTTGTAATATACACGAGTGGAGAGGATCAGAATGTTGTGGGTTTACCCCCAGCTACAGAGTTTCCTGGATCCCGCATGAAGGGCAGTTGCAGGAACCATCAGCCTCAAAACTGGGGGCTACCACTGAGGGACACTGTGGTACTGAACTCTAATCCTGGATAGGAGCCTGGGCCTTTGGGAAGGACAGCCAGGAAGAGAGGCTGAGCCTTCCCTGTGCCTCTTAGGAAATTCCAGGCCTCAGAGCAGGAGTGACGATAACAACACATAGGGCAGAGGTAGGGGAGCTCTGAGAGAACTCCAGAGTGCCACACCACAGCAAGAGAGGGGCTCACAGTCCTAAACATCCAGGGACTGGTGCTTCATCTTGTTCGACACTGTCGGTGCCAAGCTCATCTCTGGCCTACTTGCTAAGAACTGTGTATAGCTCAGTATTTGCTTTGTTTCCTAAAGTGATGAGAGGAAGTGAAGATTAATGTCATTATGAGAGACAGAGAGATAGACAGAGACAGAGAGAAAATGAAGATGAGGAGAGCAGTGTTACGGTCCATGTCTAGATGCCTCTCTGAAGCCTCACGTATAGGCGAGGCTTTCTCAGAGGCAGCTAAATCTAGAGTGTGACCCTGGTTTTGATTCATGGTGCAGTGCTGGGACCAAGGGCATTAAGATTAAGGGTGTGAGTGCTGCCTGCCCTCAGGGCAGGTAGGCTGTCTAAGACAAGGGACAGAAAGAGGAACATCACTTGTTGCTTGCTTGCTTCAGCTGTCTTCTTCCTGCCATGAACTGTGTCTCCTCTGTGACACCCCCCTGCCCTGTCACTCTGCCTTACAGCCAGCCAAATGTGGATGGAAATCTCTGTAAACTGTAAGCTAAATAAAACTCCCCCTTTAAAAAAAAAATGTCATTTTGAGGTTTAGGACAGAATGTCAGGAGTAGGCTTCGGGGAGAGCACAGGAGACCACCAGAGCATGAGGCCACGCCAGCCAGGCGTCCTCTCGCAAGCACTTTCGCCCTCTCAGAGCCTCAGGGTCCTCCCTGCACACTGCAGGTAATGAATGTCATTTTGAAAATGAAAACAGATGGTCCGTCAGGGCAGGACCTGGCTGTGTCTGGTGTGAAGCAGGAGCGCCCCCCGCAGCCGTTATCACCACTACCACCGCCAGTCACTTAGGAACCTACGTAAGTGTACACAGACTTCTTCAGAAAAGGAGGAAACAACTTTTCAGGTACATGAAGAAAATGTCCAGTGGCCCACCTCTGAAGAGTCATCAATAGTAGTCTGTTCCCCAGACTACCCGAGTAGGCCTTTCCAAGGCTACTCTCCAGGCTGTCGCAGGGCTGGCCCACCTCCAGATCCATATGCACCGTGGATGTGGTGAGGGCCACCACCGTGCACCACGGGCTTCTATGGCCACACTCCATACTGAGGCATTTCATGTTCCTAAGCCATCAGCTGGCAGGGGTGGGGGTCATAGGTATGAAAAAGATAGGAGGAAAAACAGAAAAGGACAAGGAAACTGGACCTTGCAGAAGTTTTTTGTACGGCTCAGAAACAGGTTTCTATCAGCCCTACCTGTTTCCTTTGACTCAGATTCCCCGTCACCGACTCCATTGCCCTGAATTCAGCATACGGCAAACTATTTTGAGGTTGATTCCTGGGGCTCCCACGAACAGCTGCTAGAGGTCACATAGTGCGCAGGACAGGCCCCACTACAGAGAGTTGTCTCTTTCTTTCTTTCTTTCTTTCTTTCTTTCTTTCTTTCTTTCTTTCTTTCTGATTGATTGATATGGTACAGGATCTTGATACACACCTCAGACTTGCACTGGGATTACAGGCATGTGCCACCACACCTGGTTTCAGCCGGCATGACACAGGGCTGGAGCAACATGCATTACCAGGGATTGAACCCAGGTACTTGCGCTTGCCAGGCAGGCATTTAGACAGCCAAGCTGTGGCCCAATATTTATTATAGCTTGGATCTTAAATATCTCTCCAAAGCCCATATACTGAAGACTTAGTCTGTGACAGCCTCTGACACTACTTCAAAGTCCTAGAACCTTCAGTAGGTGGGGCCTAGGGCGAGAAAGTGAGGCTGGCTCCAGTCCTTTCCCTCTTTCATCTCTCTGCTCCTCCTATGCTCAGAGGTGAGCCTGTTTCCTGAACCATGTACTCCCACCATGATGTACTTGCTGTCAAAGGCCCAAAGGTAGAGGGCCTACCCATTAGCTCAGTTGTTTAAGTGACTGCTTAAACAAAGCAATCAGAATGCTGTGGTTCGATTCCCCATATCTGCCCTGAAGGCATTCCTGAGCCAGAAAAAAAAAAAAAAACTAAAAAAAATGGCCCAAAGGTAACCAAGCAGGACTTAAAACCTGTGAACCCATGAGCCAAAATAAGCCTTCCTCCTTCAAGGTATTTATCTGGGGTGTTCTGTCTTGGTGCCTAACACAGTATCACAGTTAATAAAACAGCCCCAACCACTTGCTGAACTCATTAAGGTTATCGAGTGGGCAGTTTGCCCAGTGCTGTGAATTTAAAAGCCCTACCTTGAGGGCCTCTTTTTCCATTGCCTGACAAGTTTATCTACAACGTAGCAAGCAATGACAGCTTTTAAGACACTGCTTGGCTCTTCACTACTCGCTGCTGCATGAAGCGACCATGGTTCTGCCACTCTCCTCTGGGGCCATCATCCGTTTCCTGGTCACTCACTCAGCATGCACCCACTGAGCCCCCTTCCAGGCTCCAGAGGTGGAGGATGAACAAGATGTGAAGTCAGTGCTCAGATTCAAAGTATATGGGTTGTAGGGGTGAGAGGGACAAATGTGTTAGGAAATAATTACAATAATAAACGAGATAAAAGTTCCCACCAGACACTGGGGGGCAGAGCACTAGAGGGTGTTCAGTGCTTCTTACAAGAGGCCTTTGAAAACTATCTCCCCTTTGGCCATTGCCACTTGCAAAGGGCCATCTGACACGGGCCTGGGATGGGTAGGAGTAGGCAATTGAGACGCTGTGACCCTACATTCAGAAGACACCATGACCTCCCTCGAGGGGAGCACCAAGTGAATAAAGTTAATTTTAGTACCCATGAATTTCAAAATCAAATGTCTAACTCTACAGAGTCAAACTGAAGAAAAGCAGGGCTTCAAAGGCTCGGAAATATTCCAAACAAAGTAGGTCAATTCCACTCCGATTTATCAAACGACTTTGCTGCCAAGAAATATTCGGAGAAGCCCATAAAATAACTAGGAGACCACGACCAATACTCAAGAAGCCCTGTAAAGCGGACCATGGGTGCATGGAAATGACAAGCGAACAAGGGCTGCGAGGGGTATAGCCCAGGGATGGGGCTCTCCAGGTCTGAGTTTTGTCCCAGCTCCATGCTAACTTGCTGTTCTCTCTGGGGGTGTCAGTTTGCTCTTTTGTCAAATGAGGGAATCTGGAGTACAAGGAAGCGCTTTTCCAGGGTATACTGAAGCTTTGAACCCCAGCAAAGCCCCTCAAGTTTTTCTGAGATGATCTGGGGGAGGGAGGGTGGAAACCTCCCTCAAGGATTTGGGACAGACGGATGTGGGTTCTGAGCTGAAATTTAAAACAAAACAAAACTGAAAAGCAGGCTGAGCCTCACTGGGTCTCACAGCCAAGCTATAATAACCGCAGGGGTTCTGCAAACACTCAAGGAGGCTGGGAGGCTCCCAGGGAAGAAGCCATTGCCTCACTCACCTCCAGGCATGGAAAAACACACCTCGGAACTGCATTTGGCTCTGACCTGTCCCCAGTGTCCAGGATGACACTTTCCCAAACTGGGTGGGTGCTGTTGCTCTAGAACCTTCCACTGAACAGAAGAGGCTCCTAGGTTACATGGGAACCAGTAACCAGGTCACAGTCTCCCAAATGACAGATGCTGGACCTCCTTGGAGTTGTAGAAAGAGGGCTTCTCGTCTCCACTCCAGGAGCAAAAGCTTTCCACAGTCAAGCAGAGCAGACTAGCAGAAGCCAAGTCTGCTGGATACCAGGAGAAACCTACCCAGGACGGAGAATGCCCGTGTGGAAGGCAGGCTGGTCATGCTAGTGTTTCTGGAATCTTCCCCCACAGCCCAGCCCCATTGCCCCAGTAGCTCTATCCTGCCAGTTTGGGGGCAGCCTCTCTTGGAGAGCCCCAGAATTCCCAGGAGTTTCTATGGGAAAGAAAAACAAACCACCCACCCTTCTGCTTTCTCTGTCTCTTCCAGACCCCCCTGGACCTGGTTTGTGGGGAACAGTTAGCTGCTCCCAGGAGCAGGCAGACAGGGGACATTATGAAGCCAAAGCCCCTGGGACCAGGGAGAGATGCTTTAAACTGTACGGTCGCAGACCGGGAAGCTCAGCCAGAGCATTCTCAGATTTTCCCATACGCTGCCAGCGCGTGTGAAAATGTCAAGGATTTGGGACAGACGGATGTGGGTTCTGAGCCTTTTCTGACTTGAAGCAAGATACACACACACACACACACACACACACACACACACACACACACATCCTCTTGCTTGCCTGTCTATAAAGCCAGAATAGTAGTCTCAAACAGCACTTAAGAGATTTCAAGAAACATCTGGAAGCCGAGAACCTGCTCTTTAGGCACTGGCAGGGGCAATTCCAGGATTTCCGTCTAGGAGATTTAGAGGCACGGCAGGGAAAAGGGCGCGGTGGGAGGGAGGTTTCTCTCAGAGCCTCCTTCGCTCAGCGCACCCCTGGCTTTATCCTTGGGGAAGGGGCCCTCTGGAAAAGAGCTGACAGAGGCCGTTGTGGGGGCGGGAAGGGCCCCCTCTCCTCCGGAAGCCCTGCGGGTCCCTGCACTCCCTACGACACTGGCCCGGCGCAGGCGGCCCCCAGCCCCGGAGGGCGCGGTACTCACCGTGTGCGCGGCGCAGGCGAGCACCAGCAGCGGGGCTAGGCTGGGGCGCATGGTGCCCAGCGCGCTCCCCGCGGACGCCCCGACGGCCGCTGGCCTGTGCGCTCGGCCAGCTCCAGAGCTCGGCGCCCCGCGCACGGTCCCAGACCCTGGGAGGGCCCTGCGCCTCCAGGACCATGAAGGAGCTCCCCTAGCCCGACCGTGGCGGTCCCGGGACTGCTCCTCTTAGGACCCAGAGCCCGCGTGCACTAAGCCGCCCGAGCCATTGATAAGGACGCAGCGAGAGCCGGGCGCCTCCACCCAGCGGGGTCTGGCAGGGGAGGAGGGGAGGCGGAGGGAGGGCGCGGGCCTGGAGCCTCGACCGCAAGCTCTGCCCGGCTCGGGACGTGGCACCCTCTCTCCACCCCGAGCCCAGGAAGAGAGTCTCCCCGCAGCCTATTGCCTTAAATCACAGAATCATTGGTGCCAATGGGCAGCTGAGTCCAGTGTGCCGGACCCTAACAACACGCTATCAACACCCAGCGTCTGGTTCAGAGACGAAGGGGCTTGGTAAATACGAATTGCCTGTATTTCTGCAGGGCAGCTATCTTGAACTTTATTTCAGATCGTCTGTTTTTCTTCGTTTTGAAAGGCTTACTCCCCCGTTCTAGGAAGTCTCACTCGCATTACCCGCAAGGAAGCCCTTGGTCATCATCAGGTGAGACCGAGGAGGAGCAGCTCAGGTTGTCCCTGGCATTCGGATACTGAGCTCTCCAGTGGAGGCGACCTGTGACCTGCGACCTGGTGTCTGGGGCAGGCTGTTAGGCGTTGGGCAGATCCTCCCGGTGACCAGCTCCCCGTGAACGAGTCCCAGTACACTGTACTGGCTGTCGGCAGTTGCCTTCTCCTCTTAGCTCTGGGACTGCAAGTGGCTCCTGCAGGTCCAGTTTTTCTTTCTCTGCCCTGGAATTCACCCCCTTCGCCATGGTGTCTCCTTTCTTTCGGACACTTTGCACTGAATTCCCCCAAAGCTTTTTGGACAGAAGAGAACATTGAGGGCAGAGGCGATTTCAATGGGAGAACAGATGCTTGCGACTCAGACACTACAAGGAAAGCCTGGGTCTTCTTCGGGGAACTGTTAAAGCAACAACGCAACGCGCAGCCCCTAGCAGCCCTCTGCCCCCAGAGGCCTGTCATGCCCAATGTGAGCTGGGCCAATCCCAGCAGAAATAAGGGAGTGGGGTCCCTTCAGTAATGTGTTCAGCCCACGTCAAGGAGAGCATGCTCACAACTGCCTCCCATCTAGAAGCCTCTTCTACACAGATAATCATCAGGCCCGATGCCATGGATGTATGCGGGTGTGTGGGGAAGGAACGCAGCAGCAGGGAGCTGATGGGGGCAGGGAATCCTGAGCCCCTTCCTTGATGCTTTCTTCTTGGAGGTCAACAATCACTGAACCCTCCTGACCCCGTTCCCTTTCTCCTTTAACACAGACATACACATACACACACAAGCTTATGGGAAGATGCAAGCACAGGTGAGGCTGATGTAATTGAGATCATAAGGAACCACTAGGAGTTCGGACCACGCCTTCACCACCTCGCCTTCCTAGGTTCCTAGGAGAGCCCAGAACTGGATGAACATGTGCCAAGCTGTGATGGATTGGTAGTTGAGGCTCCTGTACCCCACCCCATCGGTCTAACGCCCTCCCTGATAGGATGGTGATCTGTTTAATTCTGGGGTTTAGTGCTAGGAAGCCTGCTTGCCCACCACTATAAACTGCATTCTCCAAGAGCAGCTTTAGTACTAATAAAATAATATTTTGCACGGGGTGGGGGTTAGTGAATGAGAGGACACCTGTGTTGCATGATGAAGCCCTGGGCATGGTCCTCCACATAGAAAAGAAAGGGGAGAGAGAGAGGGAGAGGGAGAGGGGGGGGGCATGTCTCTTAATCTTATTTCTCAATTGGTTCAAGATGTAGGATGAAAAAATACTCCTTTCTAGGTCCCTTGGGCTCCCAAACAATGTGCCTCAGAAAGGGCAAAAGATAAAACTCAGTTTTTGTCATATAGACTTTGGTTTTCTCTGAATATTTTCTGTAACAACTTAGGTATTAATTTTTCAATCGAAGGACATAAAAAAACAAAAAATGAAATCTGTGCTCTATGCCAGAGCCTTATAATGTCTGATGAAAAAGCAAAACAACATTTGTTCTGGACAATTCAATAACTGTCTGGCCTGTGGCAAGCCATTCTTCCTTAAGTGGCAAACTGCAAACCTTACAGAGTTGAGAAAAGAAATTGAAGTGCTCCGTACAAGGCATGTTACAAGCTGTAGATGCAATCAGTGGCTTTGTAAAATGTGGCCAAGCAGACAATTTCATAATGGAAGTTGGGAAGGGAAGGACAAGGGAAGAGGAAGGAGGAGGGGGAGAGAAGGGAGCAGGGAGCCAATGTTTGGCATCTGTTAGGAGACTTTGAGGTGTGTTATATCTGGTTGTCCAGGACTACGTGAAGGATAGGAATTTGAGGCTCATGGAAGATGAGCACTTGTTCTATTAACACAGCTAACGAGGGAAGGAGTTGGAATTTGAACCCAGGACTGAGCCCCAGCCTGTGACACCCTTGCATTCTCTTGGGCTTTCTGAAACAAGTTTACAAAAATCTTTTTTCTGACAGATGATAGGAGCCATAGTTGGAGACTTGGTCAAAGATGGAGTCATTATTCAAATGATTTGATTGAAAAAGAGTTTAATGAAAAGATTATGGCCAGGCATGGTGGAACATTCCTCTTATCTCATGTCCTCAAGAGGCTGAAACAGGAGGATCCACACCAGCCTGGGCAACTTTGTGGGACCCTGTTCCAAAATAAAAAGGCTAGAAATTTAGCTCAACTGTGGAGCACTTACTTACCATGTACAAGAATCTGGTTCAATCCCTGCACCACAAAAAGAAAATAAGGATAATAAAAGGAAAGACTATGTACAGAGGGTAGGCAGGAAGTAACAGGGAACAGGGAGGCACCATAGATCAACCACAACAAGCCTAAAGAGTGACAAAGATGCTCTCCTTGACCAAACTGTCGTTAGGCTCCTGGGCCTTCTTATCTAAACGTCATCCTTGGCCCTGTCCTGTCTTCACTCCCCCGGCCTTGCCTTAGCAAGGATCCTGCTCAGTTAATTCAGTAGAACACCCACCCTGCCCTAGATTGTCATATCTGATGACAGCGTCTCCTTCCTTCCTCACCTTCAACATATGTCCTGGCCTGCACTCTCAGAAAGAGTCTTGTCAGTAGGTTTAGCAAGAATCCTCCAGCCTTGCTATCTCTTCATAGTAACTTTCCATCCATTGACCTTCAGTACTGCTTGGCTATAAATCCCTGCTTGTCCTCACTGTATTGGTGTTGAGCCCCATCTACCTTTCTGTTGATCAAACCTCCACTACAATAGTTTTCTTTCCTTTTTTTTTTTTTTTTTTTTTTTGTACTGGGAATTGAACTCAGGACCTCATGCTTGCCAGGCAGGCACTGCACCACTGACTGAACTAAATCCATGGGGATTCTAGTAGTATTGAATAAAGCCCTCCTTGCCATTTTAGCAAATGTAAGAATATCTTTTCTTTTCCTGAATAAGAAGCAAGGAGCCAAAGCAGTGCTCCCAGAAGCTAGCAAGAGCTGTCTTGGAAGAGAGGGATGCATAGGAATTTAACCATAATTCCTATGGAGCGCCATTAGGGAGCGCCCATTAAAATGGTGGCCTCACAAGGTCACCATTGGGTGGCAGAATAGCTATGCTGCCTCTTCTCCTGGGCTTTTGTGACAGTCTAGACATTTTCTTGTGTGTGTGTGTGTGTGTTGTTCTGTTTTGTTTTTCAGTGCTGGGGTTCAAAACCAGTGTCTTACAAGTGCTGGGCAAGTGCCCTGACACTGAGCGATGCCCCTGCCCAGTTCTTTTTACTTAATATTCATAAAAGCCCATCCAGTTCCAGGAGAGGTGACATAATTCTGTATTTGTCAGCTTTCTGACAAAATGACAAACAAATAAAGAGATTATTTTGGCTTCCGGTTTTGGAGGGTCCAGTCATGGGCAGTTGGGTCTGAGGCAAAGCTGCACATACATGGTAGAAAAAACCCATCCACATCATGAGCCAGGGAACAAAGAGAAAGAGTCCCAAAAACCCCTTCATGGGCACAGCCCCATTTCTCAGAGATGCCACCATGTTCTGATAGCATCACCTTGGGGACCAAGACTTTAACATGTAGAGCTTTATAGGGGGTTTAAGATCCAACTGTAGCAGCCTCAAGTTCTTGATGAGGTGGGAAAAAACTCTGGCTGAGGCTATGTGACCATCACTACTGTGCTTGCCATTGCAGGGAAAGATATTCCACCCCATAGAGTGTGTTAGAACCTATGAGTGACTGAGAGGCCACGCCTTCGGCCTTGATGAATTTCCATGTCTAACTCTATTCCCTTTCTTCCAGTCCACAGCAGAGGAAAGTAGGACATATAAGCTGAAGTCAGGTCCATTCCAAACACTGCGAAGTCTCTCTGTTCTTATGATGGTTCCCCTGAGAACAGGAGAGTCCATATTGTGCTAGGGTAAACTTCTCCAGTAGTTTCATACTGATGCTTTTATCACCCCAGGAAGACAATACGGCAAACACACACACAAAAAAAAAAAAAAAAAAAAAAAAAATTAAAGACCTCCCTGGTGAAGAAGGAAAAAGGTCATCTCTTCTCCCTTTTCTTTCAGTGCTTCCTTCAGAAAGGCTTTCTCTGTCTTCCCCACCCACCCACCCACAGGGATCCAACTCGGCACCTTGACACGCAGGTGCTTATGCCGCTGAGCTATCTCCCCAGCTCTCTCTGTCTTTTCTTAAAAATGAAACCAACCTCTCTTGCCAATTTTACATCCAAGGACTGTCTGTCTTGGGGGTCCTAGAACCATTTCACTAAAATGTGGGGTCGGGAGGACAGCGCCCTGCCTCCCTGCCTCTGTGTGCTATTAGCCTCAGTGCTTAGCTTTTGTTCTTACCTTTTTTCTCATGCAAAAGATCTAAGAAGTCTTCTTTTTCCTATTGATAAAGACAGTTAACACGTGTGTATACCCTCCTACCCACATAAAAGGGGAAGATTTCTATTTATTTTCCCAGTAACTGTTGTAGATGGCAGAGGATGTACACAGTCTGGCTTGAGGCTTGTCTCATTATTGTGGTATCATTCATTTTGTTAGCTAAAGGACTATTATTATTATTATTATTATTATTACTAGTAGTAGTAGTAGTAGTGGTTGTAGTAATGGTAGTGGTAGTATTTTCCAATAATAATAAATGCTTATTGGATAACTGATTTTTCATTCAGTGAGTATTTATTGAGCAGCTACTCTGTTCCAGGGGCTGTGCTAGGATGACGGAAGCCTGGGGGAATTCTCTTTGGCATCCTCGGCACACGTGCAAGGCCAAGGTGTGATGACTGCACCTTCTCCCAGGAGGCCCAGGATGATGGCTGCTACTCTGAACTTCAGGGACCTGTGTTTCTTGATCGCCCTTTCTAATACAGCAGCCATAATGTGGTCTGCAGTTAGGAGGTTTTAGCTTTAAAGCCAAGGCCTATTTTTTCTGTCCTGAAGAAGGAAAATGATTAGTCCAAGAATTTTGAACTGCGTGTATCTGGTATGTTGTCACAGAGCAGCATCTGAATAACGAGAATATTTGTCAAACCTCTTGTATCTGCTAATAAAAAGCCAAAGCAGCATCATATCACACGTGAGACCAATTTATGTGTTTGCTGACTTAACAACTGCAGAATGTCTGGTCAGTGATCCTGCAAATTGTGACAAATTCTGTAAGAACAGATAGTAAGGGACAAGACCAAGCTAGGTGCATTAATGCATTAGCCTGGGTTATCTGTCATCTGCTTATAGGTGAACTGCTTTAAATATCAACAAATGAAGAGGGTCAAGTGTGTTGACAAATGTTGGGCTTGTGTGTTCAGCCTCCACTTCTTCCTCTTTGGATACAGCCACCTTCCTCTTCCCACTCTCAGATCTTGTGGCTTGGGCACAAAAGCAGCCCCAAGCCTGAGTACATGACCATGCCTGGATGAGGAGAGTGACCACCTCCCAAACAACTAACCACAGTGGCTCAGCCCCGGCCAGTAAGACTGACCCCACCAGAACTAACCCCACCCGTCAACCTTCTGAGCACAGCACCAGCAAGACGATCTAAGCAACTTTTCTCCACCAACCTAGCTAAGTTGAAGCCAGCTTAGACTGGAAGAAACCAACGGATGGCGAGACACACACAGCATCTCACACAGCATCTGGCACGCTGTAACCACAGCCTTAAAGTAACCTCCTCCATCTCTCTTCTCTCTTCTCCCTTCTCCCTTTTATCTCCTTCCTTCTCCCTCCTCCTTCTTCCTTCTCCTGTTGAAATCAACTGTCATCACTTGTGACTGAGAGAACCCTGACCTGGGGCCAGCGAGATAGCTCGGTGGGTCTAAAGCATCTGCTTAGGCAAGTTTAGACAGCTGCAGTTCAGTCCCTGGCACCACATCCCCTGCCAACCCTGCCCCCGGGTGGGTTGAGGCGGCCACACGAAAAATGAGCCCTGACTTGTACCTGAGGAAGGCCTCTCTGAGAGAGTGACATTTGAGCTGACAGGGCAAGTTTAGGGTGTTGGAGCAAGGACAGCACTGGGGACTGGGGTGGGGTGAGGGCGTTGGCTTCCCCTGAATGTCTGAGTCTAAGGTCTTCACCAAACAACCACTCTAATGCAAAGAACTCCCTAGTCCTTTGGGTATGGAATAAACCAAACAAAGACTTGTCCTCTCCTGACTGTCAGCTTTACCAAGAGCTGAGCTAATGTATTATTGATGAGCCATAAATAATGGGGCCAGAGTGATTTCCAATTCAGTCCTGAAGTGCAAAGTAAAATACTGACATTTTAATGAGGATTTTATTGTCCAGGCTCATTGTTTACACTCTGGAAATGTGGGCTGGCTTTCTCAGGAAAGCAGGTTTCTCTTTACTTTTTTAATATTCTACCTCTACTTGTCAGCAGTCTTTTGAATATTTATATGAAACATTACCGTTAAAGTAAGTCAAATAAAAGAGACCAAATAAAACCATACCTGAAAGACAATGTTGTTAGTACTTCCCAGGGCTGTGTCTTCACAGCGTGGAGCAAAGAAAGGTCAGGCTCCCCCCAAGCTCCCAGAGGACCCCCTGGCTCCCTACAGGGGCCCAAAGAAAAAACTGTTGGCATTCTGGAAGGCTGAGGCAGGAGGACCACAATCTTGAGCCCAGCCTGAGAACTTCGTGACTTAGTAAGACCCTGTCTTTAAACAGCCCAAAACCTAAGGAGGGCTACAGTTGCAGCTCAGGGCAAAGTCCTATCTTCAATCTCTAGTAACATGCATAGACACAGGGGCAGAGAGAAAGATGTTGGCCACACAAAACCACGTTCAAATCCTGACGTAATCATAAATTAACCACATGACACTGGGCAAGTTTCCTGAGTCATCTAAGCCTTAATTTCCTCATCTGTGTAATGGAGGAAATAATGTCCAGCATTTAGCATTTTCTTTTTTTTAAAACATTTTATTTTGAGACAGTGTCTTGATATGTTTCTTAGAAGTCTTCAGTTAGCCAAATCTTCCTGCTTCAGCCTCCCCAGTATCACAGATCATAGGTATATACCACCATATTCTGCTTAAGGTTAAAAAGAATGTCAGTGCATTTACATTATTTGTCCAGAGCCTTGTTCCTGCTCTTAGAAGACAGCATTACGTCACCCACCGGATGATTCTGCCTCTGTATCTTCAGTCGTCCACCTAAAGCTGCAGGCATCAGGGAGAAGAAGCTGGCCTCATCTGAATTCCTCTCCTTTCTCTGGGTTAGAACAAGAGCAAATGAATATAGTTTCAAATTACTAAGTCTGGAAGTAACTTGTTATAGAGCAATAAATAATGAATACAACATAAGTTTAAAATCCTGCAAGGCAAAAGTCCTAACAGTATGATTAAGTGACAAGTTGGGAAAAAGTTACCGCAGTTATCGCAGAACAAAAGATGGTTGTCTTTAACATGTAAAGAGTACCAAGAATTTGAGGGCTGGGGAGATGGACCAGCGGTCTAAGCGCCTGCCTAGCAAGTGCAAAGACCGGGGTTTGATCCCCAGTACCGTGCGCTGTGCTGCCCTGGGCGCCAAGCTGGCCACTGAAGCCGGGCGTCGTGGTGCACGCCTGTAATCCCAGCACTGGGCAGGCTGCATCAGTACAAGAGCGAGCTGCATAACAGACCCTGAACCATCTAAATAGAAGATTTTTTAAAAAGTAAAAAGAAAAAAGAATACCAATAATTCAATGAGAGAAAGACCAAGAATCAAATGGAAGTATTAGTAAAACATACATATTTACAGAAGTAAAAAAGATAAATGTCTCCTAAACATGAAAAATCCTTTTATTCATTTGAGAAAGCAAAAAAATAGAAACTACGACTGTGATAGTTTTTTACTTATTAGATCAGCAAAACTTTTTTATAAATTATACTTGCTGCTGATGCCATTAGACTACAAATGGTCTCACACACGACAGGTAGGAGTAGAAATAAATGCAATATCCATGGAGAGTAGTAATTTGAAAATAGCCAGCCGTGTTACAAATTCACAGACCTTTTGACCACAACACTTAACCTTTGGTGACTTTTCCTGATCCTCTCCATGTATATGAATGGACACATGAGCAATCTTGCAGAAATTATGTGCTCACTTGCACAAATAATAGCACTGTTTATAGCAGCACAAGATCAGAAACAACCCTAAATATCCAACAATAGAGATGGAGCAAATAAATTATTAAATATTATGCAGCCGTAAAAGAGAATAACAAGGTACTTTATATACAAATGTGGAATGACCACACAGATTTTTAAGTGAAAAAGAAAGAGTGAGCTACTTAGGCTCTAAACAACGAATAAAGTTCTTACAAATACAAGCAGGCCTTCCATGTTCCTAAAAGGCAAATATGAAGCGTGATTTAACTGTAGGAAAGGAAATTTGATTGCTAAAAGACAGATAGTGCTGGGCATGGTGGCTCATGCCTGCAATCCCACCACTCAGGAGGTTGAGGCAGTAGGATCATGGGAGTGTGAGACCAACCTGGGTTACAAAGTGAGCTTCAGGCCAGCCTGAACTGCATAGTGAGACGAGAGAGAGAGAGAGAGAGAGAGAGAGAGAGAGAGAGAGAGAGAGAGAGAATTTAACTTTTTGAACTATATGAATATATTTCCCAATTTCAAACAATGTATATGATTTGAATTTATTTAGTTAGTTAGTTAGTTCTTGACAATGCCAAAGACCAAACCTGGATGCTAGGTAAGTGCTCTACCACTTAACTACACCCCAACCCCTATGATTTAAATTTTAGAAATAACTTGGTGTAACACACTAAGGCCTCAACTCCATAACTATTTTTGAGGTTCCATCATGTGTCCTCAGTGTGCAAGGTGAGGAGTACACACCTTGGCACAGAGAGAAAGCCTTCCCCAGAGTCTCCCAGAAACTTTCCCTTTATGCCACTGTGGCCAGAACCAGACTATTTACCCAGCTCTGAATCAGTCCCAGTAAAGTGCAAGAGGGGATTTGAAATTCCACAATTGGCCTAGATTAATTGGGACCTACTGCAAGGACTGGGCAGCTGCAGAAAAACCTGATCAAAGTTGGGGTTCTATACAAAAGAAAGCAGAAATAGTTAACCAACACAATACACATATTAGGATACAGAATTTTGTTGATTGCTTATATAGAAACCTACATAATATCTATATATAATAGGAAGTAATTTTTCCAAAGAAAAAAATAAGTATAAAAAAAGAAAAAAATGGGCTGGTGAGATGGCTCAGTGGTCTAAAGCACCTACGTAGCACAGGGACCGCAGTTCTATCCCCCAGCACCACATGCCAGCCAGCCCCGCCCTCTGGTGGGCTGAGCTGCCCACACACACACAAATAAATAAAATTAAAAAAAAAGAAGAAAAAAAAAGTATAAATTTTTTAATGTTACCCAATACCCATTTAAAGTTGGATAAAAACATCTCATGATTTGAACTGGGACAGAAAGATGTGGGACTATGGGAAACATTTTACTCTTACTTTTGAAATCTGTAACTTTGTTGGAGCAATGAGACAGAGAGGACCAAACCTATAAGATAAGCAAATGAAATGTTTCACTCCCTTGGCCAACAGTGACTGAGTAATCATTATGAGCAAAGAACTGTGTTAAGGGTTATGCAAGATTCAAAGAATAAATACAATGCCTCTGCACTAAGCATTCTGTGATATAAGACTCCTACACACATACTTATGGTCATTATAGGGACCTGGGAGATAGCTCAGCAGTCTAAGTGCCAGCCTGGCAATTGCAAGGCACAGGGTTCAGTCCCCAGTACTGCATGCTGTGAGCTGGCCACCAAAGCAGGGCATGATGGTGCATGCCTGTAACTCCAGTGCTAGGGAGGCTGAGACAGAAGGATCACTATGAGTTGAAGCTGCACAGTGAGACCCTATACCAAATAAATAAATAGAGAGAGAGAGAGAGAGAGAGAGAGAGAGAGAGAGAGAGAGAGAACCATTATAAAAACAAAGATGGTGGAACAAATGTTTTAAAAGCTCAGAGGAAGAAGAATCTGTCTGGCCCAGAAGACTACAAAAGAGGGTAGGAGGTGAACCTTGCCTAGTGTTAGCCTTGAAAGATATAGATATGTTTAATAGGCAATAATGTTGATGAGGAGGGAGGGATTAGAGAATAAAAAAATGGAAAAGAATGAACATTCTCAGTTGGTAGAGAGAAACCAACATCAGCCTAACAAGGAACCTGTAGAAAGTGGGTAGCCTCATGGGATGCCTAGTATCATCCTTTAACAACAGAAAGCCATAAATAACAACAGGCAAGTATCAATCCATACAAAGAAAGGAGACTCCTAAGAATAAGGAAACCTGAGCTACCTATGTAAGGAAAAAGATCCCTGGTGGAGCAGAGAGAAATGGGCAAAGCAGGTGATCAGAGGAGTGGGCTGGTGTCATGTTTATAATCCCTGAATATTAGTACCAAGGACAGAAACAGGTTGGAACTACAACAAACAGAGTTAGAGGGCCATTTACTGATTAAAAGAAAAAAGATTTACCAGTCTATTGCAATGTCTAATTTTACTGTAGTTGAATGCTAATTCAAACTGACACACACTGGGGAGGGAGATTGTGACATTTATGAGGTAATTGAGTATATATTTGTACTTAGTAAGGGTGTACAGGGCCTACAGGTTCTCACTGCATTGATCAGACTCATAGTGATCCGCTGGTGTTCAGTCTTCCAAGCGCTGGGATTACAGGCACGCGCCACCACACCCAGTTTCAATCACTGCCGCATCGCACGCTGGGATCGAACCCCAGCTGCTGCGTCTGCCTAAGCAGGCACTTTAGTCCGCTGAGCTATCTGGTTGGCCCCAATATATTTGGATATAAGAAATTATTGTAATTTTAAGGTTTTAGTTTTAAAAACTCCTTATCTTTTGGAGGCATATTCTGAAATATTTATAGATGAAATGATATGTGGAGTGGTTTTCAAAGTAATACAAAGGGAGGGAAAGGTCGGGATGAAACAAGATCGGCCGTGATAAGGATGGGGCTACAGTTAAGTACAAAGGCGAGTTCCACCCCCCTGCCTACCTGAAATAAACCTTACCAAGCCTCCTCCGGGATCGCAAGTCTTTGGAAAAGGCCCCGCCCCATCTGTCTCCACTCCCCCAAATCGGGTGCCCCCAGTTGTCTATTTACAGGGTCTCCGCACCTTCTCAGTCTCCCCTCCCGAAAATCCATTAGCCCCGCATATCATAATCTGCGTCCTCTATTCTTCCCCGGGCTCCATAGACTGCTTTGAGCTTTGACACTTTCCACGGCCTTTCGCCCTCGACCTGTGGCTGCCCGGCTCCCCCCACGTCCTGGGGGCGTTTGGTTGCGTCCAGCCGCCCACCGGAGGAGCGCGTCCTCGTCGTCATGGCGACGCTCAGAGCAAGGGCAGGTGCTGGCCGAATCCTGCCTGGGAACTTTCTCCAGTGTGAGTGGCCTCGGGGGTGGCCCACAGGCCGCCCAGCGCCCCTGCCGAGCTGCCCTGGGCAAGTGCAGCCAGAAGTCAGCCTGCGCCGGACCAGAGCAGAGGTTGGGCCCGCGGGGTTTCAAAGAGTACTAAGGTAGCGCGTGGGTCGCCCAGGAGAGGACGCCTGTGGCCAGGTGACCCGGGCTTCCGGGTAGAGAAGGCTGCCAGGCTAGGGGAGGCAAGTTGGGTGGTGGAGGCAAGCTGCGAGAACACTGTTTAGCTCTTTACCTGCCTGAAATTCAAGCTAGGACTTTGAGGAACCAGAAAGCGGAGGAGGGGCTAGGGGTAAATTTAAGCAGCTTTCCTTGGGGGATGCTAGTGAGGGCTGCGAGTGAGAGGGGTGGAGGGGAACAATGGGCAGCAGAAGCTGCTTTCTGAAAGTGATGTAGCCACTGTGTGCAGCTTGATGCTTGGGACTCTAAAGCTGTGGGCCTTCTTCAGGAAAAACCAAGATTCACACATAGTTGGACGTTCAGTTTAGGGGGCTTCACTGAAGCAGCATCCTGGCCAGGGGAAGAAAAGGCCCCAGTTTAAGGGTCTTGGTTTTGGCCAATATAAGGAAATGTGGGCCCTGCGAAGTGTAGTTACAAGGCAATCAGTCATTAGTGTCAAGTGAGGGATAGACACAGTCATTGGCGAAGAACACAGAAGGGTGTTGGGATCAGTGTGGACTTAGTGAGAAAGGAGGGATTTCAACGGAGTATGTTGAGGACAGGCAAGCCTCCCAGAGGGCCGCGGCGACCTAGCCTGAGAGCTGCAGAGATCCCGAGACGGTGCCCAGGCGTCTACACCTGGCCCACCATTGACTTCACTACCTCTAATCTGTACTCACAGACTGATCTGGAGAAATCTCAGAAGGAGGCATCCTGTTTAAATGCTTACTTCAACATTTTCTAAATTTATTTCGCTGTGAGGACCTCTGTGGGCCCACAGAATAGCTCATGAGAGCATTTTGGGGAAAGCTTTGGAGGACCGTGGAAGGGGTTTAGAGCGGCGGCACCATATTGGGTTATGATGTGTGAGGTAAGAAGATTGATGAAACTGTGTGTAGAAATGGAGTGCCTACAGCGACACGAGGTAGGGAGGGCCGGCACCACAGTAAACCACACAGTGACAAGAGGTACATTTGTTAGACAGAAGGGGGAGGTGGCACACAGGGGTGATTATACTGCAGCCCTTTCTCTCCAGGAAGTGACCTTGGGCACTGGAAGGAGGACTCATTTTTCTTAATAAAATGGCAGCAGTGAAAACCCCCAGCCGAGAATTAAAGAATGTGGAAGAACCCTTCAATAACAAAGTGCCCCTCCTTCTGAAGAGCCTCGTGGAAGAGCCCAGGAAAAGAGCAGAAGTGCCTAACCACCTCCTCGAATCAAGTAAGCGGTTAGGGAACAGATGCGCTTCACAGCCCGCCTCTTCCCAGGCCAAGAGTCCAGAAAGCCTCATGGAATTCTGGTGCCCATTTATCTATATTGGTTTATAGGCTCATAATAGATGTTTTGACTATTAAGAACGATAGTTTGGTTTATATCTAGCCACTTGAGTGGTAGTTTTATGGTATAAATTACTCCCCGAGTTCTGTATCTCTCCTATCTGTCTCTGCTGCTCGCTTCTTGCCCTCCTTGATCACAGGAACTAGTAACAGTACCTCCTCCCTGGCCATACTCTCCTCCTGTCCGTATCCTTTCTAGAATCCTACCTGACTCATCTCTCTCCTGCTTGAATACTCACAGTTCTCCTTGCTTGGGGAATAAACTGGTATGATCTGAACTTGGCCATCCAGTGCCAGTCCCAGCTCATCCACAGCTCCGGCACAATGTACCCTGCTGCTTCAGACCGCCAGCATTTTCCACCTTGCTGCCTTTCCCAACACCACTGCTGAGCCTTAAGCCTGGAATATCCTGTACAAGCACTAAACAAAAAATACAATGAGTGTTTTTAAATTTTAAAATGTATTGCAGTAAAAGCACATCACCGATGATCACCCTCAGAATACTCCCCCTTACTTGAAACACATTGGTCCCATCAGTCTTTCTTAAGTAGTTCTGTAAATCCCCTTTCTTGTCTTTATGAGGTATAATAAAAAAATACAGTGTCTACAGCTGCCAAGCACCATTCCCCAGAAAGGCAGGCTCGTAAAAACATGACAGTGTGTCCTCATCCACCTCGTAAGAAATTAGACACCACAAGCATTCTGAGGGAGGCAGGTCAGTGGTGAGAAACAGACAGAGCTGGGCTGACTCCTGACTCCCAGATTTGGCTAATTTCTCAACCCTGTTAAATCTCAGTTCCCTGCTTTGCGCTGTGGAAATAACAGCTCATCGAGTTGGAGTAAGGATTATACACAAATGCACAAGAGCCCTGCCTGACACAAAACAGGGAAGGAATGAAAAGGGTCACGCAGTGAGGTCTCAGCGCCTTCTCCACATGCTTCTGCTTCTGTCCAAATAAAAAGCTCAAAAGAAGTTTGTAGATCCGGAGACCTCTGTGAGCTCAGCTCTTTGTCTTTGGGGCAGCTTAAGAAAATCCATCCACATTACAACAGAGGCAATCCAGGGCTGTAACGTCTCTAGCAATACTTGGAGAGTCAAGATTACTTTCCATCATTTTGTAATGCTGTCCAGAGGAAGGGAGATAACAAAAGTTAAATACACAGTAATACAGTTAAACGCTTGGTGTTTGGATGTTTCGAATTGCGCATCCATCATGTAATGAGTGATATCAGTGTTAGGACAAAGACAGGGCACGTGGTTTTTATAAGCTTGCGTCTTATTAGTAAGATGTGTATAACCTGTGAAGAAAAAGTTATTTTCGTAGGTAAGAAACCTATAACAGGAGCGTCTCCCAAGTGATGCTTTAGAGACAAAGCAGTCCATTTTGGAGGATGCTTACCACGCAGGCGCTTATGCTGCTGAGCTATATTCCTGGCCCAAAGAACTCTGCTTTCCTTAGAAACATAATCAGTCTTGTTGACAGCTGTACTTAATGTCTAAAACTTCCATGTGTTTAAAATGTCTTAAAGAGATCCCGTGTCAATAAGATCTTCAGTGTACTATTTCCTGTGGTGTCTTAATATGTACTTGTCTACCTTGTTCTTGTAGAGATTTATGCCAAACTTCTGAATAATAGTGCAATCCAGGCAAGACCTGGCATAGTGCATTTTGGAGGCTATCAAATAGAAAAACAGCACCAACAGATTCTGGTAGGTACTTCTTAGGAGCTATACTTAGTTATAACAATGCAATTATACAAATGTTCTGTCTTTATTACCCATTGACCTGAAGTTTAATCATCTGAAGGGCCAGAAACATGGTTTCATGATGATGAGTCTTCAGGATGCACCAGTGTCTTCAAAAAAATCGAAGGCTCCCCCAGCACTCTTTGCAAATAGGGAAGAGGGTGTCTCTTTCCTGTGAGTTCACCCCAGCACTCCATTCAAGCTTTGGGGTCAGAGGCCTAAGCCTAAATCAGTCATCTGGCCAATAAGGATTTGTTAGGTCTAGGGAGGGAGAAGCCAGCCCTACCGAACAGGCTGCAGAAGAAGGATTTTTGCGGGGCTGGCTCAACCCTCTACCAGGCAGTACCCAATGTCACAAGGATGCTGTTTCCATGAATCCTTCCGCACTTAAGTGAGGTCAGAGAGGATCGACCAGGAGGGGAACCTGTCAGGGGCTGTCTTAAGGGCAGGTCTGGTAAGACAGGTGGAGGTGGTGATCAAACTTGGGTCCCCTGCACCTGACTGGGTTTTCCTGAGCAGGCGCTTAAACAACTGAGCTAACCCACAATCCCCCAAGGCTGCCGAAGAGACTGGTGAAAAGCTGAGCACAAAGTAGTCAGAGCCCACAGTAACTGAGATTTTTACCACAGATCCATAAGGAAAATTGGTCCTACTGGACCAATTGACCTTATTGACCCTGACATTGACCAGAGTAGGCTGTGTGTGACTTCAGGGTCTTCCCTCTACAAAGCTATGTGAAAACATGCCAAAGCATTTCTATCAACTGTCCCACTTCCATGACCCACCAGACTCCATAAAGTCACGTCGGACAGGATATCTTAAAACGGCTTCACATGGGGCCTGAGCTTTAAACCCAATTGGCCTGTGGGCTGTGCTGGGCTGTCTTCCTGTGGCCCTTTGAGACCCTGTGTTTGTACTGCTGCTCTTCCTGTGGACCTGTCCCTAGCTACAAGACTACTCTGGGTACATTCTTAAAAGTACGTCTTAAAGGGGATCTTTTTAAAGCAGAGTTCAAATTATGAAGCTTGACCCTTTAGAGGCAAACCATCACCAGAGAAAACTGAAAGATGCCAAAGCTGTCAGGAAGTGGACTTAGGTTTCTACCAGGCAGTACCCAGTGTCACAAGGATGCTGTTTCCATGAGTCCTTCCGCACTTAAGTGAGGACAGAGAGGATCGACCAGGAGGGGAACCTGTCAGGGGCCAAATATTCCCACTTACCACAAAGGCTTGGATCTTAAATTGTTTCTAAGAACTTCACCCACAGAGCAATGTGTTCGAGGATTTAAAGTGAGCCTGGGGAGAATCACATGGAGAGAAAAAACATTTTCTCAAGCTTTCACAGAGAGCAAACTGGTCAAGCAATGGCCGTGACTCATCCTCAGGTCAGACACTGACAAAAGGATGTACAAAAGGTGGTACAGGGCTGCAGGATAAATCCTGAGAGTACTTGGCTGACCTTATCAGATACAAAAGTTAGAATTCTGGGTATGTAGGTCTTGCTATATCTTGGTCTTAACCATCCAGTAGAAAAGTATAAAAATGAGGTATATAAAGTAAATCCATATTAATACGATGAGCTGTAAAAGGCTCAAGTCAATAATTTCTGAGGATAACCCACTAATATTATAGACTGCTAGACAGTGTTAGATGTTTAGTTGAATTCAAACACTTATAGTATTTAGATGCCAATAGAATATTCACCTCTGACAGGACAAATAAATAAATAAATAAATAAATAATTTTTAAAAAAGAAAAAAATGGAAATAGAAAGAAGCAGTCAATGCTCTAATTAGCTTTGTCTACTTTTTTCAATTGTTTGTACTTTTTCTTTTCTTAATTTCTTATACATTGCTCCAGTTTTTTCTTCTTCCAATATCTGGTAATATGAATAGCTGGTTGTAAGACAATACCATGTATTACAACAAATACTGTGAAATTCACATTACTTTGTTAAGTAAAAATCTGTATGAGTTGTCAAAAAATAATTAAAAAAAGAAAGGGGGGGGAAAATACATCATATAGGTGGTACTTTGTAAATGGTGTTTCACTTAATCTTCAAATAAATTCTGAGTCCAAAAAAAAAAAAACCAACTTCACCCAGCAGTCCCTAAGGACATTTTAACTAGGAGATGGCATCAAGACCAAAGTTTTGGGGGTTTTTTGTTTTGTTTTGTTTTGTTTTGTTTTGTTTTTGGTGGTACCAGGAATCAAACTCAGGACCTTGAGCTTGCCAGGCAAGCTATCTCCCCAGCCCTGAGACCAAAGTTAATGATTCATTTTGGAGCTTACTTCGCCTTACTGAACTCTGTCTAGGTTATGCTGGGATAGAGCTACGGTAAGTATTATTCATAATTACTATCTATGAACCAAATAGATATCAAAAGCTAAAATAGGATTTAATTATTTGCTTCTTTTTGGAAAGCTTCGTTGAAATATAATTGGCATAGCATTAATTCACCCATTACATCACTCCTACAATTCAGTGATTTTTAAGAGATTTGTGTATTTGTGCACCCCTTAGCACACTGTAAGTGTAACATTTTATCACCCTAGGAAGAAACCTCACAGCAGCTCCTCCCGGTCTGAACTCCCTCTCATCTCTCATACCTTCACCCTGCTTCAGCCCTGGTGTAGGCAAGCACTTAGCTATTTCTTGAGTCTGGATTACCTGTTCTGGGTGTTGCACGTGACTGAAATCCTACAACGTGCAGTCTTTCTGCTCTTTTCGGTTAGCAGCATGGGGACAACGCTCACCCAGCTTGTGGCACGAGGCAGCACATTTTCTCTTTCTAAGGCTGAATGACACTCCGTTGTATGCATGAAGCGCATTTGCTTATCGATTCACCAGTTGATGGACGCTTATGGTTTTTTCACCTTGGTGTTATTATAAATGATGCTGCCATGAACATCCATGTTCATGTTCTTGTGTGGATATATGTTCAGTTCTCATGAATATATACCCATGACTATAGCTGTTGGACTATGTGGCATATAAATTTGCAGTAGCTGCCATTACAAGTTGTCACACATTTAAGAAATTAAAAATTAAATGTATTGAAATGTTTAAAAATAAAAATTTAGGCCAGAGCCTAACATGAAGAAGTTAATAATGCCGTGCTCCCTCCAAGGCACTTGGGGAGAGTCTTCTGGATTCTGGGACCTCAGGTGTCCTTGGCTTGTGGCTGCCTCTCTTTTGTTTCTGCCTCCATCCTCACATGGCCTTCTGCTTTGTTGCCCTGTGTTTTCTGCTTTGAAGAGGATACCTTGTCACGCGACTTAGGGCATGCCCAGGGCCTCTAGTGTGAACCCCATCTCAAGATTGTCAGTCTTTGGTAAAGACTTTTCTCCAGTAAGGACACATTCACAGGTGTCAGCGACTAGAATGTGACGCACGTGTTCAAAACCACCACTTAATGTACTACGGTTTTATTTGCATTTATTTTATTGCTAATGATTCTGAGTACCTTTTTGTGAGTTGACTGGCTAGGTGTTATTTTCCTCAAAGAAATGCCTGCTCAGATCCCTTGTACATTTTATGCTTAGGTGATTGGTCTCTTTATCCTTACATTTTAAGAGGTTGTTTTTTTTTTTTTTTTTTTTGTATTTTAAGGAAGGGTTTGCAAGGTGCTCAGGGTCTCACTATTAGATTGGACTCCTAGTGATCCGCTTGTTTACAGCCTCCCAAGAGCTGGGATTACAGGCACACACCACCACGCCCAGTCTCAAATGCCATCTCAACCGTGCCCCGGGGGCGGGGCCAGCACCACAGGTTGGGGGATCAGACCCCCAGCCCCTATGCCTGCTTGCAGGAACTTTAATCTGCTGAGCTATTTGGCCAGCCCTAAGAATTTAATTTTGATTAAGTCCAGTTTTTCTCTTATCACTTGTGCTTTTGACGTCACTTCTAAGGACCCACTGACAAATCTGAGATCATAAAGATTTTCTTCTAATAGCTTTATAGTTTTAGCTCTTAAATGTAAATGGGTGGTTCACTTCAATTTTTGCAGTGTATGAGTTGAGAGTTCAACTTCAATCTTACTCATGTTCCAGTATTTTTTGAGGAGACTATTCTTTGCCCATGGAGTGGCCTGCATACTCTTATTAAAATTAATTGACTGTAAAGGTAAGAGTTTTTTTTCCAGACTCTCATTTCTACCCTACTAATCTGTATGGCTCTCCTAATAACATTACAGTGCTTGGTTACTATAGCAATTCCATAGGAATTGGATTAGTTTGTCAATTTCTTTGAAAAAAAAAAACAACATGTGGAATTTTTATGAGTCATATTGTATCAATCTGGTGAATATTGCAAGGCTTTTTTTTAATGGTACTGGGGACTGAACCCAGATTATTATACATTGCAGACAAGTACTCTGTCATTTAGCTACATCCACAACCCCTACCCCATTTTTCATTTCAAGACAGGTCCATCACGTTGTCTAGGCTTCCTTGAAATTCTGATCCTTCTGCCTCAGCCTCCCAAGTACTTGGAATTATAGGTGTGTGCCACCAGACCCAGCTGAATATTGTAATCTTAATAATAGGTCACAATTCTTTATTTTTTTTTCCCTCAGCAGAACCAGGGATTGAACTCAGGCCCTTGTACTTACCAGGCAAGCGCTTATTCTACTAAGCTAATTCCCTGGCCCTCACAATTCTTTTTCTGATATTTTATAATTCTGTGACTAGCTTTGGGGCGTTTTCCTTATGTATCTATAGAAAAAGAGGGCTTACCTTCCTTCAAATATTTTCTTGGGAATCATATAAGTCCTGTTTGGCTTGCTAAGGTTTCCCTAGTTTCACATAATATTAACATTCTTTACAGGTTGTCAATTATTAGAGCTAATAATTAACTGGTAATATAAAAGATAACCATGCCAAAATCAACAGCTGCTTTTTAAAACTAGCTTTTTTTTGCTTAGTATGATGTTAATGATTCTAATAATGTTATAAAATTAAGATTATTTTATCCATATCATTTGCTTACTTTATTGTTAATTTGTCTAATTGACCAATTTTTATCTGTTATTTTATCAGCAGTAAAGTTTAGTGTTTGGTCTAAAAAATTATGTTCATGATACAGTGGGCAGTTTTCTTCCATTTAATTCTGAGGATCACAGTTAATAAGAGTATCCACTATGAACCAGAGTGCTGGAGCAGTATGGGATATGTTAAGGTGAACAAAGTAGTAGGGTGAGGCGAAGAGATTAAAAATAGGCTCTGTAGGATAAGCCATCATCTCACCCATTTCAAGGGAGTAAAAGAGGCTTGCAGAGGAGATGACGGGTGGGACAACACAGAAGCAAAGGGGTGGGGTAGGGAGAAGACACTCCAGCTTCAGGAGAGACATCGCTAGAAGGTCAAGGTGAGCAGGTGTGAGGCATCTTTGGAGCCCACTGTGGAACCTGATGTGCCTGGACTGCAGGATGCATGGTGGGAAGTAAGGACAGAGATGGTGGAAGATGTGTGTCGGCACGAAAGTCTTAACATATAGAACATTCTTAAAATTCATGTAGTAGACCAAGTTAATGATTGTTTTTGCATGCAAGAATGATGTACTTGAAAAAAATGAGGCCGATTTCATGAAATTTGAGAGATGGATGTTGTTTCCAACCTTTTCATTCATTACCTTCCCCTAAGAAAATGTTAATGAGAGAAAAAAATATTAAGAAATACGATGTTGCTGGGCAGGATTGAGCTTTGGAAGGTCCCAAGCCATCAGAATGTCTGAGACTGTTTTGTCCTTCCAAGCAGCAACTTCCATTCTCTCAGTGGGGGATGTCATTCCCATTGAGAGCATGTGGGGGGCCTCCAAAGTTGATTTAATTATTGCAAAAGCTCTGAAGCCTCAGCTCCCCTTCACTCTGCTGGTGAACAGAGGAACGAACGGCTATTGCTGTGTTGCCAGTCCCTCAGCACCTGCGACAAGCCTAACAGAGAAGGCGGTCAAGAGTGCTCGCAAAGGAATCATACAGAATGCACTCTCTGGGAAGGCACTGACAAGGCAGAGCCTCACTAACCATCACACTTCCATCAGGCACTAACACAAACAGAAATAGATAAAAGGACAAAATTAATTCATCTTAATGACATTCTGAGAGATACTGGAAGACCAAGCTTTCTGTTTCTACCAGCAGAGTAAAGCGGAAGCTTACCCTGAGATTCTTGCCCAAGGAGGAGAAAAATCCAACAGCTCTGGGGCTTTTATCTTGGTCTTGCTACAGGAAACTATGCAAATTGCCCAAGAGTGAAATGATTGAATGTGTGTTTTAAAACCACAATAAATTGTTCATTAACATTTGGGATGATCCAAGTCTGGCCAAAGGAACTAAAACATTTTACTTGCATTCATATTGAAATCACTTCTGCAGTAAACTTTAAAATTTGAAAGAATGGGCTCAGTGTTTTCAAAAGCAAGACCTCTTATATTACTTTTCCTCTTTGAGACAAGATATTTGCCTGGGAAATTATCTTTATTAAGTACAGAACCCATTAATTTTCCTGTTGGCAGCCACAAGCAGAATTGTTAGCCTATGAAGCCTTATATTAAATAAAGGAATGGTTCCTTCTGTCCTTTTGAAATAATAATATTACTTTTCAGTTCCCTACTTCAGCTTTTAAGGACCCCCCAGGATCTTACTTTGCAAAATCAAGGCAACAAATCTCGATGGTTTCTCCTCAGGCTGTGGGGATGGGGGACATTGAAGGCACCGTATAGACACAGTATATCATTCTAGAATGTCTCTCTTACCCTCGCACTTTAGAAAAATGTAGTAGAGAACAAAATTTTAGGGTAAAATGCATGACCAACACATATGTTAAGGAAAAACACTTTTAAGTTAAAACTGAATTTATAGGGCTGGGATGAAACACTGCTTTTCTCTGAGATGATATGAGGGAGGTGCACCTGGACTCCCAGCTTGGATGCTGTGGTACCTTTCATTTTTTGCATACCTTTCAGAAGGCTACTCTGAAGGATATTTGGCCTCTGGCTCCAGTTGCTCAGTACCAGAGTGGAAACTCCGGAATAATATTACCAGTTAATCCACACATCCTCAGCACCCCTTCTGCTCACAGAAACTCCTCTGACTATTTTGTTAAACCTCACTGGTGCTCTGTAGGTGCTGCTTCTGGAGTACAGACTCTGGATTAGGATCTTCCAGTGCTCACTATGGACTCTGGAAGTACAGATCCCTAGTTTCTTCTGAAGGGGGCAGAATGAAACCAATTTGATCATCCTTGCTGGTTTCGCTATCCTTGCTGGATGATTTTAGTAAATGATTGATTTTGGAGCCACTTTTGTTCCCAGGTCTCCTTGGACTCCCAGCTTGAGGCCTTTGTCACCCCCACACTCCATGATAAGTATGGGGACAAAGTTTCTGCTCAAGTCCAGTGGGTGCAAGGTACCCCTCACCTCCAGATGGACCCCACCACCCAAGGCTCTGAGGGAGACGGCCCAGCACATTTATCCACCCCATCTTCCACAGAAGGGCCACTCTTGTATGCTGGATCCCTGGGCGCAAAACCTTCACCAAGGCTACCCCTCTCTTATTCCTAGGTTTTTAGCATATTTAAAAATGAAAAAATTACATAATCAAACAAAATCAAAATTATGGTACTTCAGGAATGTTCCCCTGCTACAAATAAAAATTTTTAACATGTACAAATCCTACTGCGGTCTCCTTGGGAGTCAGTGTGTAAAGTCTGATTTAGGACCTTAATGAACACAAGGCCACAGGCAGTGAATCTCCCAGAGCCCCAGGGACAAGCTGAGCCTCTGCCCTGGATTGTGGAAGCCAAAGCCTCTCAACTCTGCGTGACCCAGGCAAAGCCCAGATGCCTAAAGCCCCAAGTTCCTACTTCCCTCTCAAGCAGAGGGAAACCCCCCTTCCTCAGAGAAATTCTGCCTCTGAGCATGGCCTTCTACTGCCATCAGGATAGCCTTTATATAGTGTTATTCTTTAAATAGTGTATGGTAAACTTTCAATCTTTTAAAAGGTTAAAAAAACATGTCTGCGCATATCCGCTTATGAACAAGATGAGGTATAAACACATGAGGAGATGAACATACAGAAAACCAGTGCCTTGACTCTAAACTCGTCTTTCTCGCCCCCAGCACCTGGTCAACATTTCTGATGAAGACACACATGTTCATGTTTTACCCCCACAAACCAAATACTTTCAAATCAGCTATGTGAAAAAGGTAAGTGGCCTTTGGCCACTTCCCTACCCATGGTGCTCTTTGGGAGGTTTTCTAAGTCTCAGGCCTGTTGGGGTGGGCAGGAGTGTTGTCTGTTGTCACTCACAGTGCGGTGGTCTGTGAGGCTTGGGGCTCGTCTCAACGAAACCCACTTGCTTTCCAGGAAAACCGACTCATCCCTGGCCTGTCCCTCGAGGTCACTATTACATTCTCTCCAGATGAGTGGCGATACTACTATGACTGCATCCGCATACACTGTAAGGTAAGTTTCCTCGGTGTTTTGCTGAGGGTTGGCCAACACTCAGTGAAGGAAAAGAGAGACAGATTGGCTCAACGGAGCTTCCTCAGCTGGGCATAGGTGTTCCTCAGGCCCCAGTCCAACTGTCGTGGAAGAGTGCTGTCCAATGTCATGCATACCCATTGGATGGTTTTGGGCTGGCAAGAACCTCGGTTGGGACAGTGGTGGGCAGGCTCAGGACACTGTGTGCTGCAGGTGTCCGAGGGCCCTTTGTGAGAAACCTCCCTTACTGTGTGGCCATGTGCTCCCTCAGGGAATAGATTGAAAAACGAATGACTGCCAAGTCATAATTACAGATTCTGGCAACTGCCCTGAGTCTCAGGGGCAGGGTTCACAGAGGCAGTGCTGTAGGTCTTATGGCCTGACCTAGAATGCTGTATGACTGATTCTTCTGAGCCCCTTCTAGGTCCTCGGTGTCTCCCTTTGACCTCCACAAGCAGCTACACTTATTGTTAGCTCTTCTCTTAACATCGCCAACTACATTCTTCCTTCTCTGTTGCAGCCCCAGTTCTGAAATTCAAGAAAACTCAAAGTTAGCTACATGCTTAGTGCTTCAAACCTAAAACGGAAGAGTGGGATGTGCTATCTAATGAGCTTGCTTTTATTGCTTACAATCTGTACATAAGGTGACTTTTCATAGAGACATTTTCTTTTGAGTTTTCTTTTTTATAAAAGCCATTGGAAACTTGAGGACCTGATTTTTTTTATAAGTTGATGGCATTTTTCATTGGCTCACATCGAATTAGCAGTGTTCCTACAGGGAGAAGGAGTAAGCCTCAGACCTAAGACACCTCAAGTATTTTAGATCAAGAAACACATTTCCTTAATAATGTGACAAACCATTGTTTTAGGGGGAGAGTTTTAATTTTTTTTTAAGACAGGGTCTCGCTATATCATTCAGGTTGGCTATAGCCTCACTGTGTAGCCCAGGCTGGCCATGAACGCACAGTAATCCCTCCTGCCCCAGCCTCCCAACTGCTGGGATTACAGGCCTGTGCCACCACACCTGGCTTCATTTGTTTAAAAAGCCTAAAAATGAAACTAGAATATTATTTTCAGAATGGGTATTTTCTCCTTAGCAAAAGGAAGATTTCTAGACTAAGCACTGTGTAGAGGACCATTTATAACAATGCATATTTCCTGCCACTTACAGTAGTGCTCAGAGCACAGCTCACTTCTGATTTTTTAAGATCGTCATCTGCTTTCATCCTTAAAAATACCTTTGAGAAAGGGTATGATTGTCTCTGTCTCGTGAAAGAAGACCTGGTTACAGGTCTTGCTCTCGGTAACGCATTTTGCAGGACTAGAACCAGGTCTCTGTCTCCTTTGTCCACTAATTGCTCTCTGTTCCGTGCCGTTCATATCAGACGACTTCTAGGTTCTCTTTCACGTGGACCATTAAGGAGTGTCTCGGCACTCATTGCAATAGAAGCAGATAGGACGGTCATCGCCTCTGCGCGGGGGAATCATTTTCTCCAGCTTCTTGGATGATAACGAACATCATCTCAGTGACATACAATTAAAATGGTCTATACTTTATGTCTAAGAAAACTCAGTATTTCTAATGTACTTAAGTACTAGAGTTTAAGAGAAAATTTTAATGATGGAAAGTGAGATATGAAAATAAACATCTACAAGTTGGACTATAAAAATTACAGTTTTCAAAATGTTTAACTTCACCTTTTTCTCATTAATTGTAGGGAGATGACACCTTGCTTGTGCCTATCCACGCCTATCCTGTCATGAACACCTTGGACTTTCCCACATTCATAAATCTATCAAATGTTCTCCTTGGTGAGAGGTGAGTTAACAAAACGAACTGGTGCAATATCATAGGACATGAAACAGAAGAGATACACAAATAAAAACTTACTCGTGTTTGTTTTCTAGTAGAGGTCCTTCTGCCTGAATTAGACTGGTCCTAATAATTGAGAAGGCAAAATAAAATATTTTTTAAAACCTTCAAACCTTGTAAGAAGGACAGGAAATGCATGAGGTCATTCAAATGAAGGGCACCAGTCGGGTCTTCAAGCGTGGCTGAATGTGGGATTTAAATTAAGTTACAGCACCCGGCTCTCTGGGTGTCCTAATTCTGCTGCCCTGTGCTTCCTTCTGACAGATTCCCCCTCTTGGGGGCTTGAGTCTTACTGAGTCCTATTAGACCACCTTAGGTCACATGCCTGAACTTACCAATCACCTTTTACACGAAAGGAAGCCAAATCAACGCAAATTTAGTTTAGTTACAAGCCTACAGTAGAAGCCAAGGCTCAAATTCTCTCTGTCCCTTTGGGCAAATAGTTAGTGATTCCATTTATAATTAATATACCTATGATCCTATTCCTGGTCTTTGCAGAGGAGCTGCCTGGCTCCTCACCAGCTCCCCTCTCCCCCCCACTGATTCAGCAATAAGGAGTTAATATCTAGCTTTTTAGGGTGGGAGACACCTCTGCAGGACCCAGCTACAGACTTAGATCCACTCTGACTGTGTGATACTTCAAGTATTGCCCATGCTGAAAAGACGTCTAGACAGAGGCTGTGGTTCTGAAGGTCTCTGCGCCAAGAGGAAAGTAGGACCGTGTCTTCAGTTAACCACACCAGGTGCCAAGCGCTATACCAGAGGGCACACGTAGGGAGCTCCGTGGGCTGCAGGAGGAACGTGCTCAGTTCTGATGGGCGCACTGAGAAAGTCCTCACTGGTCTAAGAGGTGACATCTGCATCATGGGTAGGAGGACTGGGTAAGCGCGCGGGACTCCAGGCAGACGGAGCATCTCCCAAGCCACTGTGGCGGCAGCGAGTGCAGACAATGACTTGTAGATGTCGAAAGATAACTGAAATATTTTGGTTCACCCAGTAGCTGGCAAGCACTGGATGCCCCAATACAGGTCCGGGTGGTAAGCAAAGACTGTGTATTCCAGCAGGCTTGTGGGGACAAGAGCAGGGCAAGGCGGCTGCAGGCAGCGTGGAGCCGGGACACGAGGCATGGAGGGCTGGTTGCAGCTGGTTAGAGTGAGGGGCACAGGACCCTTGTGGTGGCGGTGGTAGAGGATCGTGACCATGCATATGAGCGTCAGAGTTCTCTTTCATCCTCCTTAATATTTGTTTGTTTGTTTGTTTGTTTGCACTACCTGTTGTCTGTCAGTAGAAATCCAAAATAATTTAGATCTGGAGCAAATGTTTTTATTCAGATGATGTGTGGTTCCTTTCCTCTGTCTCTGTGCCTGCCTAGTGAATCTCTGACTCAGCTTCTCTGTTTACTTTAAAGAAAAACTCCTTAAAAATCATAAAGGGAGTGATACATGCAAAAGTATGTATGATAATTTATGCTTTAAACACTAATGGTAACAAATATAAGGCATAAAACACGGTGAGAACTTTCCGATCACCATTCGGAATCTCATGATAATGTGCGTTAGTAGTTTTAGCACCTGCACCCCCAAATAACACATCCTCGGCTTTGCCAGTCTTTGGTCTTCTGTAAGTGGAACTGTAAGCACATTAGTAACTTGCTTTTTTTTTCACTGGACATTATGATTTGTGGTCATATGTGGTCCAGCCATGCAAACGTATGCAGCCCTTTTCCACTGCTATGCGGCATCCTGTGTATGACTTTGCCACGACTTTATCCACTTTGTTTCTCATGGGTATATGTTGTTTCCATTGTATCTTTTTCTTGATGTGGTGATCATTGCTCTGGTACAGCTCTGTGACTCATGGAGCACAAGTTCTGGCATCTCTCCAAGACATACACTCACTCAGAAGTAGAATTGCAGGTCACGGCCTAGGGTTGTTCCTGAAACGCCAACTTGCTTCCCAGGACTGTGCGTACTCACACGCCTGTCTGCAGTGGGTGAGAGTAGCCAGCCCTGGGGGCTGTCAGCCTGCCGCACTGCCTCAGTAACTTGGGGGTTGTCGGCTCCCTGCTCCTCCATTCTCCACTCATTTTCTGCCCCAGTACTCCTCCCCTCCACCCCAACCTTCCTGCCTTCGTCATCTGCTCAGATCAGGTGGCCTCTACAGGGACCCCAAAATCTAAAACGTGTATCCCTCCACATAATACCTACTCCGTGTATGTACTGAGACCAACAAGCTCCTGCCTTAAAGTAGACGAATTTTTATAAAAATCAAAGTGTAGCAATTTTTATAAAAATCAAAGTGGCAGGAAACAACCAACTTTATAATTCATTTATTCTTCTCTTGCTTTTTCACCTCTGCAAATTACTTTTTGTCAGAGTCAGAAGCCAGACTTATAAGTGGAGAAAAATGATTTATTAAACTGGTGAGAATAATATGTTTTATAATGCAAACATAGTCTTGGGTTCTAAAACAAAAATTTATCTATTTCTACAGGACCCTTCCTCAAGCAATTTTTTACATAATACTCTTTATTTGTAAACAGAATGAAAAATCCATCTAAGTAGTTCACATAATTGAGTTATTGTTTATAATGGTATAATACATATTTTAAAAGATAAGCATACTTCTTGTTTCCTGTAATTATTCTAGTGACAGGCAGGAGCTTCCCAAGATTTTATACTCTATATAGTGGCTTTCTGGCCACTTTGTTTTTTTTTTTTTTTTTCATTTATGTATTTGTTACAGGGTCTCACTACACAGCTTGGAGTCATAGTGATCCTCCTGTTTTCAGCCACCCCAGCACTGGGATTACTGGTGTGTGCCACCATACCCGGACTCATTCGCTGACTCATTGCACCCTGGGGGCAGGGCTGGCATGGCATGCGGGACCGAGGATCAAACTCTGGTCCCTGTGCTTGCCAAAGCAGGCACTTAGTCCACTGAGCTATCTCACCAGCCCTTTCTGACCACTGTTAACAACTCAAAGCCTTCTATGCTACTTTTGATCTAAAATGTGTGGGAGCAAGACAGGAGTGAAGCCCTTCACCTAAAATGCTCCCCATTAATTCTAGGCCACCTTTGGGGGTTTAAGGTGTCTTTTGAGTAGATCTTTATTCAGCATTCATTCCATTCATTTCTTTTCTGAATGACTGGAATGTGCTAGGCACAATGCTGGATACTGTCTTAGTTCATTTTCTGTTACTATGACAGAACACCTGAGAACAAGTGAGTTATTAGGAGAGAAGTTTATTTGGCTCACAGTTCCGGAGGCTGAGAAGTCCAAGAGCAAGATGCTGACACCTGCTCGGCTCCTGCTGAGAGTCTCAGGGCCAATGTATGGGCAGGTGCATGTGGAAGACAGAGCTTGGGGAGTCAGCCAAGTCTCACAAGAGCTGTTCCAACCCTGAAAGAGGGAGGACTCGCTTGGTGCCGTGACCATGAGCCAATCCCACAAGAAAAGCTTATCTGTCCCTGTCTGTCAGTCTGTCTCCCTTTGTCCCCTGCATAGGGCCTTCCCTCTGAGCTGTATCCCCAACCCTTTTTATTTTTTTATTTATTTATTTTCAGACAGGGTATCACTAAGTAGCACAAAACAGATATTTATGCTGTACATTTTAATAAAAAAGTGCTACTGAGATCTAATTCATATATTAAATGTACTGACTTTGAAATGTACAGTTCTTTTGGGCTTTAGTATACGCAACTATCACAACAATGTGATAAACTTCAGAACGTTCTTATAACACCCAAAAGAAATCGCATACCCACCTCTGATCCCGACCCTCAAACTTCCCGGTTGTAATCAGACTGATTCCTTTTTGTCTCTAGGAGTTGGCCTATACTAGACATTTAATGAAAGTGAATTTATTTCTTCCATTCAAGGGTCGTCCAGCTTGTGGTCCACCTAGCCTGTGTCCCTATATCATTTCACCTGTTGCTGAATAAGCTTTCACTTTAGTGACGCAGCACATTTTATGTACGCACACATCAGGCACAGATCCTTGGGACGTTTTCACTTTGGAGCTCTAATGGTGGATACTGCTGGGAACATTTTATGTGTGTTTTTATATGGGCGCATGTTTTTGTTTCTCTTGGCCATATACCAAGAAATGGGATTGTTAGCTCCTGTGATAACTCTATATATAACATCGAAAGTCCTCGCAGACTGTTTTCCGAAGTGGTTATGCCATTTATATTCCCACCAGCAAGGTATGAGGGTTCCGATTCGCATAGTCTCTTGAGTGTCTAAATAAAGCAATCATTTCCATGGCTGAAAAAGAAACAATGTATACTATGTAGAAATATGTACCTGATAGACAAACACAACTTGAACAAAAGGTGAATTCGGAAAGACATGCTTCTATGTTTATATAGAATTGATTTAGAAAAAAATGTGTGGAGGGTTGGTTGCTGCTTTATTATTTTATCTCATTTCATATTTTGAGTCTCATTTCCACCTCCAGCAAGCTCCCTGCATCAGTCTCCTAAGTAGCTGGGCCTAGAGTGTGGACCGTCACACCTAGCAGAGTTTATATTTAATACCACTAATTCTGCTTTTTCACTTTGGTCGCTTCTGCAATCTGACCAGAGCCTCGGTAAGGTCTGGATAGTACATAGTTCCATTTCCTACAAGGCCACCAACTGGACCTCTTTATAGTCATCGGCTACACTTTCAGGGACTGGGACTGATGGTTGTTATTATGGTCCGTGTTTAGATATGCCCCCAGAGCCTTGCGCTGTCATGTGGAGCAGGTTTTCCAGAGGTGGCTGAATCTAGAGTTTGTGATTGATTCATGGTCCCATGCTGGGACTAAGAGTCCAATGCTAGGGTGGGTAGCCTGGCTGCACATAAGGAACAGAAAGAGTCCTGGCTGCCTTGCTGGTTGCGTTGGCTGTCTATCATCACCATGAACAGCTGCCCCTCTGCCAGGTGCCACCCTGCCTAGAGTCAGTCAGTTATGGACTGAAAGCTCTCCAAACCATGAGCTAAATAAACTTTTCTCCCTTAAACTTTGGGTGTTGGGTATTTTGTCTCAGCAATGAGAAAAGTAACTAAGACAGTTGTAAATTTTTCTTGCTGAGATAAAATTCCCTGTGGACCTTTGCCAACTACCCATAAACAACTTTGGTAGCTTATGGTCTGGTAAAATGCACTCTGACAGCCTCTGTAAATAATAGGCAGTTGCATTCCAATTTCTGTCCAACATCTCTAAGTCAAACACTGCATCATGAGGCACTGAGTATTTGGAGCCTTTATTCCCTCTGTAGGCTACAACTGGTTATAACCAGATAAACCTAACCATCAAGGCCTGTTCAGTTTGGTAATCAATCACTCAGTGTCCTAGAGTGTATAGTAAGTAAAACACAACCTCATCCCTCCTATATGTAAAGTAAATAAGAACATACTTATATTAGTTATGTAAATTTTCTACTATTCCATTTCTGTGGTCCCCAAAAGATTTGTTCACCTTGCTCTGTAGTTTCTGCAGCAGTGTGTTTCTGGTACCAAATAACTAGTCGAAACCTGTGGCAAAGGCAGCCAGCTGACCAGTTGACAACTCATTGATCTTCTTGGCACTAAGCTGGCTCTGATGATCAGTTGGTTAGTGTTGTATTGTAGTGGCGAGTTCCCATGAAAGTCACTTGGGGAAGAGATGGGAACTCTAGGAGGGTCCCTTCTGGATCTGGTCCCATGGGCAAGGCACCCTGGGGCTCTGACAGCAGGCAGGTCATCTCAGGCGGCAGAGCCTGTGTGGATTATGGGGTCAGTTAATGACAGTAACAGGCAAGGTCCCTGGCTACTCTATTCCAAAGCAAGGGTATTTTGGTTTCTGAAACTTCTAGATATGAGTTTAGGAACTTACCAAAGACTGATTTTCCTTAGGAGTGAACCCCGTGGCTGGTTTTAGAAAGTGTGAGAATAACCAAGGTCAGAGTGTAATGTCCTAATGGCATGAAGCTCTCTGTTACCTCTGGATTTTTAAGGCATCTGGACCATTTGAAGTTGTGTATTCTTAAATTATAGCTCAGGAAGAAGATTGGCCATGAGAGTTTGCCCTAGCACAGAAGGCAAGCACCCCATGTTACACCGTGTAGCTTCTAAACCTTGGTAAAAGGGAGCCAGGAACCAGCTACCGCTGTGTTTTGTTTTGTTTTTGTTGATACTGAGGATCCAACTCAGGACCTTGGGCTTGCCAGGCAGGCCCTTATGCTGCTGAGCTGTCTCCTGAGCCCTGCACAAGAAGTTTTTGAAGGTCTCCCTTCTTGAACAGAACAAAAATTCACATTTGTTCAGCTTGTCAAGAGAAACACGCCCCTTCCTTATACTCGGGTCTCTTTGAGTCCCAGACTTGAGGGTGACTGCAGGAAGCTGCAGCATTTTATGAAAGTGTTCGAGCAAGACAGCCCGGCTTGTCAGCATGCCTCTGCTTCACTGTAGCCCCTGCAGGGATCTCTGGAACAATCTTGAGCTTATCCTTCAAAATTGATACTTTGATAAAACAAAACCTGAATTTTCACTATGTGAAAAAAATTTCATATTTTGTAGTTAAAATTTCTTCAGTTAAGTCTCTTTTTTCTATCAGTCTGTTTATTCATTTTTTTTTAGACAGGGTCTCACTGTGTCACCCAGACTGGCCTAGAACTCACCATAATCCTCCCACCTCAGCTGCCCAAGCGCTGGAATCACAGGCGCCAGCTGTCAGTGTGTCCTCTTATCTTCCACGCCCTGCTGGTTGTTCATCTTGACCCCATCTTCTTTATGAGTTTTAGCAGAAAAAGAAAAGCATCCAACTTCTAACCTGTAGAAAATCTATATTAATAATAATGAAAAGACACAAGAGCTTCCACATTTAATTTAGGCCAAGTGGGTGTCACCCTGAGAACTCAGCATAGGGCGTTGTCCATGGGAGGCCTGACATACTCTTATTCTCTTTGCCTTTCTCACAGAATTCTAGGCTTTTCACTCCTGGAGAAAACAATGGGAACTCTGCAAAATCTAGAGTGAGAAAAGCCATTATCGGCCTTAAGGAAGCTGAGTTTACACAGTGTTAAACTGTGTTTCTCCCTTGGGCTTTGTATACACTGCCCCTTGGGCGTGCATGGGCCCCCCAGGGTGCAGTGACACAAGTTTGGAGCACATAAATGTATATATAGCTTCAGGCAAGAGTTAAAGATGGGTTTCCAGCTTAGAGTCTTTTGGTATACATATCAGTTCTTGGGGTAATTCACTGTATTTGGCTTCACCTGGCTTGGCGTGCGCAGCCGCCACTGTCTACACCTGCACAGACATCAATGTTTGGTCACTGCTGCTGGAGCTGTAGGCCCACACATGTCCCCATGCACACAAGCACCCAAACGTGCACATGGACACGTATGTACACCCCCAGCTAATGTGTTTTCTCAATGTGGGGTTACTTGTGCTGATCAGAATATTCAAAATGGAGTAAGAACAACCAGTCAACAAAATTTGGCTGTAGTTGTTGAAATAGTCGTTTTCTGTTAAACCTGCCTCCATTTCTCTTCCCTGATTCTTAGATTGTAATTTCAAAGCCAACAGTATTTGAACTTAAGTTATTTTGCTGTTAAAAAAAAAAGAAAAAAAAAGTTCATTTGTTATTCCACTAAAGGGCCAGCTCTCTGTTTACGTTGCTAGAAGGAAGGCCTCGAGGACTGGCAGAGTTGCAGTAGGGCACCCAGGGCTACTTCAGTCCAAACACTGTTATAGGGCCATTTAGCTGGGAGGAAGTGTGGTTTGAATACGGTCAGCATGTGGTTTCTTCTACCCCCTGTTATAAAAGAAGAAACGACTGTTGGCAACTGTCAGTGTGTCCTCTTATCTTCCCCAATAAATGCTATGTTTTTCTCCATAAAAAGGCAATCAGACTACAGGAGACTTTTCATTCTCTTTCACGTCCAGTGGAGTTGCTTCCTTTCCCTGGAAGTGACCCCATTTCTGCTGCCAGCACATCCTGTTCTCTGGACTCAAGCCAGAAACCCTGTTCATCCCCACCCCCACCCCCCCAGCCACCTCCAAATTTCACTCTTTTTCTCTTTGTTTGTTTGCTTCTTTCTTTCTTTTGGTGTTCTTACAAAAGAACAGATTCAGATACAGATTCTTGCTATATAGTCTAGGCCTCAAATTCATGGCTGTCTTCCTGCCTCAGTCTCCTGAATTCTGGGATTACAGGCAGGTATCTGGCTTGAATTTCACTCTTCCCCCTCCCACATCTCACATTACCTGTCACCCTGGGGACAGAGTATTGTACAGAACTATTTCTGATCTTATTTTTACTAACACTTTAATATTAAGTGAAGTTAATGCTTAATTTTAAGGGCATTTTATACTGCTTGATTCTAGTCACATGGGGCACCTAGCATCATCAAGTACATAGAGACAAGAGGTAGATGGTGGCTGCCAGGGGTCGGGGAGGGGAGGACAGGTAGGGAGCTGATGGTTAATGGGGACAGGGCCTCAGTTTTACAAGATGAAAAGAGTTCTATAGATACATATCTTGGTTACTTTTCTCTCATTGCTGGGATAAAATACCTAAGGCCCAAAATGAAGGAAGGAAAGGTTTATTTAGCTCACAGTTAGTGGAGGTTTCAGTCCACACTCAGCTGGCTCCAAGGCAGAGTGGCACATGGCAGATGGCAGCAGTTCGTGGCAGTGGAAAACAGCAAAGCAGCAAGAGCAAATGGGAGCAGCAGCGGCCACAATGGCAAAGAGAGCAAGGCTGTCTCCCTTAAATTGCCTTCAGGCTATCTGCCCCAGGCTAGGTGTAGCACGCACACTGCTAATCCCAGCAGCACTCATACCCATAATCCCAGGGGATCAGATCATGAGTTAATCACGAAGTTTAGAAGTCCACCCCATGACTGCATGAGTCTTTGGGGGACAACTAGACACAAATCATAACAATGCATGAGGGTGATAGTTTCACAGTATGGAAGCACTTAATGTCACTCACACTCTCAGTGGTCCTCCTGCCTCAGTCTCCTGAGTCTAGGATCACACGCATGTGCCACCATGCCTACCTCTTAAAGGGTGTTTTTGTTTTGTTTTCAGTGCATGGGATTAAATCCAGGTCCTCACACACATGCTGAGTGTGTATTCTACCATTGTGCTGTTCTCTGGCCCTAAAAAGGTGTTCTGAAATACAAAAGGCCGCATAGATCTCTAGAGATGACACATGTCCTGTGATCTGGTCCCTCCAGCTTCTTCTGAGTTCTGTTCCTTTCCAGCCTGTAGGGAAAGGCTTTCACTTCTCCCAGGTGTGAGGAGGTGACTCATCCAATTCAGGCTGTTCCTCAGTGTTGCCACCAGGTTCCCTCTTTTCCTAAGCTGCCTGAGGGAAAGGATGGGGCTTACTTCAGCTTATAGGAAGAGCGCCAAAAGGTGAGGATGGAACTGAACTCAGAGCCAGGAGTGGGGGGGGCTCCACGGTGCTCTCATGTGTTGCTTATCCTATTTTCAGAGACATAACTACCTTCACTGAGAGGGGTGATCTCAGACCAGAAGCAAGATAGGCCTCTGGGGCATCCTTGCTGTAATGTTGGTCCTAGCTTGGGCTAAACTGAAGATGCTGTTTATACTCTAGGTGTAAAAAATAAATACATGCCTGTTACTTGAACATTTCTTCACATAATTTATTTTTATCTTTATTTGACTGTATCATTTGGGATCATGGGTCTACCCCGTGTTGGGTTTGAGGCTTCAGTCCCCATGTGATTAATTACATCTTTGAAAATAAGATAAGCAGCATATGAAAGTTCAACAGAAATAAATCATCTTACATAAAAGGGCATTTTTTACATTGGAAACATAATTTGCTCTAAGCTTTTAAAAAATTTTGAGATTATTGCCTTTTTCATTTGGAGATTAGGAGTCTTGACTAGAAGGAAGTTAATAGTGTGCCTCAGGTCTGGGGGTGTAGCCGCTGGTAGCATGGGTAAGACCCTAGTTTGTAGCCCCAGCACCCCACATGTACAGAGAAGGAGGGAGGGAGGAAAAGAGAGAGAGAGAGAAAGAGGCAGGCAGGCAGGCAGGTAGACAGACACACACACACACACAGACACAGACACAGACACACACACACACACACACACACACACACACACACACACAGAATCTCCTCTCCTTTTGCTTCAGTTTGTTACATTCTGAATTCAGCAATTTACATCTGAAGCTTCAATGAGACTATGTGGGCAGTCCCTAGACTTCCGTCTTTGCCTATAGGTATATGCCAGAGTTTCAGAGTTTAGGATTACAGGAAAAGGGCTTGCAATTTGTCTTAGCTCAAGCTGCCAGTAGAAATTACCATAGGCTTAGTAGCCTGCACAAGAAGCATTTCTCACAGCTCTGAAAATCCAAGATTACGGTGCCACCAGAGTTAGGTTGCGGTGAGAGACCTCCTCTGGATGCCCTTACGTGACAGGGTGACGTGGGGGTGGTCAAGGGCCCTGTTTCCAAACTCTTGGAAGGGCATTTATCCCTTTTGAGGGCCCATTGCATGACCTCTTCTAAACTTAATTACCTCCTAAAGGCTCCACTTGCACCGAGAATCAGGACTTTTACGTATGTACTGGGGGTGGGTGGGGACAGTTAGTAGGTCAATGTTATAGGTCCTTCTTGATGTTTGATAAAGAAAAACAGTCTCAAAGAGGCCCATAGAGGACTGAAGTGCAAACAGAGATGCCACTAGCTGTTTCTTAACACTAAAGAAAGAGATGAGCTGATACAGTCACCAATTAAGAGGCCCAGCTTTCAATCCCACTTCACCATTTGGAACTCCTTATAGGTCAGTTTATTTCTCCATAAAATAGGATTAGTGATGATACACATCTCATAGGATTAAAAGTATTAACTGAGATATAAGCACAATGGCTGGTACATATTCAGGTTAAGTAGAAAAAAAAAAAAAAAAAAAAACACCCAACATCTTGAAAACCAGAAGTGGGGCAAGATAATCATTCATCAGAGAAAAAGGGTAGTGGGAAAGAGAGAAAGCAGTTGGTTTCCATTTTTCTCTGTGACAAAGCACCCTAACAGTAGTAGTGTAAGACAACAGCAAGCAGTCATTGACTTTACTCAGAGATCTACAAGTCAGGCATGGATCATTACAGGGGCTTACTGCTGCTGCGTGTAGTCAGCTGTGCTGCTAAGCAGAGCCAGAAGGCTCACTGCCAAGGTGGTCCACTCACAGGCTGGCTATCCCTGGAGAGCTCAGCTGGCCTGAGCATTAGGAGCGTTGGTCGCTCCTTGTGGGTGTCTCACAGCTACTTGAGCTTCCTTATGACATGGAGGCAAGGTTCAAAGTGAGTAGCAGAAAAGAACAAGACGTTGAATGAATGAGACGACCCGGGGCCTGTGGACCTGAATAGACTCAGAGCACAGGCTGGGCAAGTGAGTAAGAAGATCCAGGCCGCAGGATCCTGAATAGACCCAGAGCCCAGGCCCAGCAAGTGAGTGAGATGACCTGGGCCTGTAGGATTGTGAATAGACCAGGAGCACAGGCCTGGCGAGTGTGTGAGATGACCCAGGGCCTGCAGGATCCTCATTCAACCGAGAGTACAGGCCCAGCAATGAACCCTTCAGCAGAACTCCCTGCAAAGAGGCTAGAGGCAAGACCCACCCAGCTGATTCAGGAGCAGAACATTTTGACAGAGAGACACAAAGGGTTCAACTCTAACGGCTGCAGCAGAAAGAAGTGGAGCACAGCAGCCAGATCCAAGGAACACCCACCTGGAGGAATCTGAACTTCATAGATCTGGACCTGGTGCTAAGGTAATAACTCTCTCTAAGCTCTACACCAAAGGTCAGAAGACAGTAGTATACAAAATGACAAAGAGAAGGAATAAAATGTGTCTCAGGCCCTGAGTCCACCCAGTACAAATGCAAAAGACACTAGCACTGAGAAAACTGGATATCACACACCAGATATCTCTGAAATAATAGCGTTGGCAGTAAAGAAACAACTGCAAAGAGGTATAGAAGAAATCAGATCATAAATAATTTCTGAACTAAAAAATGTAGTGATAACTATAATCAAAGAAGTACTAAGTGCTTCTAAAGAATACACTGAAAAAAATAAAGTAGAATATAAAAATGATGGAACCCCTGAATAAGCAATTTAGGAAAGAAATAGAATGTATGAAACAGGTTCAAAGTGATATACAGGAAATTAAAACCTCAATCACAAGCTGGCAAAACCGTTTGAGGGAAAGTGAAAATAGACTTTCTGACCTTAAAGACACCATTGCAGCTAGTGAAAAAGTAAGAAAAAATCTCTTTAAAACAACTAGGA
>NW_004524590.1:11035739-11041054 GCF_000260255.1 Octodon degus | reverse complement strand
GGACAGTTTCAAAAAAAAATTAAACAAGTATTTATAGTGTTAAAAAAAAAAAGAGAACAAGAACAAGAACTGGCTGGTTTCTTTGGCCTTGCCTGAAGCAACAGGTACAATGTCACCCTTTGTCTTCTATTAGTTACATAGTAATAGAGCCCAGAATCAAAAGGAAAATGGTGGACAACCTCTCAATGCAGAGCATGCCAGTTTGTACAACTGTTTGTAAACTGCCCCAAAGCTTGCCCAGACTTACCCTACCCAGACATCTTCATGGGAAGGCTTCCCTTCACCTCAGTAGTGTTTCCCTCTAGTTTTATACAAACATAAGAACTACTGGTTAATTTATTGTACCTTCTAAATCCAACCATCTTCATGCTCAGAAAAGGGTGTAGAGGACTCAGGTCAACAATTTCTGACACTGCCAATCAAGTGGAAGACCCAATACTATTATGGGCTACTGGACTCTTTTAGAATATTTTGCTGAGTTTACACACCTATAATATTCAAATAATGAAACTTAAAAAAAGGATATATAGATGAATGTCCATTTTGTATCTGTGTATTCAAAGTGGTTAGGATAGATATATAGTTACATTCTCTTAATGAATAGAGTGATTTGTTCTAATGTGTAGGGAGCTGCATGTAACCATGCCCTAGGATGGCGCCGGTTTCCGCCTTCCACCCTCAGGGGGTGAGTGCTCCTAGTAATAACTCCATATAAGGCCAAGGCTTGGGCTAATGCATTGCTTCCGCATACCTGGACCAATGGACGGTACACACATGGCGCCCCATGATTGGAAGCCCTGAGACTTATAAGCTAAGAGCAGGGGCCTCGGGGAGAGAGAAGAGAAATGTAACAGGGCAATAAAAGGCTGCACAGACACAACCAGTGATCGCGTCTTCCTTGCTGGCAAGGCCGTGCACGACACTAATGGTGTTTGTAGATAGGATATCATGTCTGCATCTTGTACAGCAATTAACCACTAGGAAGAATGTATGCAATGTGTTAATTATTGAAACTGTCCTACCAATTTGATTTGAAACTGTCTCATTGCTATTTATTTATCAATAAAATTATAGGAAAAAAATAAAAAATAGAAATAGAAAAAAAAAGAAAGAAAATGTTCCACACCAAGAGTTTCTAATAAATGTAAATGCTATAAAAAAAAAAAAAAAGAAAAGGGACAAATGCTTTTATCAGTGGCCTGTTTTACTCTAGGTAGTAATTTGGAATTAGAGAGAATATTTGATTTTATGTTGTCTCCAACAAGTTTCAAAGCATTCCTTCTCAAAAAAAAAAAAAAAAAAAAAAAGATTAGCCACAACCCCAGGAAACGCTGAAATGGCCATTGAGACTGGGTGTGGTGGCACACACCTGTAATCCCAGTGCTTGAGAGGCTAAAAACAGGAGGATCACTATGAGTCTGATCTACATAGTGAGATGCTATAGACCATATAGATCCCATACTAAAATACAAAAAAAAGAGAGAGAGAGAGAGAGAGAGAGAGAAAGGGTGAAAAGAAACTTGAATTTATTCTATTATATTTACTTTCTCCAAGACAAATTTGTCCTGTGCTACAATAGGCATACAATTTTTTAAAATTAATTTTTTTGAGAAATAGCAGTGCGACAGTTTCAAAACAGGTTAGTAGGACAGTTACAATAATTAACACATTGTATATTGTTGTTAGGCATACAATTTGTACATGATCAAAATATAAAAGCTTTGTATTTAAAAGTTTCAGATTGACTTTTCTTAAAAAGTAGGTAATAATTTTTCAAAAGTACTTAATATATTTTTATATATAGCACAAGAATGATTAATAACATGTTTAAATCACAAATCAACAGAGATAAAAGTTGTGGTTGCCTCCAAAATACTTTTTACTTGGCTTCATATTTTAATTCCTTGCTTCCCATGAGTTCTGAAAAACTCTGAGCACCAACTTGCTTCTGAGGAGTAACAGACACAAGGCATATGTTTGTTCATAGTTCCTCCTTGTAGATCAGCTGGAGGGTGTTGGTTTGTTTTTCTGGTACTGGGGATCCCAGCTGAGGCCTTCTTCACACGCAGTCACTGAGCTACACCCCCCGCCCTTCCATTGTTGTCCTTGGTGTTGCTGTGTTTCTTGTTCGTAAGACAGAGTCTCACTAAGCTGCTCAGGGTGGGCTCCACTTGCAGGCCTCCAGCCTCAGCCTCCCAAGTGGCTGGGATCACACACATCCCACCACTCCTGGCCCGAGATCAGTTTCAGTGGTTTTAGCAATGGGAATTTAGTTCCGACATTTAAGTCCACTCAGATCCTAGGGAGATTCTGTTTCTTTAAATATAAAAATCTTCTGAGTAAACTAAACTTTACATTACCTAAACTTCCTTTTGACCCCATTTCACCCAGATGGTGAAATTCTTATCTACAATTCTAGTGCCATCCACACTGATTTGACATCTGTAATGGGAACAGTAGTGATGGCAGCAGAGAGCAGTGACTACTAAAATCTGGATGCCTGGCACCGCTCCCCTCCTTCTCCACCGTAGTACATGGAATTTTGTGTTTCTATGGAGCTGTTTGTTTTTCCAAACTGGTTAATCTATCATGAACAAATCTTCATTAAACAAATACCTTGATAATGTTTCTATAAGAATTATCAAAACTGTGAAGTTAATTGAAAACTGGCTATTTATGACCAATAGGGAAAGCCCCAAGAGAGTTTTTTAGTTGCTTCTGTTGAGGAAAATGCCGCCATGCAGCTCATAGCAGAAGAGCCTAGAGCATCCGACTGTGCTTTGCTGGGGGAGCCCTGAGCAGACCCCTGAGGGGACAGACCAAGGGCAGTGCTGCCCACAAGGCCCTGGGAGCTCCTGGTCCTCACAGGCTGGATTGGGAAGAGCACATGTTTGGCCCTGACTTTGCCCAAGGCTTGTTTACATGTCATTGACATGAGTCACTGCATGCCTGAGTAGCCTGTCATGTTGGTGGAGTCCCTGATGTTCAGTGCGGCCGACTGTGTGTTAGGTTTAATTCCTTATAAAATTCAATGGTCTTTGTATACTGTTTTTCAAAATTAGGAGCCATCTCAGAGTGCTCAAGTTGACTGCATCCTTGAGTGGGGCCTGATTCAGGGCAGAATTCATGAGTTTGTTAGAAATGCCTGTAACTATTCACCTCATGTTGGCTGAAGAGGATACCCTGGATGTGCCCCTCAATCTGTGTCAGAAACACAAGGCGTGGATGTGGCTGTAGGAAGCCTGGGGCAGACCCGCCCCCTCCTAGGGCTCTCCTGTATGCGCAGAGCAGCTGCTTCATCTCACAGCTGAGAAACAGCATTTTCAAATGAAGACCAGTAAAAGTTGATTAGAAACAGACAGGGCCTGGCTGTCCTCCGCACTCCGCATTCAGAGTGCAGGTCTCTCAAACCTCCATTTAGAGATATCCGACCAACCCCAGGCCCTGCGAGTATGGGGGAGAGCTTCTGTTCTGTCCTGTGCCATCCCGCCACTCCAGGCCCAGGCCGGCTGCATGAGAGAGGCACTTCCCCGTGTTCTCCAGACCTCCCCCCCAGCCAGACCCAGTGCAGGCCCTCAGGCCCAGCGGAGCCCGCCCTCTGAGTGAGAACTTGCTCTTCACCTTGGGCCCTCCATATCCAACCGACCCCAGGCCCTGTGAGTGTGGGGGAGAGCTTCTGCTCTGTCCTGCACCCACCCACCGCTCCAAGCTCAGACCTGCCACATAAGAGGCTTTTGCCCTTGTAATTCGGACCTCCCCTGGCTGGCCAGACCCAGCGTAGCCTGCCATCTGAGTAAGAACTGCTGCCGTGCTCTTGGGAGTCCTGCAGACCCACCAAAACACAACACTGGTGAGTGTGTGGGAGAGCTTCTGGGCTCTCTTGCCCCCGCTCCTCATACCCCTCCAGACCCAGCCCAGACCTAGCATACAGGCTTGAGGTAAAATGCTGCAGCTAAAGTCCCCACAGTGAGAGACTAGGGTCAGATCCACACAGCTAATCCAGGAACAGATCATCTTACCAGAGATGTCCAGCAGGCCCACCTCCAAGGGCAACAACAGTAAGGAGCTGGACACAGTAACCTAACCCAAGCCAGACACAACTGCATGAACTAGAACTTGGTATATCAGTACCTGAATTTCATTAAGTGATAACATAATTGCACCAAAGCTCTACACCAAAGGCCACAGGTCAGTGTTAAACGAAATGATAAAGACAAGGAGCAAAATGCAATCTTGGGTCTCAAGCCCACCCATAACAAGTGCAGAGGACACTAGCTCAGCTGAAATAAATGAACAAATAGTGCTGGAAGTAAATAAACAACTAAACAACAGCAGAAAGATATAGAGGAACTCAGAGCAGAATTAATCTCTGGAATTAAAAGAAAACTCTGAATTTATAGCAGCTGAACTTAAGAATCAAATGCAGAAACATATGGAGGAAACACAATGCCCACCCGGAACAAATGCAGTGGACACTAGCTTAGCTGAAATACATGAATTAATAGTGTCAGAAGTAAATAAGCAACTACAGAAAGGTTTAAAGGAACTCAAAGCAGAATTAGTGTCTGAAATGAAAAAAGAAATCTCTAAACTCATAGCACCTGAACTAAAGAATCAAATGCAGAAATATAAAGAAGAAACCCAATCTGTTAAAAACACTGCAGTAAAAGAATTAATAACTGCTTCTAAAGAAGACATTGATAAAAAAATACAGGAAATTTAAAAAATGATGGATTCCTTGAATAAACAATACAGAAAAGAAATAGATCGCATGAAGCAGAGTCAAAGAGATGTAGCAGACCTTAAAATCTCAATTACAAGCCTGAAAAACCATTTGAGCGAAAGTGAAGATAGAGTTTCAGATCTTGAAGATGCTGGTGCAGCTGGTGAAAAGGTAAGAAAGGATCTCTTAAAAACAACTAGGATGCAGGAAAAAATAATTCATCACCTGCAAGACGATGCAAAGATGAACAATCTGAGACTAATAGGCATCAATGAGAATGAAGGAGTCAATACAAATGATATAAAAAGAATATGGGCAGAAGTAATAGCAGAAAATTTCTCAAATATGAGGAAACAATCTGATACTCACATAACTGAAGCATACAGAACTCCAAATAACTTCAACCCAATTTAAAACACACTGAGACATATAATAGTCAAGATCCCAGAAATCCAACACAAGAATATCATACTGAAAGCTGCTAGAGCAAAGAAGAAGATCACATTCAAAGGAAAACCCATCAGAATTATGGCCGACTTCTCTTCACAAACCATGAAGGCAAGAAGAGCATGGAGCAGAGTACTTCAAGTCC
>NW_004524590.1:11025654-11028819 GCF_000260255.1 Octodon degus | reverse complement strand
AAAAAAAAAATTATCTAAAAAAAAAAAAATGCAGCCCATTATCCCTCAAGACTGAAACATTGAAAAAATTCAAGGTAGCCATCAAGACCAGCAGAGCACCCGGTTTGACTGGTGAGAAATCAGGCCTCCCTGGAAACGCTGAGGATGGAGAACTCCTTCTCAAGAGCTCCGCAAACTCATGCCTCAGAAAAGGTGGCTCCAATGTATGTCTGCACAGATGTCAGAGTCGGTCAGATAAGACAATTTAGGGAATTCCTGGAAACCTACAGTAAAGGTACAGAAACCTCTTTTTGGACTGTGTTAAAGACTTCACAACAAGAGAAGTAAAACCTGAAGATATCACCCGTTCAGAACATTTCTTACAGAAATATTTAAAAATGACACAAGGGCTGGGGAGATGGCTCAGTGGAATAAGCGTTTCCCTGGCAAGTGCAAGGGCCTGAGTTCAATCCCCGGTTCTGCAAAAAAAGAAAGAAAAGAGAAAGAAAGAAAAATGGCACAGGGAACACCCGTGAGGTTTCCAGAACACCATACTCAGCAGAACAAAGCGCTGGCAGCTGCAGCAGGGCTCCTTGGCCAGCCGTGATGAAGCAGTCTAGCTGGATGGACTCTTAACACGAAGCTGCCCTAGCTGTTGCCCTGGGAAAGAGGATTCAACTGCTGGCATCTCTGGAAGCGGTGGGCACTGTGTCAAAACATCCGTCATGGTTATTTGGCAAAGTGAACCACTGGAAAATCAGAGTCGATGCTCACCCAGAATAAGCAAAATGAAAGGTCTTATTCAGAGAAAATAAGAAGGTGAAATATTTGGTGAGGCCTTAAGAGTCAGCATCTTGGTCACTTCATTAGAAAGATGAGTCACTGTTTCTTCCATTGTGACTATTAATTTTAACAAAAATTGTATGTCCAGTTATGTAAGAGAAAACATTATTAGAAGTGAAATGGAAATGTCACTAAAAAAATTCAAAATATAGACATTGCCATTTAAAATCGCAATAGTTCATATAAACTTTACAGTTGATATAGGTAATGAAAAGATTAATAAACTGAAAACAATACTTAGTATTCCACCCAGAGTATAGCATAAAGCAATGAAAAATTTTACAGAAACATCATTCTTAGTGTTAAAAGTTTTCCCAATAAAGCCAAATCAAGATTCCTTTATTGCCACTTCCACTCACATTATCCTCAGTGCAATGATCAGAAAAAAGAGATGAGTTATGTGAATTGGAAAAGTAAATAGGAAAGAGTCCTACATTTTTTCCACATCACTTGATGTTCCACATGGAAAAAAATCTAAGAAAATCTACAGATGAACTTTCATGTGAGAGACCTCAGCACGGCTTTAGGGCAGCACCCAGATACCGGCACTGTTGCAGCACAAGGGGATGAATTATAGGAGGGGAAAGCCCCACCCCCAATAGCAGTAGAAGCTGAAATGTACCTGTGCTGTGGTCTAAATGTTTGCGTCTCCCAAAGTTCACATGTACCCCAGGCCCTGTGGTAAGGGCATTAGGAAGCACGCCCTTGGGAGGTAAGTACACCACAGCAGGGCAGTATGAATGAGTTTCATGTTACAGAAGAGACCTGGGAGCGTCTCCAAGCCACTGTACCCCCATGAGGACATTAAGAAGGTGGCCATGTGGGATGCAGGAAGCAGAGCCTCGCCAGGCACTGTGACCCTGCTGACTCCTCAATCTTGGACGCATCCCAGCTTCCAGAACTGAAGGAGAGGAATTCCTGTTGTTCATAAGCCACTTGGTCTGAGGGCTTCTGTTCCAGCAGTCCAACAAACCAAGACACCTGGGGGGTAAAACCGAATCAAAATGGACAAGCTTGCTACGGAGAAACTTAGAATTTTTGATTGAAGGACGTAAAGTAAAATCTAAGTTAGAGGCAAGCCACGTTCATAAGTTTGGAACAGATTTAGTTCTTTCCAAAATAAAGATTGATAACATTGGCTACTTTAAAATTAAAAACTTCTGTTCAACCAGACATCATAAATCAAAAGATAAATTATAGGTTTGGAAAACACATTTGCAATGCAATATAACATATAAAAACTAATATGGGAATTTACTAGTGAATAATTGACCCATTGACCCAAACTTCCCATAAAAAAAATGAACACAGTATTTGAACTGGCATCAAGTATGAAAAAGTCCTTTGAAGACTTCTCCTAATACAGCTTCTCTAACAGCAGAGGAAGACTCATCTCTGACAAAACAAAACAAAAAAGGGGATATAAATAAAGGACCACTTTGTAATGAAAAGATATATATATATATATATATGTATATGTAAAATAGGATGGATACACATCTACTTCCTCTTAGTTCAATGAGAAGAAAGGTTTGTACTAATATTGTTTAGACATGATATCATGTCTGCATCTTGACCTCTGAATAACCACTATGAAGACCACAATATGCAATGTATTAATTATTACAACTGCCCTACTAACATGTTTTGAAACTATTTCATTGCTATTTTATTTTCTCATTAAAATGAATAAAAAATAAAAATAAAGAAAAGAAACATGAACCCAGGATGTGCACAGGCAGCTCCTGGAGCAGGTAACCTTAGTGGATGCGCACCGATAGAAGCTCAGCTGCAAAGAACAGAGGATTATAACAGCGTGTGAGGCTATGTCACCTCCAACACATTGACAGAAATGAAAATGCCAGAAAATCCTAACTGTTCTAAAGCAGCAGAAACTCTCCCATGCTGCTAGTGGAAGCATAAGCTGGTAAAGCCCAGCCAGGTGGCAGGAGGGCATTGGTGGAATGGGATGGGCCATGAGGGCTCAGGAGTAGGGCAGTAGAAAAGAGAGAAGTTGGGCTGGCCAGATAGCTCAACAGACTAAAGCGCCTGCTTAGGCAGAGCTCAGGGGCTGGGGCTTGATCCCAGTGCTGGCCCTGCCCCCAGGGCATGCTGAGATAGGGATTGAGGCTGGGCATGGTGGTGCACACCTGTAATCCCAGTATGTGGTAGGCTGAAAACAGGAGGAACCCTATGAGTCCCATCTACCTAGTGAGACCCTGTACAACCTGTAGACCCTGCCCTAAATTCATTTAAATAAATAAATAAAATAAAAAATAAATGTGAGCTGAAAGAAAGAAAGAAAGAAAGAAGAAAAAGAAAGAAAGAAAGAGAGAGAGAGAG
>NW_004524590.1:11023263-11025554 GCF_000260255.1 Octodon degus | reverse complement strand
AGAAAGAAAGAAAGAAAGAAAGAAAGAAAGAAAGAAAGAAAGAAAGAAAGAAAGAAAGAAAGAAAGAAAAGAAAGAAGAAAAGGGAGAAGTTGGCTGTGGCCAGCGGAGATGGGCCAAGGTGCAGAGAAATGCAGGGATGTGGCTTGTGACTGCTCCTGATAGGGAGCCAGAGAACCTGCCGCAAGGGCCATGCAGATGCCAAGCAACCCCTGCAGAGCTCTGCTGCCTCAGGCCATGCTCAGGCTGCCATCTGTAGCTCTCCTGGGCTTGCCGTGGTGGAAGGAGGCACCTTATGGGAAACATGGGGCTCTCCGACAAATGTGCTTCTGCCACAGCTCCTCCACAGCTAGACGTGACAGTTGAAACTTGCTTGGAAGACAGCTTCGCCTTGGGGTGCTGGAGCATTTCTGAGTACACAGAACCTCTCTGTGCTCGCTCATGACTGCTGGACTTCTGAATGAGCAGTCTGTAGTGTATTTCAATCCAACACAACCCAAAGCACCATTTTTTTCTACACTCTCTAGTCCCAGGCTGTGAAGGTCAAGGGCTCTCCAGGCTTTCTATTAAGCCCATCTATTTAGGGTTTCCCAGATTCCTGAGGCCCCAGGTATAGCAGAATTACTGCTTCCACATGATCTGAGTCTGCAAGATCAACCCAATGGCACTCAAGAGGTAGCATTAACAAGGGTGTTGGGGGCATGGATGCCAGAAATGGTCAACCTCAGTCACATCAGGTTCTGCCAATATCCAGCCAGGCACCTTGTCCAGACAGATTCAACCTTGTGCAAGTGGGGATAATGATAACATACCTCATAGGAGTGGGGAGATAGCTCAGCAGAATAAGTGTTTGCCTGGCAAGTGCAGGGTCCTGAGTTCAATCCCCAGCACCACCAAAAAAAAAAAAAAAACCTAACATAACATACCTCATAGAACCAAATCAATTAATGCATGAGCCATGTGTGTGGGCCCACTCCTGGCATATAGGACAAGCAGGATTGACCTCGGCTGTTGTCATGTCATTTATTACACAAATTTAATCTCTATTCCTTACTGCTAGAAGAGCTAGTTATAAAGAAAAATAATATGCCTCATTTTTGTTTGTTTGTCTTGCAGCAAAACTTACATTATTCCTTTGCAGTGCAGCTGCCCTGTGGACTTTGAGTTCCAGGTCACTCTGATCCAGTCTCACCAAGCCTTTGTTATTGAGCCAACATCAGGTACGGAGAATCAAAGTTTCTGTCTCCGGTTTCCCTGGAGTTCCCAGAAAGACTGGAAATGGAAAGTAGGCCTCAAGTTCTAAAACCACAGAATAAGCCATATTTGAATGTATTATCCTGTTTTCAAATGTATAGTAAGTAGCAGTGACAAATTTCATATATCAGAAATAATGTAAACTAGAATTATACACAAGAATAAGGGCACTTTGGGATAGTTTGTATTATATAGATGATTAATAACAATGTCCAGATGCAGGTTTTCAAAGGCCCAAACTTAGAATCAGAAGTTAATCCAATCTAATTCTAATGTTGGTTCTTGGTAATCATTGGTTTTATGTTTGATTTTTTTTTTTTTTTTTTTTTTTTTTGAGATAGGGTCTTGCCATATAGCCCAGGCTGGCCTAGAACTCACAAGGCTCATCCTGCCTCAGCCTCCCAAGTGCTAGGGTTACTGGTGTGCGCCACCACATCCATGCTTGCATCATTGGTTTTATATTCACTTTTTAATTAAATTTCAAATAAAGTGGCAGTGTGACTTCTTCACAAGCTTTCCAAATCTCACTGAAGGGTCTAATGAATTTCTTCTGTGTAATATGAACACCATGTCTTTATGTCTTGAATGACACAAGGTCCTGTGCTTTGAAAATGGGGTCTCTCACATCTGAAAGTGAAATTTAACACCAGAAATGATTTCTACTTCCCATTTTCTGTGTCTTTATATTTGCCTTTGATATTTGGATATTTGTCCACAGTGCTCTGCTGTGAATGCTAAAATAGTTCATTTTGGTAAGTCTAACTATGAATTTGTATACAACTTTTTCATAAGTACAAATGAATATTTTGACCAATGAGCATTCAAAGTAAAAACTTCAAAATTTTGAAAAGCTTATAGGTTATTTTCTATAGAAATAGGAAACTTTTTGAGATTTAAAAGTAATAAGGTAACAATAGTTTATATTGGATAAAATAAGACTTGATTCTCTTTCCAGAAAGACAAGGTCTATGACTTTCAGCTGTTTGGGCCTTAAGGAGAAGGGAAAATAAATGGTTTCTAAAGTCACACTAAATAATAC
>NW_004524590.1:11022021-11023163 GCF_000260255.1 Octodon degus | reverse complement strand
ATATATATATATATCTTATATTCTCACAGTAAGCCTTTTGTTAGGTTATGTTACACGTTGAGGTTGATGTATGCTAGGCACCATTGTAAGAGACACGTACATATATCTCATCTGTACCAATACCATGTTGAGGCAGGACTGTTATTTACATGTTCTAAACACAAGTATCAGGTATTGAAGGGTTAAATACCATGTCCATTGCCACTCAATAATAAGTGACAGAGACAGGATTTGAACCTACTCAGTCTGGCTCCAAAGTTCGTGTGCTGCTTTGTAAAGTACAAGTTGAGTTTTCATCTTAACTCTTAAAATGTGCCCTCTAAGGTACGTCGGCAAAGTGAGCCAGCTCCTCCACCTTGGCTTAGATGACTTAGAGAAGTGCAGATCTTAGCAAGACAGAGGAAACACTGCTGCACCCATCGGCCTCCAGCACTGTTGGCCCTCTGGGCTCCTTTCTGTGCTGATGAGGGACATCAAAGTCAGACCACGTTCAGCACTGCTGATGTCTCGTGGCAATGGGACAGAAGGCGTCAGACAGCAGATAAAAGGTTAGACCAGGTCATCAACCTCATATGCAGATCACTTGGGGAAACTGTGAAGCATGGAGGCTCTTCCCTGGTTTAGGGTTTAGGGAGTCTGGGAAGGGCCTGGTTTTCTGTACTTTTCATAAATACCTACCTGCATGTGATTGTGACTGGACATTTTTAGAGTGGTTGAGAATCATTGAGCTGATTTGATCTGGAGGTCCTGTCCCAACTGATGGGCGATAACTCAGTTAAGTTCCAGAGGCAGAAGGAAGCACTTAGATTTCTTAGCATCTGTGATGGGAGCTGGTGCGTAGCCAGGCCAGGGGTCCACAGTGTGCAGACACAGTGAGGTGGGCATGGCCAAGAGGCGAGTGAATCATGGTGTTGGGATAAAATAATGTGGATCTCTAGGGCTTGAATGAAGCTGGTGTCAGAAAAAGGAAAGAAAGCTGGACAGCTGATCTCCTAGCCATACTCTAAAAATCTGTGTCCTGGGGCCAAGCATATTAAAATACCACAGGAATTTTGAAATATAACCTATTCAGAACCTATGGACTACATAGATACAAGTAGAGTTGTTTTTTTTTAAACAACAGTATTTTTCTTTTTTTTTTT
>NW_004524590.1:11000675-11021912 GCF_000260255.1 Octodon degus | reverse complement strand
CCCTGTGCTTTGCTAGCTTGTTCTAAGTAGGTTCTTTAGACCACTGAGCCATCTCACTAGCCCCAAAGTAGAGTGTTTGAGCAGAGTTCACTGATCACTATGTAAAACACTTACAAAACCCTTCAGGCCTTTCCCTGAATGCTCAGATTATAAAATGCACAGCTGCATCATTCAGACAAATGTGTGATCCCTGATCTATTTTGTCTGACCCATCTTTCAGGCTTTTAGGGTTACTCTTGATGCTTTTTTTTGGGGGGGGGGTCTGTTGCTTGTATTTTAAATTCCTCTTTTGAATGAAATTAAACTGACTATCCCAGGTGAAGTCAAGAGAGAGGTAAGCACAGAAACAGATTTTGACATCACATGGCTGTTGATGAAGGGACTAGAGATGAGGCTGCTGAGGGAGTGAGTGTGGGTAAAGAAGAGACATGGGCTGAAGACCCATCCCTGAACCCTTAGGCCTCATAGGTAACCACAAGGAAGTGGCTCAAGAACAGAGATCATGGAGGAAATTCAGGAGAATTGACAAAAGAAATGAATGAGTGAATCCAAGCTCAGCCTGTTGAATTTTGGAAATCCCCCTTCTACCATTGTTAATAACCTGCACAGTGTGGATTGTATTGCTAACCTGGCCTTCCCAGTTGCTCTCAGGCTGGGCCCCTCAGCTTCCCAGACTTCATGTGGCCGAGTGTGTGCATCTTTTGGTCCAGAGAGTATCTCAGGAATGACCTTGCTTTGGTTTTCCACTCTGTGAATGTATAAGCACATCTTTGCCTGTTACACTTTGGGGTTTGCAGAGTTAGTGATGATTGTCCTCACTTGCAGCAAAAAGGCCCTGGCTGTGTGGAAAGTGAACACAGCTCAGGCTTCCATGTCCCCCACACAAGCTCTGGGCTTGTTGACTTTCCAATGTGGCAGGATTTGTGCCAACTGAGGGACCTTATGGTGGAATAGTAATAAGTCACTTCTTTAGCTGATAAGTCATTATCGCCTTCAGTTTATAAACTGGACCCAGATGGGTCAAGAACTGTGGGCCAGTTTCATACAGCTTCCCTGTGTATTTGTAGGCTCTGTCTCAAGCATACCTTTTATAAGTCACTGTCCACACGACTTAGGACGACATAATCTGTTAGGTTACGAAGCAGTGTGTTTGCTGGGAGCTAGAAGCACCATCTTTCCATGCCTCCTAGGCATTTTGTGTTTAGGTCTGCCAAATTAAAAAAGTCTGAATCAAGCTAATTCCATTTATAAGATCTGAACCTGGTACAGTGTCCTCTGCTGTCCTCTTGTCCACCGCACAAGCTTAAGATGCCAGCATGCACTAGAGCTGTCAGGGGCGGGATCCACTGGTGGTGCCGAGCGTTTCCTGAGTGAAGCAAATGAGCGAAGGACATTTGGATATCTCTTGCACTGCTGACCAGATAGCATATGGAACTGAAACATTAAGAACAATCTGTTGATAATTTTAGAAGAGCCAACTGTGTACAACTTTGGCCAAAATGGTGTTAGTTTTGGAAACTAGACAAATGCAAAAACATAGTGTTGCACTTGTTTACTTGTGGCCGCTTTGAGATCCTGGCATCATTTTGGTGTCACACACTAAGGAAGAACGCATCCAATTCTTAAACATGGTAAATTATAGCATGTAATGCATAGTTTGGCAAGTGTTCTGGGTGCCCAGATTTCACTACTTTCATGATCTGTTTTTTTCAATTATGATGAATTTATAAGTTACTTACAAATAACTCTACATTTCAGACTGCATACCAGGACCCCAAGAGCATGCCCACTGCCTGTCATGGTCTTCAGCTTCCTGCTCTGGGTGGCTAGTCTGGATTTGACCTTAGTCGCAGTATGACTAGGCGGGCTCATCTCTTGGCAACTCCAGCTCACAATTGGCATTTGCCCAATTAGGTTTCAAAGGGGAGCAAGTGCTCCTTTTTACCTCTTTTTCCCCTCAAGCTCCTTAAGCCCTGGCTGAGAAGCTTCATTGTATAACAAGCCATACCTCTAGGATCTTTCAGCCTTTGTGAGTCCACAGGCAGAGCGCAGCTTCCAAGCAAGAATGTGAATAGGGACAGCGGCCCTGCTTCTCCTAGCCTAGCTGTGCAGCTGCGGGTGGGTTGGGTGGAAGACCTCCATGCCCCATGATACTGCCGAACCAGATAATCAGGATCATCAAGGAAAATGTAAGACCTTAGATCTCCCGCACACAAGCAGGACCCCCATCAGAATTTTCTCTTGCTAGGTAGACCATAATAAACAGCCTCATCCCAGAAAATGTTACTGATTACAGACTGTATAGAGCGTGGGCCTGGGTGCAGTAACAGACACCTGTAATTCCAACCTCTCAGGAGATTGAGGCAGGAGGGTCACAAGTTGGACCTCAGCTTGGATACCTTACTGAGACCCTAACTCAAAATAAAATAAAGAGGACCATGGATATAGCTGTATGGTAGCATAAAGGTCAGGTTCATTTAAAATGAATGATAGAGGGGGCTGGGGAGATGGCTCAGTAGGATAAGCGCTTGACTGGCAAACGCAAGGATCTGAGTTCAATCCCTGGTTCTGCAAAAAAATAAAATAAAATAAAATGAATGATAGAAATGAACGAGCTACAACAGCAAAACTCTGATAATAGCAGTCCAGGTCAGCAAATGGGGACATAGTGAATGAGTTAGAAAAAAAATCCTCCTAAAACGTAAAATAAAGATATTGACCTTTTAAAAGACTTTAAAAGTCTTTCTGAAGCTCCATGTTTTACTGATTAGAAAAGGAGAACAATTAGGATTAGTTAATATATTAGAGGCCAATGAGTGCCCTGCTTTTGAAGGACATAGGTAATTCATTTATAGTAGCATGCTGAGAAGGGCCGGGAGATAGCTCAGCAGTCTAACCGCATGCCTGGCAAGCACAAGGACCCGGGTTCAATCCTTGGTACCACAGGGCATGCTGGCTCTGCCCCAGGCATGACAAGCTGGCCACCGAAGCCAAAACTGGGCATGGTGGCACACACTTATAATCTTAGTGCTGGGGAAGCGGAGACAGCAGGATGAGTACGAGTCTGGTTTTTTTTTTTTTTTTAATAGCATGCTGGGAAAAGCAGGAAAGGGTAAACAGGCAGGTGACAATTCCGTGTAATAATCCAAAAGCAGCTCTATCACATCGGTGGCGATGGTACCTCTTTCTTGGTACTCAACATGGAATGGTAGGTGGCAGTGATGGAACAGTGCGGCTGGCATCGTGTTAGTAATTGCTCCGTATGTCGGTTGTTAGCTGCACAGCAGGCACTGTGCCGAGCATGTCAGCTGCGCCCACACCTCATTCCATGTGCAGACCTGGAAGGAGGGAAGTACGGCCGTCACTTCCCATAGCTGAGGACAGTCAGGCTCAGGAAGGCCGGGTGACATGGGCAGGATGACAGCTTCTGATTTCAGACTCAAACTCCCAGCAGCCATGTTCCACTGGAGGAGTAATGATGCCAGTGTCAGAGCTTAGATATGGGAATTCGGTTTTGTGAGAGATATGTTAAAGAAGTTAACAAGAGCTCTAACCAAGCCTGTGTCCCCATCTTGCATTCAGAAACCCTAAAAACTGCCTGTTCAGGAAGCCCATTTAGTGGGGTATCAGTCTTGGCTGGTTGAGGTCTGGTGACCACAGCAACAGTCACTGTACTTGACCGCAGCATAAAGCCCCCACCTTAACAAAACTGTCTCTTTTATGGTGTTTTGTTTTTTGTTTTGTTTTGTTTTTTTTTTTTTTTTTTTTTTTTTTTGCAGAACCACGGATTGAACTCAGGCCCTTACGCTTGCCAGGGAAGCGCTTAACGCTTAATCCACTGAGCCATCTCTGTGGCCCTTAATAAGGATTTTTTTTTTTGGCTCCTCGAATGCCTTCAGGGCACTTTTGGCTAGCTGGAGTGTTGTGGGGATCAAACTACAGCAACCTGAGGCTGCCAGCATTGTGGAAGCAGCCACTTAAAGAACTGAGCTAGGGCCAGGCCCCCTCTTTTAAGGTTTATCCCAGGATTTCCCACTGAGGTCCAGAAAGAGGCTAGAGATGTCCCAGCCTTTCTCCTTACCTGGAAACCCTGTCGTCCAAGAGTCTGGAAGACAAAGCCAGCTTCAATTGTAGGAGAACAGGCCCATCTGTGGGTCCCTCAGCCCTGGCTTGGAGAGTGCTATGCCAAAAAAAGGGGGGGCAATAGCATCAGAGGGGGGAAACCCAATCTACTGTGAAAATCATTAGGGAGATTACTCAAAAATCTAACATTAGACGTCTTGTTCAACCTAGCTATTCCCTTCTAGGTATCTTCCCAGAAAAATTAAAACCATCATACCACAGTAATATGTGTACATCCATGTTTATAGCAGCACAGTTTATAATAGCTGTATCTTAGGAACAGCCCAAATGCCCATCAACTGAGAAATGGATACTACTACCCAGCCATAAAGGAGGATAACTTGAAATTTTTATAGGTAAATGGATACAACTTGAGACCATACTCATAAGTGAACTAAGTTAGACTCACATGTGTGAACATTGCATCGTTCCTGTGATGTGAACAACGAAGCATGCAGGAGATCTAAAATATATAATAGATATTATGAAATTGGAAGAAGTTGTTCAAAAGGAAAAAGGAACTCAGATGGGAGAAAAGGAAAGGAAAGGGGAAAAATTCAAAAGTGTTTCACTACTAGTGTCTCTTAGGTCATTGAAAAAGAAGATCTGGGCTGGTGAGATGGCTCAGTGGTCTAAAGCACCTACTTAGAACAAGCTTAGCAAAGCACAGGGACCACGGTTCAATCCCCCAGCACCACATGCCAGCCAGCCCCGCCCCCTGGTGGGCTGAGCTGGCCACACACACACACACACACACACACACACATAAATAAATAAATAAATAAAAATAAAATTTAAAAAAAAAAAGAAGAAGATCTATGCTAATATCGATTGGAGAATTTTTTATGCCTATGTCTTGCACTCTGAGTAACTACTTCAAGGATAACAATAGACAATGTACTAGCTATTGTTATTCTCCTGTTATTTTGTTATGAAATTTTTCTATAAAATAAAAAAATCACTCTAGGTGTAAATAAATGTGGGAAAAAGGAGACTGAGCAAATATAAATGTCTCTTAAAAGGTTTCATAAAACTGAAATATGTTTATCATAAAAAGTTAAAAAGACTGAAAAATGTACAAAATCCAAGCTCAAAACATATTACCAAGAATCTTACCAGCCATTTGTTGAACGTTGTTACCAACTCACTATTCTGCTTATGTACAGAGAAGGAAAAGGAGTGAGACTAGAGCATCCAATGAGACACAGAGATAAAGCTACTAGAAAAACAGGACTGTGTTACAGTAAAAATGTTGTTTCTGGTCCTTGATACTGGCTGAAGAAAACTAGTGAGGCTGAAGGGGCTCATGAGCTTATTTGTTACACCCAATATTCATTAAAATTTTCTGCAAAAATTAAGAAATTATAAAACATTAGAAATTCAGATCCTCCATTCTCTTCAACTGCATGCCTGAGCTCAGTCAGAATTTTGGAAAGAACATGTGCACTTTCTTTTACACTCTTTCTTTCCTTTTTCTTTTCTTTTTTTTTTTTTTTTTTTTTTTCAGAACCGGGGATTGAGCATAGACCCTTGCACTTGAGCCATCTCCCCGGCCGCCCTCCCAATTTCCATTCCTAGTGCTATTAGTTGGTTTTATGCTCTCTTGATCCACAGCCTTTATTTTCTGTCTTACAACCATAAATATCACATCCTAGTTACTTTTCTCTTATTGGTGATGCAAACTACCTAACAGCCAAAGTTAAAGAAGGAAGAGTTTACTTGGCTCACAGTTTGTCGAGGTTTCAGCCCATAATCACCTGGCCCCAAGGCAGAGTGTTGTGGCAGAGAGGAAACAGTTCATGGCAGTGCAAACCAGCAGAAGTAACATGAGCAAAAGGGAGAAGCAATCCTTTTTTCTGTCCCTACACTAGGGCAGGTGTAGCACTTACACCCCCAATCCTAGCACTGCACAATGAACAAGTCACAAACTCTAGATTCAGCTGCCTTTGAAAAGCCTGCCCCATAACTGCATGAGGCTTTGGGAAGGCATCCACAGACAAGCCATAGTACCACAATTACTTGCTTTCTGTTACAATGGAGCCAAAGTTTCTCCTTCTAGTCTTTCTTCTGGAACAAAGAATCAGTTCTTCATTTATTTCAGTTCTTTCTCTGGGTCTAAGGATTTTTGTTTCCAACTGGCTTGTTAACCACAGGATTCAGGAGTCACATGTGTAGCATGCTTGCATGTTTGAGAATGGTTCTCGGTTGCCTGTGATCCTGAAGGACAACTTGGCTGGGTATAAAAATTTTAGTTTGCAACTTTGTTTGCCTCATAACTCTGTAGGATTTTTGATCATCTCCTGACTTGGATTTGTTGAGAATGAAGAGAAGGAGCTACATTTTTCTCCACTGAAGGTGAATTCTGGATGTACTCAGGAGTTTTCTTTTTCAGTCCTGTGATTAATTTACAAGGCTATGTACCAGTGTTCTTCTGAATCATTTTGCTTTCCTAGAGCATGACTTATCTTTGAGATCTTAAAAAAATGAAAAATGATTCATTATTTTTGGACTTTTTCAATCACTAGAAATTAAATAATTTAATATGCTATTTGCTTAATTATCTTCCTTAGGAATATTAATTAGGTGCATATGTTGGTTCTCCTTTGGCATTATTATCTACTATCTGCTATAAAATAATTTAAAATATATTTAAGTATACACACAGAATAGTTTGGATAATTATATTGTTGATTTCTGCTGACCTTTTGAAAGGAGCAGTTAATGCTTTTTTTTTTTTCTTTGACTTTTTTCCTCTTTTGAATTTCTTATAACTTCTTTGCTATTGTTTTATTTTGTTTCTTCTTTAAAAAAATCTTGCACACTTATATCTGGTAATCTGAACAACTAATTTGAAGACAGTCTCATATAATACAACAACCATTATTGAATTCCTTTTACTTTGTTTAGTCAAATCGTGTATAATTTCTAGTGCTGTTTTTTTTTCCTATCAGTATATTGTATTTTAAAAAATAAAGTAATTTATTTTGTATGAATTCCTCTCTCCTACCTGCCATGTACTTACTTGTGTTTTTGGTGTGTGTGCATGCTCATATGTGTGCGTGTGTGTGTGTGTGTATGTGTATGTGTGCATATATACGATATGATAAAATACATTGAATGTTTAATTTTTTTACATGTATTATAGTAAAAGACACCTTGACATTAATTTTCCTCAAAGTCATCCCCCCTATCTTTGAACACAATGACTGTCGTTCTTGGCACTTTCTGAAGCAGTTCTGGAAGTCATCTTTCCTAAGTTTCTTTGTTGCACTACTGTGACTGCCTTAGAGTCCTGCATCTACGCAGAGTGTTGATCTTCCACGGCCGTGTTGACTTTGGGGAACAGCCGGCTGTTGCAGTGTGGTAGATCTGATAAATAGCAGATGAGGACATACTATGATGTTTTCATTTGATTGCCCCAAATGTGCAATCAACTAGGTGTGATTAAAATATACAGTGAATATTTAAACTTTTAAAATTTATTACATTGAAAGACATTTTGTCAATAATCCTCCTTAAAATACTCCTCTCTTTGAACACATTTGTCCCATCATTCTTGGCAATGTGTCTTTTACTATAGTAAGTTCTTTTTTAATTTAAACACTGCAGTTTTTAGTCCCCCCTTGTATGTGTGTTTCTTGTTTCTTGTTTCTTGCCTTACAGTTTGCTTCTTCCTGACAGCTCCACCTTCTTTTGTCGTTTCTTTTGTTGTTGTTATTGTTTGTTTGTTCCCTGAGCCCCACCAACTCTTTTTTTCATCTCCTTCCAGTGTGTTCTAGTATGATTTCCTTGAATTCTGGTAGCTCTCCCTGTGGCCAGGCCAAGCTCTTTAAGACTCTAGTCAACCCCTGAGTTCTAAAGTCATCCTCTTGTGATATGTTCTCACTGTTAAATTTTGTTTCTGTTCCATTCTTCCTTCATGTATTAATTTTTAATATTGGAGCTTATATGCATACCTGTGTTGGTTCTACTTGGCATTTTACTTAATTTTGAATAAGATTTGCCACCAATGGAAGAGTGATGTGAAACTCCAAATGCAGGCCTCCTCTGATACCCTCTGTGTTAGTAGATACATTGTGTCAACTTGGCTGAATCAGCTCCGTCGGATCTCAGCATGGGGGCCGAGCCCCGCAGGTGGGCAGGGCCCGGGAATTGAGAAAGGCAGGAAGCCGCCCTGCCTGGTTTCCTGCTGTCCTGCCCTGCTTCCGTGGAGAAGTGTCAGTCTTCTGGAGAAGTGTCAGTCTTCGAAGGAGCTTGATCTGGGCAGCCACACCACTTTGGAGGAGCTCAGATCTTCACTGTGGAGCACTGATCTTGGCAGTCAGCGCAGAAGGAAGAGAGAGGCTTGATGGATGCTGCTGCAGCTGCTGCTCCTCTGCTCTTCATTGTTTTCTGCCACATGAACTGCTGTCATTTGCCTTGGAGCCAGCGGAATATGGACTGAACCCTCCATAACTGTGAGCTAAATAAACCTTTCCTTCCTTCATTTTGAGTGTCGGGTATTTGTCCCAGCAACGAGTAAAAAGTAACTAAGACAGAATTTGGTACCAGGAGTGGGGTCGTTGCTGTGGCTTTACCTGACAATGTGGATTACAGGCTTTTGGGACTGGCTAATGGGAAGAGATAGGAAAGGTTCGGAGATGTCGCCTACACGCGAAGTGCTGGAACAGCTTCGCCTGTTCTGTATGGAAGATTCTGGTCAGAGCTCAGAAGACCAAAAGGTTGCTAGAAAGCCGGCCTGTAAAGACCAGGCTGGGGAGGTTTCTGCTGGGAAGAAGGACAGCATTGGTTGTTGGACTGCAGATGATTTGTGTTATGGGTTGGCAGAAGGCTTGTCTGCATTTTGCTTGTGTCCAGAGACTTTGCCTGAGACTGAAATTAAGCACAGTGGACTAGTTAATCTTGAAAAAGAAATTTCAAGGCAGCCAAATATTGGGGCAGTGGCCTGGTTGTTACTGGGGGCTTTTAGCCAGATTTATTTTGAGAATCAAGAGCAAAGAGCCCAAAAGGATGATTTAAAATGTTGTGAGTTTGGCGAGAAAGGAAGCTCCAGGAAAGCTGTGGACTGTGAAGACAGAGCTGAGAGGATCTCCATTGCTGAGAAGGAACAGGAGAGTAGAAAAGATGTCCTGAGGGCATCACAGGAGGAGGCAGGTTCTTGCCCTTTGCAGCCTCAGAATGGCAAGGGTGAGGGACTTTGCTTTGAGGAGAAAGCTGCAGAGCCCCGTGTTCCAGAATGGAGGCAGCAGCCATACCAGGTTCCAGAATGGAGGCGGCGGCCACACCAGGTTCCAGAATGGAGGCAGCGGCCACACCAGGTTCCAGAATGGAGGCAGCGGCCACATCAGATTGCAGAATGGCGCTGACATAGAGAATTTGTTTCTCAGAATCAGGGTCAGAGTGCTCAGCAATCCATGCACTTGACCCCTACAGCCAAGAGAGAGTAAACCCTGGCTACTGCTCCAGCTGGCAGCAGCCCTTGGCATCATCCACATGGCTTTGGTGGTTGTAGGCACATGCAGAATGCAGGAGTTCTGAGGTTCAGAAGGCTTCCACCCCGATTTCAGAAGAAGGCCTGGGAGGCCAGGCAGTGTGCCCCTGAGAGGGCAGTGTGTGAAGCTGTGAGTGTGAAGCCTACTCAGTGGAAACCTCAGAAGTTTGAAAAAGCCAGGAATGTGGATGGTCTAAGAAAAGCTGCAAAAAGGGAGCAAAGTAGGCTGAAGAGAGAAGCCATAAGAGCTACCAGCAGAAGTGCCATAGGGGTGGAGCCACATAAGGTCTTTGGAGCTCACAACTCATCGCAGATTGCTTCAGATGGTTCACATGGAACTGCAGGACTTAATGCTTGCCCTGCTGGATATTGGACTTGTGTTGGTCCCAATGCTTGGTATCCTGCTGTGTGTACCTTTTGGAATGGCAGTGTTTATCTTGTGCCTTTGAATGTTGCAAGTGTTTAAGTTTTCATTTGCACAGGGGCTCATTTGCACAGCTAAGAGTTTGTCTTAGATCTTGGAAGCTTGGGACTTGGATTTTTCAGTGTTGCTGAAACTGGTAGGACTTTGGCAACTCTTAGAGATGGACTAAAATGTCTTTTGTATAAACAGTTGTGCATGAGTCTTTGGAGGGGAAGGGGTAACATGTCATGGTTCTAATACAATGTTCAAGTTGTAAAATGTTTAAGCATATCTGTGTACCTGGTAATTGGCTTAAAGTATATGTCTAGTTGCCAAGTTGACAAGGGGTGGATTGTGTTAGTTGATACATTGTGTCAACTTGGCAGTGGGGGCCTCGCCCTGCAGGTGGGCAGGGCCCAGGAATTGAGAAAGGCAGGAAGCCGCCCTGCCTGGTTTCCTGCTGCCCTGCCCTGCTTCTGTAGAGAAGTGTCAGTCTTCGAAGGAGCTTGATCTGGGCAGCCACACCACTTTGGAGGAGCTCAGATCTTCACTGTAGAGCACTGATCTTGGCAGTCAGCGCAGAAGGAAGAGAGAGGCTTGATGGATGCCACAGCTGCTGCTCTTCCTGTCCTCTTCATTGTTTTCTGCCACATGAACTGCTATCCTTTGCCTTGGAGCCAGCGGAATATGGACTGAACCCTCCAGTAACTGTGAGCTAAATGAACCTTTCCTTCCTTCATTTTGAGTGTCCGGTATTTGTCCCAGCAATGAGTAAAAAGTAACTAAGACACCCTCTGTGTATCATTTTGTGTATTTATGCTATGGTTTGTGTCTGGATGGCCTCCCAAAGCCTCATGCAGTTATAGGAAGCAGGCTTCTCTGAGGCAGATGAATCTAGAGTTTCTGACTGCTTCATTGTCTAGTGCTGGGATTGAGAGTGTGAGTGCTACACCTGCCCTAGGGTGGGTAGCCTGCACACAGTGCCCTAGATTGGGTGTCCTGCATACAATACAAGGGACAAAAAAGAGGCTTGTTCCTCCCTTTTGCTCTGTTACTTTTGCTGCCATAAACTATTGCCCCTCAGCCATGCCACCCTGACTTTGAGCCCCTGATTATGACCTAAAACCTCTACAAACTGTGAGCTAAGTAAATATTTTCCCCCTTAATTTTGAGTATTGAGTATTTTTGTCCCAGCAATAAGAGAAAAGTAAGACAGCCTACAAAGTAGATTCTGTTAGTATATCTACATTGCAAATGAGGAAATTCAATGAGGGTGTTTGGGTGACTTACCCAAGGGCACATGGTCAGTGAGTGGCAGAGCTGGGCTTGGAATGCAGGGAACTCGTGTATTCAAGCATCCTGGGAGAACGCTACCCCGTACTCACAGGAGAGTCACTCGGCTATCCTGCTGTGTGCTGTCATGCTGCAGTTACAGTCTACACACACACACACACACACACACACACACACACACCACCTCTAGCCACCTCCTGAGGCAGATCCGAGGTCACAGACAATTGGAAGGACATGGTGGCATAGCTCCTTCCTCACTGCCCTCCCTGATACTCTAGGTTTTGGGCCAGGTATCTTTTGTTCCTTTCCCTGCTTTACCAGCACTAGCCACACTCCATAATTTCATCACTTTAGCCAGAGGATCAATGTGTGTGTTTTTTAAGATGATGAACGCTGGACCCTCTGGCTGTCCTCCTGCTCCCGTGGCTCAGTTTATATCTCACAATCACATTTCTTATTTGTACTTTGGGAATGTAGTGTCTCCCTTGTTTCACAGATTTTTCTCCCCACATTTTCCTTTTCCTCCTAATTGTTTTGGTGAGTTTTGAAGGAAGATCATTGATTTTGAAATAGTTTCCTTCACCAGCTTTCACCAGCATGCTCTAGGATTGGTTTCCCCTGGGCCTGTTTCCTCCCCTGTGGCCCTGCATTAGCAAGGCAGTTAGCTATCTACCCATCCATCTATCTGTCCATTCAATCATCCATCCATCCATCCATCTGTCCATCTACCCATCCATCTATGCATCCCCCTGTCTGTCATCTATTTATGTCCCTCCACCCCATAAATAACTACTGAGCACCTGCTGCACATCAGACTCTGTCCTTGGCACTGAGAGACCACAAATAGACATGGTACCTGTTATACTGGAGCTGAGATTCCAGTGGGGGAGAGAGGCAAGCACAGAGACAGAGAAGGCTGCAAAAAGCCTGGTGATGTGACCAAGTGGCTGTTCTCAACTAATTGCTTAGGAAGAGCTTCTCTGAGGAAAAGTCCAGGCATCTTTTTGACCTGCTTGTCAGAGGTACCAGATGGGGGAGGCACTGGATGAAAGAGGTGGCAGCCGGTACAAAGGCTGCAAGGCTGGCACCAACGAGGCCTGGTGCCATGCGAAGTGGATCAGTCCTCTTTCCCATTGCTGCTACAGCCACGCCTTAAAGAAGGAGACGTTAACTTGCCTCTGGTTTCAGAAGATTTAGTCTGTGGTCAGCAGACCTTGAGGCAGAAATAGCACGGTGGGAGGTATGGCAGAGGAAAGCTCAGTTTACAGTGGGAGGGTGGCAGGTGAGGGGTCCAGTGCCTGTGAAGAAAGGGTCAGGCGGGCACCAGATGTGGACACCACCACCACCACATGACCCACCCAGAAATACCCAGAAGTGTGCTTTACTAATCCCATTTCTCAAGCCCATCAAGTCAACAGTCCAGCTGAACTGTCACATGAGGGAAAGAGCAGAGCCCAGGTGGCTGGAGGGAAAAGGGAGGCAAAAGGGTGCAGAATCGGCTCCGGTGGCCAGAAGGAGCTTGAGCAGCGGGGAGCTGCGATGTGGTTCTGAGCAGGATTAGAATCTGCCTGAAGGCAGCATGGCCTGATGTATGCTTTAAATATCTTTTTGGCTCCTTCAGTAGCAGAAGAGGAGAGTGGTACAAGGTAGAAGCCAGGAGCCCACTTAGGAAAGAAGCAGAGGTGGTGGAGAGGGAGGCTGCAAGGGGGGGTGGTAGAGTGGACAGGTTTTGTAGAAGGGCTGGAAGAGGGCCCCTGGGTCAGCAGGAATCAAACTGTGCTTCCGAAAACAGCTTGAGCCCCGGAGTAACGTCTTATCCCAACCCTGTATCTTTATGTTGCTGGCCACAGTAACCAGTACAGAGGGCACATAATGGGCATGAGTGCTGGGGGTATCATTTCCAACTGGCAGCTTATGAGCCAGCCAGGAGAGGGGTTGCTGGCCCAGTTGCGTCCTTCATCTAACTCCCACTCAGCTTCCCCTCCCCACAAGCAGAGCCCCCGCTATCTTGTACTCACTCCTAGCATTTGCATCTTGATGGATAGGAATGGAAAGGAAAGTTAACAGATTCCAGAAGAACTCATTTTATCATTCATTTCTAATGAATTGAATTCAAATTGAAATATCTTGCTGGAGGGCAAAAAGAAAGATGAAAACAAGCACGGGCCTTGTCAGCAGCGGGCGTTTCTGCGCACAGTGTGAGCCAGTGTGAGCCTGTGCAGGCTGAAGCTGAATACCAGTCCACGCTCCCTGGGAGACTTAGAAGTGAGCCTGTGTCCAACTGTCCACACTGCTGAGGGCTATGTGTGTCAGTCCTCCTCACAGTAAGTTGCAGGCCTAGCTCCTAAAACAGGCCATTCTACGGGCTGAGGAGATAGCTCTGCGCCTGCCTGGCAAGCTCAAGGTCCTAAGTTCAATCCTCAGCACCGCAAAAAATAAATAAAGCAGGCCATTCTAAAGCAGTTGACGCCTGTCTTTTAACCCATAAGACACCTCCTGTGGGTGCTTGTGTGAAGTGAAAGGAAAGACCTAGGCTCCCGGAAGCTCACTCTAAGGCTTGGTGTCAGGGGACCGTTGCTGCTTTCTTTCTGAGAACTTAACCAATTCAAGCATGCTTTTCAAAGAAAAATTTCCTCTTCCTGCCACTTCATGGCAACCGAATCCCAATAAATTATTCATTGTGTTGTGTCCATAAATCTTGGGAAGGCCATAACTATGAGACATGTGCCATGTGTCGAGCATTTTCCTAGGCCTGGGCATTATTCTCTTTTTAAGCTTTTGTCCCATTTTCACAGGTAAGAAAACTACGCTCAGGTGAGGGTACAAGGTAGATCATAGATCTCCTACGTTGCCAAACAAGAGTGTGTGTCGGGGCCCATGTGGCCCTGCACTGTCCTCTGCCCGCCACACTCTGAGCAGCAGTGGTGGCCCATGACCCTTTGTGTGAAAGAGGCCCATCTCCCTTCTTGCAGCTCTCACTTGTTACTCAGCAAAGAGAAGGCTCCATTTGCCTAAAGCTGTTGCTCAAATTGTAGCCAGCTTGTTCGTGGATGATTTTTTAAATAGCATAGCTATTTATTTCCCAACTAAAGCTTAGAGGGATTAAGTAGTTTATCCCAAATGCCATAGTTAGCAGAATCCTAAATCTTGGCAGATTAAAGCCAATCCTTGCTAACACCTCAAGCATGTGGATTGGACGGCTCTGTGACATTTAAGAGAAAATAATCTGTACTTTGTGCACTGTTTGGAGGAATTGTTGTTTTAAAATCAGAGCAGTGTTGATGATTTCACTTAAGTGTGGAATCTAAAACAGTTGGTCTCATAAAATTGGAGGCTAGAACGGTGATTCCCAGGGCCTCGGGCGAGGCGGCAAGGTGTACGCTGCTTCAGTTAGGTAGGCGGCAAGTTCCGGTGTGCACAGTAGGGTAAGGGCACTGTGTAACTGAAAATAGCTGGCAGGGAGAATGGAGACTGTTTCTCCCCAAAGAAATGGTAAATGTTTGACGTGATGAATATGCTGGTTGCCCTGACATCATAACAGTACAGATATATTGAAATACCATACTGTATGGTTACGATGTGCCAATTATGATATGATACAGAATGTAAAAGAGAAGAAATTGGTTTTTTACTAATTATAGCCATCTGTCCTAAAGTATAATGTGCTTTTTTTGGGTTTTGTTTTGTGTTTTTGAGACCAGGTCTCAGGTAGTGCAGGTTGGCCTTGAACTCACTGTATAACCCAGGCTGTCCTTGAACTCATGGCGATCCTCCTGCCTTAGCCTCCCAAAGGCTGGGATTACAGGCATGCATGTCAAGCCAATAATGTGCTTTTGTTTTGTTCATCTCCTTTTAGGAGCTCCCTGTATTTATGTGTATATTTCATAGAAATGTAATCTGGGCAGAAACAATGGTATTTCTTGTCAGTGACTCCATTTATTTTGGTGGAATTTTTCAGTGCTATTATATTGTCTTCATAACGTACATCATCTTGATTAACTACGGCTTCCTTAGCCTTTAGTTCGTTGCTAAGTTTCGGTCTCGTACCCCCGACTCTGCCCACCACCCTCCGCAGCCCGGAATTTAACACCATCTCTGGTTATGCTGAGGAGAGCCGTCTGAAATTGACCCCGGATAAGATGGGACTGAAGCCACACAATAGTGGCGTGGATTTTAAAAGTTGAATTGTATCAGGGGACTGTCTTTCTTCCTTCAAAACACAGAGCACCGTCTGTTTTGTACTGCTCTGAGCTTTGCCAAGCAGTGAGACGTGGCTGCTGGGCGTACCTTCTGCTGCTGTTCACACCAGACGCCCGGCTGCCACCGTGCTCTGGAAACAGCGGTGCTGACTGACATCCCTATCACTGGGACTTAAAGCAGTTTACGCTGGTTGCCTAGACTACATCTCCGCTGTGTGCTTTGTGTGTTAGGTCAGGGCTGACAGCACTTAAAAATAAATCAGCCAGGTAAAGGCAAACATTAACCCTTTCTCCAGAGCTTGCTCTTATTTTTTAAGTAGATGAATTAGAGCAGAAGCAATAGGATGTGCTGAAACTGTATTTTCTGAACAAGTGGGTGGGCAGTGTATTGAGGTCCCCGCATTGTGGAGAATCCAGGTTTCTCCTCAGCTTATCTTCACCTGGCTGATAGACTCAAGCTCTTCTGCTGATTCCCACTGCCCTGCTCTTCAAGAGCAGGTATCCTCTAATAATTTTGTCTTCAGCACTCAAGAAATGTGTCCATTACCACAGCACTGCACAAAGGACCCAGGAAGATAAACAAGCAAGGGGGCTGGTGTCTGCCTTTAGGGGTTACAAACTAATGGAAAGAAGGGCAGCTTGAAAGGTAACACTTTACGTACTATATGAGTTCCATGGGGCAGGTGAAAGCTTAGGGCAGAAGAGCTTCCAGTGAATGGACAGGCAGGAGAAGTTCCATGGAATGCATAGACTGAGGTAGGCTTTCAAGTTTGGACTCACTAGAACAAAATTCAAAACCAGTTCATTGGGTTGAGAAGGAAGCAATGTATAAGTGCCTGGTTTCCTGAGCTTGCACTGTGGTCTTAAGGAAGGCGGACAGTCAATGAGGTCATTTCAAGGAGTAGCCCAGTGGGGTGAGCCTACGGTGTGTAGGCTGCAACGCAGCCAGCTGTTGGTCGTCATGGAGAGCTCTAAGAAGTTCACCATCACTGAAGTAGGCAAAGCAGCGGATACATGGAGAGAGTTTTCCAGCCCTAAGGAACAGCAGGTGTGGAGACCCTGAAGCATCAGGAGCCAGAGACTGGGGATTAGAGAGAAGGCCCTGTCCTCCCAGGTCTTTATTCCAGCATCTTGTCACCAGGGGCCATTCAGCCTCCACATCCGCTTTATTTTTCATATTGGTATTTATGACTTCGTATGTTATGTTGATTTGTTCGTTTTGTTTGCCGTCTCCAACCACATCATAAACTCCAGAAGATTTGGGGCCTTGTTTCATTTATTGTTGCATCTCTGAATACCTAAAACCACACTGGAAGCATGGTGAATGCTTAACAAATGCATGTATGGCTGCACAGATCATCCAGGGGTCTGAGCAGACAGAGAAGGAATGAAAGACACCAGCTTCAGGGGAGAGTCACAACAGAGGGGAGAGGAGGCCACGTGGTAGAGGGGTACTGAGCAAAGTCTCTGCAAGACCGATAAAGGCCAGATGCTTAGGAGCAGAAGGGGTCATCTAGGAGAGCCCTGATTGGAAGTTGGAGAGAGCATCAGCGCTCACTGCACCTCGTATACCAATCCTTCCTTTTATTCGTCTTCCTGAATTAGTTGAAGACTTACAGTACTCTGAGGCCCTGTGGCACTGAGGCAGGAGATTAGGGACTGGCAGGTTGGCTGGAGAACAGGGCATTACCTGAACCAGAAAGGAAGCTAAACAGGATGTGACGCATGGATCACAGCTGGGGTTTGTGGGTGGAGCAACTTCCAATGGACCAGATCTGAGCAGTATACAAGACAGTGCCCACTGACCTCACCACCACTGGGAGCTTCCTTTCCTGCTGTCTGCTGTTTCTGCAGTGGGCTGCCCCACATGCAGGATGTATAATATTGCTTTACCCTTTACCTCTCCTCTTTGATTTTAAATTACAATTTGTGCTGACCTGTTCACTGGTTGCCTTGGCTAAACCTTTTGGTGGGACAAAAAAACCGCCAGATATTGAACCATCTGACAATAATACCAGAGATATAAAGGAGGAATTGAGTACAGTGTGGCATTTTATTTTGGAAGGAACAGCAATTCATCTTTAAGATTTGAAAGGACCAAGCTGCAGGTATAGCTCAGTTGTTTGAAAGCTCTGCGAAGCACTTGCCTAGCATGCAAGAGACCGTGGGTCCATCCATAACACCACACATGCACACACACACACACACACACACACACACACACACACACTTGAAAGGCAAGAATCAAATAAAAACATAGAGCACTGAATTATTTAGACACCGACATTTATTATGTGTGTCCCTAACTTTTCTTTGTTGCTTACAGCATTAACATTGACTTCTGGTAATTTGTTTAAAGATTAGAGTTCTGGGAATTATGTTTGAAGCACTAATGTAGATTGATGTGTATATATTTATATAACTGACACAATTAAATAATTATAAAGGATTAAGGTAGTGATTGATAAATGAGCTCCATGTAAACATACAGAAGTTGATTCATAAGCATTTAATGAAAAGACTCTATAAAGATCATAGAAATCCTCATGCCTATCCTGGAAAAAATGTATTTGCCCATGCGTGTGCCTCTTTGCACTTGGCAGGAAGACAGCATATTGTATTTTCTCATTTTTTTCTCCTCAGGAATAATTCCGGCTAATGGGAAGATGGATGTGACCATAAAGTTCACCCCCTTTCAGTATGGCACTGCACAAATCAAAATGCAGTTACGGATTTCACAGTTCAACTCTCAGCCGTATGAATGCATCTTCACCGGGACGTGCTATCCCAACCTGGCCCTACCGTATGGCTTCTTTGGAATTTTTTTTGTTTATTTACAAGGCTTTTCAAAATCCAAACCTTCCTTCCATTCTGTCACTCTTTCTTGTAACAGAATGACATCCAAAACTTGTCTTAAATGATCAGCCGATGTAAAGTATGTTTTAAAGTATGACACCGGTGCAGAGAATGCCCCGTGCTGGAAGAACTGCTTTTGCCAAGAGGGAAAAGAATGACTGAGGAAAGGGATTTAGCAGCTGGAGAGATTGGTCAGCGGCAGAGCACTGGCCTTGCATGCACCCAGCACTGGGTTTCGTGGGGTGGGGGCGGGGATTTTACATTTTTGAGCCCCACTTTCTCCTGCTGATTACTGCTGGTGTGCTGCACATTTTTAACCATATGCGTACAGTACTGCCAATTAAATCATACAAGGCCAGAATCACTGAACTATTTTTAAAGTTTCCATATGATGTTGCAATTAACTGAGTGCCTGCTTTGTGCAGCATCTGTCGCAAAGTCCTGTGGGGAAAAGCCCACTCCCTGAAGATGCCAAAGTGAGTCAGGGACAGCAAGTGTTGTCACCCAAGGCAGAGAGGGAAGGATGCCACACAAGGGGGTGTTTTTGAGTGAAGATAGGCAGTAGGATTAAGTTTTACTATAGAGCAAACCCTGGACTTTTGTTTCCATTTGAATATGAGCTTATATATTTACATTCCAGTATTTCTGGCTAATATGATATGTTTTTCTGGGACCAGGAAGATAGCTCAGTAGAATAAGCGCTTGCCTGGCAAGTGCAAGGGCCTGAGTTCAATCCTTGGTTCCTCAAAAAAAAAATTTAAAAAAAAAACCCTGCTAAAATGTTTTTCCTGATATGCATGGTTTTTATACAATAAACAGAAACCAAAAGTGACAACAATATAAGTACTAAGCTTGGAAGAGCCTGACAGCTATTTCAAAAGTGATAGTTGGATTTTTCTCCCTCTTCCCTTCGCACGTGGACGCATATCACACATTAACATCATTAAGCTCATTAAAAGTGGAGAAACAATCTTAGCCTTAAAAATGAACTAAAGCCATGGTTTATAATGCATTTGTATCAGAATTTTCTTCCTAAAACTTCAAAATAGCCTAAGTCAATAAGCAGATATTAGTGTGGGCTGTTAAGCCCAAATCAACCAAGTTACCACTGCAGAAGTAAAATCACTTAGGCAGGAAATCAACAGAAATACTATAAATAAAGAACAGTGCTAATTTTTCTAGTGTCAGATCACTAGGCAGACAAGATGCAACTTTGTGTCTTCTGTGAAGTGTTGCCACATTCAAGTGAATTTTTCAGAGATGCCACTCAAATGGGGTTGTAGTTTTCTATCCCCCATAGATACTATTTTTTATTTTACTTTTTCTTTGTGGATGATGAGGACAGAAGCCAGAGCCTTGCAAACGCTAAACACTCACCTACACTGAGCTACGTGCCCATTGCAGATGTATTCTTCTTTCTTTCTTTTTCTTTCTTTTTTTTTTTTTTTTTTTTTGGAACTGGGGATTGAACTCAGGCCCTTGCACTTGCCAGGCAAGCGCTTATTCTGCTGAGCCATCTCCCCAGCCCCAGATGTGTTCTTAAACACACAAGTGCACCATGTAGTAGAAATACTATCCCAACCACAGGTGGATACTATTTCTAAGCTAAGATGTTTTGCTTTCCTGGCTGGGATCTAATATTTTTTGTTTTTAATGAGTGCATCTCAACACTTGCATGTCTCCCCAAACTCCAAATAATACTACAACGTACAGAATTCACCATGAAGGGAACATCACTGTGCTAGCTGTGCTCCCTGATCTGTTCCTGCACTGCTTTCACAAGTCCTAACTTTGGCACTGGCAAATTCCGTGTGTAACTCTGGTTTCCTATGTGCTTAGCCACACTTATTTCCTTCCCCAACACTAGCAATTAAAGGTGTTTATGAAGATGTTTTTGACCTCCCCAGAAGGCTTTGCTATTCCCTGGTACTCGCAGCAAGGGTGCTGCCAAAGCCCTGCTGCCAAGTGGATGCTGAAGCGCGGCTCGTCCGTGGCTGCGCCTCCTCCCTGCGTGCGCAGCACGCCAGTCACTGTGTGTCTAACCACCGTGGCATCACCGCGTTCCATAGATGCTCTTGCAGGGGAGGCTGTTAGGTGTGTGACAGCACATTATGTGCTCTTCACCTGGAAAACAAGCACACACACATTATTTTTAAAAGAATGTTCCATGGGGGGTGGGGAGATAGCTCAGTGGTCTAAGCACCTACCTGGCAAGCACAAGAACGTGAGTTCAATTCCCAGTACAGCATGTCATGTCAGCCACTGAAACCAGGTGTGGTGGCTCATGCCTGTAATCCCAGTGCAGGGGAGGCTGAGCCAGGAGGATAATTACGAGTCTGAGCTGTGTAGTGAGACCCTGTACCAAATAAATAAATAAATGATTTCAAACATTGAAAAAAGAATTCTATGTATCAATACTTGATAGAAAATACCTATTCCGTGTTATGCCTAAGATGTTTGACATTCAGACAGACAGGTTAAACCCAACTGTATATGTTGTAGGGTAATAATAAGCTTCTCTTCTGGAGGGTTAACAACTAAAGTTTGCTGACCAAAAATTAGAGAAAAAGAAGGGCTGAGAGGTCAGCCAACATTTTGGCCCTATCCTTTCAAGGTCATTGAAGACTCAGGACATAAGAAAACCTATACTGTAACATCATATAACTCAGTTGTGTCCCAAATTTTCTGATCAAGGAAATTATGGGACCACAGAGGAATGTCATCGACGATGTAGGGTGTGCCTAAGGAGAGTCACATGGAGAAAAAACATTCTCTCAAGCTTTCACAGAAAGCAAATTGGTCAAGCAATGGCTGTGACTCATCCACGTGGCTAACACTGACAAAGGATCTACAAACTTCAGTACAGGGTTTCA
>NW_004524590.1:10982986-11000115 GCF_000260255.1 Octodon degus | reverse complement strand
TGTCAGAAATTATTGACCTGAGTCCCCCACAGCTTAACTTAACAGCATGGCTTTATTTCTTATATTTCGTCTTCATACTTTTCTACTGGATGGTTTTGCTGAATTCACATACCTACAATGTTTAAATGACAATAGAATACCCTTCTCTGAAAAAACTAAATAAAAAAAGGGGGATACAAATGAATGACCATTTTGTATCTGTATATTCAAAATAGGATAGATTTACAGCTACATTCTCTTAATTCAATGAATAAGATTTGTTCCGGGGCTGGTGAGATGGCTCAGTGGTCTAAAGCACCTACTTGGAACAAGCTTGGCAAAGCACAGGGAGCACAGTTCAATCCCCCAGCACCATATGCCAGCCAGCCCCGCCCCCTGCTGGGCTGAGCTGGCCACACACACATACACACACACACACACACACACACACGTATAAATAAATAAAATTTTAAAAAAAAGATTTGTTCTAATAGTGTTTGTGGACAGGATGTCATGTCTGCATCTTGTACAATGAATAACCACTGAGACAACAATGTGCACTGTATTTATTATTGAAACTCCTACTGAATGGTTTTGAAACTGTCTTATTGCTATTTGTTTCTCAATAAACTTAATGTTTTTTTTCTTTAAAAAAAAGAATGTTTCATGGATAGCACTCCTCAACATAGCATAGTCCTACATCTCCTCTAGCTTATTAGTTGCATTACCTCTATCTACCCTGTGTCCAAAGGTAGTTTTCAGTTGCAGAGAAGATCCTTCGTATTGGCTTAAAGCTCTATTTTGAAAGATCATACTACCAATGAGCACAGTCATTCGTTTTCAAGAAAGATAAATCGAAGTGTCTCAGTCACTTTTCTTTCCTTGCTGGGACAAAATACTGGATGCCCAAAATTAAGGAAGGAAAGGTTTATTTAGCTCACGGTTTGTGTATCAGTCCATACTTGGCTGGCTCCAGGGCAGAGGCTGGCATGGCAGAGGGCAGCTATTTATGGCAGTGGGAAACAGCAAAACAGCAAAAGGAAAAAGGGAGAAGCAGAGGTGGCAGCAGCAGCAGTGGCAGCAACAGAGGCAGAGAGAAAGCCTCTTTCCCTTTCTCATATGATAGCTGGGCTATCTGCCCAAAGCTGAGTGTAGCACTCACACCCCTAATCCCAGTAGCACTCACACCCATAATCCCACCATTTTTTTGAATTTTATTTATTTATTTATTTGTGTGTGTGTGTGTGTGTGTGTGTGTGTGTGTGTGGCCAGCTCAGCCCACCAGGGGGCGGGGCTGACTGGCATGTGGTGCTGGGGGATTGAACTGCAGTCCCTCTGCTTTGCTAAGCTTGTTCTAAGTAGGTGCTTTAGACCACTGAGCCATCTCACCAGCCCCAATAATCCCATCATTGAATCATGAATTTATCATAACCTCTAGGAGTCTGCCCCATGATGGCATGAGGCTTTTGAGGGACACCTACACACAACCCATAACTCAAAGTAAGAGTTGTAATCTGTATTGTTGTTGAAAACTAATAACCTAGAAATGAATTATGCTAGACCAGGAAAGCATTTTTTGAGCATATTATGTTTTCTATTCTTAAAGAATGCAGTGAGAAACAACCATGGGGTTATTGTGATGTGTATGAGTGAGTACACACAAATAGAGTAACGTTACATCTATTTTGATAGACCACTATCTTGGCATACAGATTTATATCCAGTTCAGATATAATAATGGGCCGCACATTGTGGCCTCACCGGAAGGGACATACAAATAGGAACTTTGACTTATTGGCTCTTGTATTCTAATTAGGTATCTGTTTAAAACTATAGATTGAAAGAATTTGAAAGATTAAATACTCTTTCTAAGAAGGGAAGCGTTCCTCCAGAAAAAACAATGAGACATATATGCTTTCACCAGCTACCAGCGAAGAGAGCCCCTCCAAAGATGAAGGTAAAGCGGGCGGTCCTCGGTGTGCTGGGGATGCAGCGCAGCGCCGCAGAAATGACGCTCCTGCTGTTCGGTCCCTCAGGAAATTGAGTACCAGAACCTGAGATTCCCAGTCAATCTATCAAACCCATTTGCCGTGGCTACGGTTTTAAACCAAGAACCAGGAAAACTGAGGATTAAAGAATTAAGAGAAGGTAACCAGTTGATCCCCCATGAATCAGTCCCTGGGTAGAATATGAAAGAATTGCTCCCTTTTGCCTTTGTTATTGATGAGCACTATTTATGAAAACTCGGTTAGGTTGCTGTTATGCCTCATCACTAGAAATGTGGCTTTTGTCTTAGCAAATGGTTCTGATTTGATTACTGGGGTAATCATCGTTTGCTGCTCCTACCTTCAGTTTTGGACCAAGGCACCGAGACGTCAAAAACAAGACAGATGAAGGAGGCGCTCTTTGAACAGAAAGTCAGACAAGATGCTTACGAAGAGATGGAAAATCACCTTAAGTGGTAAATACGGAGCAATCATTTGTACTGAGTGGCAGTGTGATTGTTTGTAAGGGATTATCTTTATGTATGAGAAGTAATGAATTTTTACACTCTTGGGCAACTGGGATCACTGCTTCCCTTCCACTGGTCTATTTCAGAATGAGTTTCTGAATTTATTAAGAATAAACTGACAGGGGGCTGGTGAGATGGCTCAGTGGTCTAAAGCACCTACTTAGAACAAGCTTAGCAAAGCACAGGGACCGCAGTTCAATCCCCCAGCACTACATGCCAGCCAGTCCTGCCCCCTGGTGGGCTGAGCTGGCCATACACACACACACAAAGAATAAACTGACTTGAGCAAGCTGCGTGGTTCCCTAAGTGTGACGTGACAACAGAAGGCTGGAGTGAATATGACAGAGGCTGGGACCCTGACCCCTGCTGGCCACCACCACCAGCAGTGCCCTGACACACACCCATGGGTGGGTGGAGCTGAGGTGGCTCAGGCTCCCCACACTTCATCCCCTCACCTCTCACCCCCACCATGAGCCCCTGTGCCCTATGTCGTGTGCCCAGAGGGGCTTTCTGGGGAACCCAACTGTTGGGAATGGGGAATCTGGTGATTAAAATTCAGATACAAAAATTCTTGTGCTTCTGTGATCAGGTGGAATCTTTTCTGTATTTTTAACAACTTGTGAATACAGCCCATTAGCTGTCACTCTGCACCTCTTGATCCCTAGCAGTCGCTTGTCACTGTCAACTATGGAGTGTGTGTCCTGGGTGTTTCCTACACCTGAAATCACATGACCTGTGATTACGTGGCTGGTTTCTGCCACTTAAAGTTTCAGTGTCCATCCACAGCATAGCATGTATTAGCGCTTCATTTCTATTCATGGCTGAAGAATGCTCTTTTGTATGGGAATTTCACATTTCATTTTACTCGTGTGTCAGTTGGTGGACATTTTAGTGGTTTCCAGTTTTGCGAGTAACGCCGCTATGAACGCGTATATTCAAGTTTTTGAGTGAACATATTTCAGATCTGTTGGAGTAGAATTTTTGTCTGTGGTCATTCTTTGAGAAGCCACAAAATTGTTTCCCATGTGTACAGTCTTTACTGCCCTATTTTACATATGTATCAGTGACATATGGGGGTTCTAGTTTCTCAACAATACCTCTTGTTTTCCGTTATTTGAAAAGTACCACTATTATCACAGCCATCCCAATGGATGTGTGGTGGTATTTCCTGTGGCTTTGATTTGCATTTCTTTAATGACTAATGATGTCTATTATTCATCTTAGTGGTGTTGCTAGGGCCTCTACAACTTTTCTCCCCCAGGGTGCTTCCTCTAGCATCCTAACACCCCATTTTTATGCAAAATATCCCACATACACTCCATCCTCCCGCTGATTCCGCTTCCTGACAGGTTCTAGAAGTTGGCTTTCTTCTCTCCAGGCAGGTGCACCTTGGGAAGGATCCTATGTCCTTTAAATATAGAAAGGAGCTTACTGAGGAGCAGCAAAGAATATACACCAACTATAAGGTCAGCACGACTGCTACTTGGATATTTCCTTTTGCATGCAAGATGCCAAATCAGGAGAAAAGAATGCATAGTGACACTGGGAGGGGAGGAGGCTGGTGAGGGGTACATTGTTAAACTATAAGGCAAGGGTGTCACAGGAGACCTGTGCTGTGCATTGTGAGGGATTCGGAAGCCAGAGAAGAGAGGATTAAGAGCACAAGTTTGAAAATTAGCAAGAGGACAAAGTCAGTCAGACAGAATGGCTCAAATTTGGGCTGTAATTCTGGTCGTGAGGTACACCTGTCCCAAATTCTGCAGAGCACAGTGACAAGTGAGGCCCAGAGGCATGCCCAGGAGTCACACCAGAGCCAGTCCCATGTCAAAGTCACTCAGCAGGGCTGAGCAGAGAAGGGCAGCATGGCTGAGGGGAGTAGGGCCACACCGGGGACACCAGGCTGTGTCTGTGAGCTCAGGGAGGGAAGGTATGTGACTACACAGTATCTGTAGCCTTACCCGTGGGCCATGGTGTGGAGATGCTTAGTATAGCAGCGCGGGGGCAGAGAGGACTGGGGACGTGTCCATGGGGCAGAAGCACGGGGCATATATGAATGAGGAGGAAAGGACTCGGCCGGGACACCGTACATGGGAGTCTGGACTTCATGGATAGGACTCACAGGATAATCACAGACTGTAGTAGCCTGCTCAGGCTGCAGTAAGAATGTTCCACAAACTGGCTGCTTAGACAACAGCAGGCTGTGTCGGGGTCAAGTGTCAGCAGGGCAGGTTCTTCTGGGTCCTCCGATCAGCCCACAGATGGCCATCCTCTCTGTGTCTTACATCTTAAGCTCCTCTTCTTGCACCGACACCCATCCTATGACCTCATTTGAACCTGACCATGTCTTTAAAGACCCTGCCTCCAAATATAGTCATAGGCCTAGATCCTGGGAGTTAGAGTAGAAATGTATGAGTTGTGGGGACACAATTCACCCCTAACAGATCCTGCAGCTTAGTAGTATGAGTTTGAGAGACCAATTTGAGTTTATGACTAGGGGGGATTAAGAAAAACGTGTATCTTGTTGGCTATCTCATTTTTCTTCCAGTTGGAGCCCAAATTGGATGTTTCAGTAAATTTATCATATTTTTATTTTTCATTAAGAAATCCAGAAGAATGTAAAATCAACAGAAGAATATATAATTACTACCTTGATAAATTTTCACATTTAGGAAAGAGAAGTACTAGATTGTTATTTAAATTGTCTCAGTTACTCTTCTCTCGTTGCTGGGACAAATACCCGACACTGAAAATGAAGGAAGGAAAGGTTAATTTAGCTCCCAGTTACTGGAGATTTTAGTCCATACTTGGCTGGCTCCAAGGCAGAGTGGCACAGGGCAGAGGGCAGCAGTTCATGGCGGCAGAACAACAACAATGGCAACAGAGAGAGTCTGTCTGTCTCTTTTATATGGCATTCAGGCTCTTTGCCCTAGGCTGGGAGAAGTACATACACCCATAATCTTAGCAGTACTAAAACCCATAATCCCAGTCTTGGATTACACATAATCCCCATGGATCATGAGTTAATCACAAACTCTAGAAGACCCCACCCCATGACTGCACTTGATATAAACCATAACATAAATGTAGCTCTATTCTTTGGAGTCTATTTTAAACACTAAATATTAAGTATTTTCTGTCAACCCCACAATGGAATACTATTTTTTAACTCTTTAATAAAAAGATGGGCTGGGGAGATAGCTCACATAAGCACTTGCCTCGCAAGTTCAAGATCCTGAGTTCGATCCCCGGTACCAATAACAACAATAATAATAATAACAATAATGAGATATAGACATGCCAGGACCAGGTCTCTGTGGGCCTTAAGGCTGCAGCTCTCAGTGTGTACAGGAAAGGAGAGGTCCAGTCCTTAGCATCGCTGGCCGGGGCAAGCAGAAGATGAACAGGCAGCCAAGGTCCTGGAGCCTGGGACACCAAGTGTGCTGGGTGCTTACCCCATATGTCCAAGGGATTTTGTCCAACAGATGCTCCCTGGGAGGTGATCTGGTGACAGGAACATGTGGAAGCCTGAAGTATATTGCAAAAAACTGAGAAAAAGAGGTCTGGGATGAGAAGTCAGTGTCACAGCTAGATGACACGGACAGACCCTGAAGAATGAAGGATGAGTTTATGCTCAGGAGAGACAGTGGAAAATGTTAAATTCGCAAATATTTATCAGACATAAGTAGAGTCTCTCTAAAGACACGATAATCACTTCCTTTCCTTATTCTAGCCAGCAGCCTGTCAGCAGCCCTTCCTTTACGTTGCCTGTTGCATTTTCCTCTTGTGGTGATGGTGAGGGTTCTGGGTCTCTCCCCCATGAAATCGGAACTATGAGCTTGAGCTGCCAGACTCAGTATGAACCCGAGCTAGACAGCTTACCTCCCTTCTGACAATAATTCTTATTTCTGAATAGGATGTTAATGTGATCAGAATCCATTTCTTCTAGTTAAGTCTATACAAATGACTGTGAACAGGATACCCGGGAGCCAAGCTAGTCTTCAAAGTTATCCAGAAAATTAAGAACAGAACCCACAGATAGTAAAAAACTAGTATGATCTGCAGTATGCACAGTACCCGCTTTCTCTGGGCCTGTATGTGTAGACCCGGGGCCAGGCCAGCTAGCGCATCTCTGGCATCACCTGTGGCTCCCGGGATGAGGAAAGAGAGCCTAGAGAGAGCCTAGAGGCCACTGACCTGGCAGACCCAGGGCCTGGGGCAAGCTAGCTGGGGATTCACTTCAGGGATGGCCATGATCAGTTCCAAACCCAGGAAGAGCCATTGACCTGTAGTACCAAGGAAAGGGAAGGAATCACCACACGGCTTTATTAAAACCTGACATTTGGATAACTCTGAGGAGCTTACAAACTCACTGGAACATTACAGCTCTTCTCAATGAAGTATATAATGTACATACTCCCACTGTTATGTAACTTCATAAAATCTTTCTTCAATTCTTGCTTCTTTAAAAATTCCCTCTATCGGGGCTGGTGAGATGGCTCAGTGGTCTAAAGCACCTACTTAGAACAAGCTTAGCAAAGCACAGGGACCGCGGTTCAATCCCCCAGCACCACATGCCAGCCAGCCCCGCCCCCTGGTGGGCTGAGCTGGCCACACACACACACATAAATAAATAAATGAAATTTTAAAAAAAAATTCCCTCTATCTAAACAATGAATGTGATTATTGACAGTTAAGGACCACCTTGTATCTTAACCACTCTTAATCTAGGGCTCCACGAGTGGGTCTGACCAATTGCTTAAAGGGTTTCTACTAGTTTTAGAGTGAAATAAAGTTGTATGTCATTCCCTTCAACTTTACTATTTTTGATGATTAAAAACTCAGCTAGAAAGAGGAGATCCTATATTGGAAGAGGAATTTCAGCGACTCAAGACAGAAGTTAACGATAAACGGGTCATTCGCAGCCTGGAAGAGGTGGGTCACTTTGCTTTGTTTGGAATCTAATTGTTGACTGTTCTTTAAATGCTTGTTTTTGAAAATGTTAAGCAATATTATAGATATTCCTTTACCAAGAAGTATCTGGTTGCGTTTATGTCTCAGGATGGTTTTCTTTGCTCTGCATTCTCTTCTCAAGTAAAGCATTACAACTCATAATTAGTTCCTCCCCTGACATTGGCAGCTTCATATACTTGGGCTTCTCCTCCTCGGCACCTCTTCTTCCTCCATTTTGGCCTCCTTTCTCGTTTCCCTTTGGTCTCCAGGCCTGCCTTCAGGTCCCCAAAGTGGGCCCATGACCTCTGTCCACCCTTTCCTACCCCGTGGTGGAAAGAATGCAAATCCCAAGACAGAAGCCACTGCGCAGCTCCAGCTCTGTGACATATGTGGGACTGAAGACAAGCCTCCTAGCCATGATGCCGTTAGTGTCCTCAAATACAAAATGACAACAGTAGCCCTTTTCCTGGATGTTCTGTCACACCACTGTTTTGGCCAAAACTCCAACTTTTAACTCTAACAGTGGAAACAGTTCTTCCTAGCCCACCCCTCGTGCCATCCCTGTCATGTGGGGTTTGCCATCCCTGTATTACTCTCGCTTCTTTTCTTCTCCCTCTCATTGGCTGTGACCACAAAGTCTTTTTATCTGTAGCTCTTCAACAAGGCCATCCCCAAGTCCCAGCATCACGTGCCACCTTTCCCTACTCAGCAGGTCTTTGTTCGTGTTTCCACTCCTCCTTCCACTCCTACAGCCTGTCACCTAGGACGGTGTGCAAACCACTTACTGCTTGATACTTCCGCCATGCTGTTTCCCTGCCCAAGAGCCTGCAGCCCCTGATGCTCCGCTGCTCTCGCTCTACCCTGCACCCATCCATCCATTCTTTATTTATTCATTTTTGTGTGTGTGTGTGTGTGTGTGTGTGTGGCCAGCTCAGCCCACCAGGGGGCGGGGCTGGCTGGCATGTGGTGATGGGGGATTGAACCGTGGTCCCTGTGCTTTGCTAAGCTTGTTCTAAGGAGGTGCTTTTAGACCACTGAGCCATCTCTCCAGCCCCACCCATCCATTCTTAAAACCGAAATCTTTTCTTCTGTCTTAGTCCCAGCTTCAGAAACATTCCTCATAATACTATGCACACCAAAAGCACTTAGTAAGTGCTCACTAAATGGCTGAATAAATTAATAACTTGGCTTGGGATCAAACGGTAAAACATCTTCATTAAATGCTTATGTCAGGAGTTAAATTTAAGTTTTAAATGTGCCCCTGTTTTATATTCGCAGAATATCATAGATTTGCAGCCTAATTTTGATCCACTCGTTAATAATAATTGGATCGACAGGTTCAGGGCACAAAGACGATTTCAACAAGCAGCATGCAAGGTAAGTGCCTCCCTCGGAAGTGATTTCTGTCTAGTCCATCAGCACAAGGAAATTAAATGCTGGAGTTGATTTTTTAAGTAATGTCTTCTTCTTTTAAAAAAAAAAAAAATCTTGAGCCAGGAACATAGCTCAGTAGCGTAGAGCCTGCCTAGCAAGTGCAAGGTCCTGAGTTAGAGTCCCTGTACCAAAAATAAATAAATCATCTTTCTGCTGATACCATTTACTTCCTATAAAAACTCTTTTGTAAAGTGCCAGACTGAGTAGGTTTTAGGGTATGCCCAGAGTTGGGCATCAACACCACTGTAGCATTAGGGCATTTCTGTCACCTCCAAAAGAACTCAGGACCCACTGCCAGTCACTCCCCATTCCCAGCTTCCCCAGCCCTTGGCAACCGCTAATTTACTTTCCATCGCTATGGCTTTGCCTCTAGGGACATTTCATATAAGTACAGTCACAAAAATGCTCATCTTGTATAAGTGACTGCTTTCACTTACGGCATTTCCATTCATGCTGCAGTATGCATCAGTGCCTCGTTCCTTATTATGGTTACAAACGCTTCAGTCTTCGGCAGACTACACTTTCTTTAACTGCTCCCCCACTGATGGAGGTCCCAGTTGTTTTCAGCCTCACTCTAGGATGAGCAGCGCTGCTGTGAACATTCGTGTACAAGTCAGTGACGATGTGCTTTGAGTTCTCTCGGGTACACGTATGTTGGAGTGAATCTGCAACAGTGTATGACAGCTCCGACACAGGGACTTTTTGGTCAGCTGTTAGCAGAGAGAACAACTGAGAATGCCAGCTGGATCTTGTCCCTGACATCAGGGTTATAGCTTCCCCTTCAGAGAGATTGTGTCTCTGCCATGGCTTCACCCTCACTGAGGTCAGGGCGAAGTGTACACTTCTGGCTCTGTAGTACCAGTGCAGGACGGAAGGGCGCCATCTGTCTGCCTGTGGCCCTGCCTCCCAGCTGCCTGCTGTCCTTCAGGTTGTCCCTAACCTCACCTTCCAGCCCCACCATGCTTATTCCCTTCTAGGAGCTTGCGTTTCCACTCCTTCCCCTTCAACTAAAACGCCACTCCCTCTTCACTCTGTGGGTCCATTCTTCACTCCTAAGCCAGCTGAAATCTGCCTGTCCTCCTTTGCAAGCAGGCTGTCTTTGGTGCTGTGAGTTTCTATTGCTACTTGTAGATTTCTCATTCCTCAAATATGACTTCCCTAGGGGGCAGGGCCATGCCTCGAGCAAGCGAGAGCAGTGGCTAAGGTCCAGTGTATTAGCCATCTTTCTGTTGCTGTGACAACTAAGAAGGAGAAAAGGTTGGCTTTGGCTCGCAGTTTCAGAGGTCTCACTCCATAGTCAATTTGCTTTGCTGTTCTGCAGCTGTGGAGTGGAACAAGCTTCTCCCTTCGTCGTGGCTGCACAGCAAAGAGAGAAGGAGGGATTAGGGTCCCAGTAGCCCTTCAAGGCCATGCCACGAGGGCCTCACTTCCTCCCGTTAGGCTTCCACTACCTCCCAGTAGTCTCACAGGCTGGCACCCAAGCTGCCGGCACATGGGCCTCAAACTGTGCCATCTGGGCTCTGGGGATCGCCTGTGCTTAGTTCCTGATGCTGCTTCGTTTGAGTTTCCTGATCTTAGACAAATGACATGGGTCTCTCTGACCTGTCTTAGGCTTGTTATAGAGTTGCTGTGAAGATTAAATGAGTGAGTGTGTATAAGGCATCCCAATGGCATGGGTTGTAAGTCATCTTTCAGGCAGCTTTCTCAGGCTGCAGATGCCAACGCCAGCACGTCAGTGAGCTTCTCACCAACTTCCAAACCTGTGTGGAGCTAGTGTCCCTGAGCTCCCTGTGCACAGTATTGCACAGAGGAGGGGTTGCTACAGGATGCTTGGGGAGGACAGCAAGGGGTTGGAAGAGGTAGCCAAAGCTGCACTTTGAGGGAGAAGACATGGCTGTTGACCATTTACTAACACCAAGAGCTTGTGCTGCTGGGGGGAAACTTTATCCCTTCAGAGAGCCCACCAACCCGGAAAAGGTGTTACCCGAAGCTCTGTGCTTGTTCTGAGTGATGCTCCAGTCTTAGGTGCCACAGCAGGCCAATCGGTCCTGTGTGCCAGTCTGTCCCCAGCTAATAGTTCCCTACTTTCTGTCAAGCGACCGCCGCAGCCCACCGTCTCTCACCTGAACCACAGCCACGAGTCCCCCCAAACAGCAGCCACAGAAGGATTTGCAAAGTGTAGAAATGACTATACCATTTCCTGGCTAAATACTTTCAAAACCTTACTGTCACATTTAGAATAAAATGCAGTGTTTATCCCGACAGCACAGCCACACTGAATTCTCTGCCCTTGGACGTTTTTTTTTTTATTGTTGTTGGATTGGGATCTTTGTATTGGTGGGTTTCTGCTTTCAGAACTCCTTTTCCAAGATCCTTCCACCATCAGCCTGTCCCCTTGTTACTCCAGACTGCCATCAAGTGACCTCAGAGAGGCCTTCCTTCATCCTTCCTGCCTACGTGGGCAGACCCTCCGCTTACCATGTTTACTCTTGGAAGGGTTCATTGTCACCCTTTTCTACCCACGTCACACACATTTTGAATGCCAGCCCCCTGCAGGCAGAGTATTTCTTTGCACCTCACTGTCTGTCCTGTGACTTGCGCAGATGGGCACAAACTAGCCCTTAGTGTGCTAGATGAAAGAGTTCTATAGAGAAGAGAAAGGAGTGCTCGTTGTGGGAGGGAAGAGCGTTCCCAGGCCAGCTCGGAGCACAGCAGTGTTCTCCTGCATCACTAAGCTCTAGATTCAAATCGCTGAATTAGCATAGTGCTAATTAGCATAGTGCTCCAGCCCTGCCTCTATAGAATCGCCCATGTGGTTTGTCCCCAGTGGAAGTATTATTATTCAGATATATGCAAAACACAGAAGGTAGAAACTCATTCCTTCCATCTTGAAATAAGAGAACCCCAGGGCTCACAGGCTGTGTTGGACTAGGATAGAAGATAGCCCGATTTTTGTATCCAAGTTGGTCCCATTGGCTAAACCATGAAGTCCCCAAGACCCTGGCCTTGGGCAGCACATCCCTTAAATTTCTCACATTCATAGAGTGGTGGTCTCAGTTCTTAGTTGTGAGCATGTATTGTTAGGAATTTAAAATCATTTTTTCCAATTCCAGATCATGCTGCAGCAACGGTTACTCAAAACACTAACTGCTCTCCGTAAAATAGACAAAGAGAGTATACTACGCGATCTCTATCAAGTAAGGCAATCATTAGCGCAAGGTAAGGTATAGCTGAGACGTGCGGTGAGGCGGAGGCCCGAATCCTTCAGAGCGAGAGGTTTCTTTATAACGCAATTGTCTGTGGAGACATAAAATATTTCCTTAAATCACATCTGATAGTTTGCTGTTACTGCTGGAACAAACTGTCACAGATTCAGGGGCCTAACATAACACAGGTTTATCGGTCACAGTCTAAAATCATGGTGTCCGGGCCGGGGAGATAGCTCAGGGCCTGAGTTCAATCCCCGGTTCCACAAATAAATAAATAAATAAAATAAAATAAAATCATGGTGTCAGCAGGCCGTTTCCTTCTAGAGTCCTCAGAGGCTGTGTTTTCTTTCTTTTTCCAGCTTCGAAAGGCCGCCTGCACTCCTCAGGGCCCGCCCTCACATCGCTCTGCTGTCTCGTTTCCGTCATCCCGTCCCTCTTTCCGATTTTTCCTTGTATCGCCCTCTTACGTAAACCCTGTGATTCCATCAGGCCCGCCTTCTTACCTCAGTGATGCACACCTTGAAAGTGCCATTCAACTTCTAAATTAACATACTTAGAGGTTCTGAGGAATAGGATATGGATAGCTCTCGGTGTCCTTTCCCTACCTGTCACATGACAGGAAGCAGATCTCCCTGCTAGATTTGGCCAAAACACCTGCCATGGGCTGGAGAGATAGCTCAGCAGTCTAAGTGCCTGCCTGGCAAGCGCAAAGACCCAAGTTCGATCCCCAGTACCACATGTCATACCAGCCACCAAAATCAGGTGTGATGGTATACACCTATAATCCCAGCACTGGGGAGGCTATGACAGAAGGACTGCTGTGAGTCTAAACTGCATAGGGAGACCCTATATCCAATAAACAAATAAATAAATAAATAAGAATTTTTCAAAACACCTGCCCCACTAACAATAAACAAGACCAAGTGGTACACTGGGTAGAGTTTGGCCATGGCTTGACTTCTTGTTTGGAGCCCTTATGCCTCTAACCATCAGAGATACTCAGCAAGTTGTGATTTATATTTTCTGAGAGATTGATACAATCTGATGTTTTTTCCATCTGTACCTGACATTCAAAGCTTTTGAGTCTTTGACTGTTTTTGCTGCTTGAAATTTCAATCCTCTAAACCCAAGGTTGGCAGGGACGGCTGGAGATCCACCCTCAGTGGGAGCCCAGGAGCCACGTCCCCATTTGCTTCTAGCATTCATATTTGCAGTCCAGGGCTCCTGTGCAAGGCTGCAGCAGGCTCTGCTTCTCCTGGACCTTCCTCCCTCTGGGCCTGAGCCCTGAGCTGCCCAGATTCCCCTGTCCCCCCAAGCAGCAGATGCACCCTCTACACCCCTCCTCCCCCAGTGCCCAGCTGCGTTTTTGTTTCCCAAAGCATTTCTTAGCATCTTATTAATTCCTTATTTCCTCCTATTTCATTTTTAATTCTGGTTTTGAAGGGTTTTTTTAAACCAAAAAAAGTAAAATTTACCCACAACTCATGTATGGATATCTACAAAAATTTTTGTAATTTCATATTTTTATTTGCTGAATCCATAAGAGCTGTTTTAATTAAAATTAAAGTTTAGGGTGGATCTGACAGTAGAACAGTGGCTGGGGAGATAGCTCCCCGGTATAGAAACCTGCCTGGCAACGCTGGCAGGTTCAAGTTCAATCCCTGGTACTGCATGCTGTGCCAGTCCTGGAACAGAGCATGGTGGTGCATGCCTGTAATCCCAGCACTGGGGAGGCTGAGGCAGGAGGATCACTATGAATCCAAACTTCATAGTAAGATCTGGTCTCAAACAAATAAAAAGTTTTAAATTTTTAAAAAAATTTTAATTGAAAGTAGAAAAGTGGTTACTAAGGATTTGGAAAAGGAAAAAAATATTGGATTCAGTAAGTGCATATAGTCATATATAAAAGCACCAGGCTAAGCTCCATTAATATACACAATACTTATTAAAAAATTTTTGCAGAATTATAGTTTTGGGAAGCAAAATAAAATATTTTTAATACTAGATAATGGGTTGAAGTAAAGAACACAGGAGAACAAAAAATGGAAATATATGTATGTGTATATATGTATGTATATAAACAGGAATATTCTGTCTGAAATGGTGTGAGGTAAATGTATAATTAAACCGTGGTGGTTTCACATGAAAAGACTCCTGAAAGAACTATTGTGTTCTTCACCCATAGACAAGCATCCCTGCAGGTACCTTCAGTCAGGAACCAGTCAGGAGGATTTCTCTTGCCAGTTCTCAGTGTCACCCAAGGAAGTGCTGCCCTTCACCTTCCCGTCCTACAACCCTCCCCAGGACTCCAACGAACTGGTGGGTGCCGTTCTGCTGTGGGTGGGGCCGGCACCATTGCAGGGCTGCTGGGCAGGCTGCTGAGAATCCCACCTCAGCCACTTCCCTTCCTCCGAGGCCTCAAGTCCAGGCCTGGGTAACTGTGACCTGCGAGAAACCAGGAACCATCTACTGGCCAGCACCTAGAGAACCCAGTACGCCTGCACAGAGCTTCCTGCCACGTCAGCCTGGGCCCTTCTCAGTCCGGAACATGGCCTGAAAGCAGACAGGCAAAGAGGAAGCGAGGAGGCCCCACAGCCCAGAGAGACAGAATCTGCTCCACTGAGCCTTCTGCGGCCTCCCAGAAGGAAAGCCAAGAGTAGGGTCTGGGCCAACCTAGGAAGGAAGGAACGTAGCCCCAGAATCCCAGAATCTGACAGGCTGACCCATCCACTGTGGCCTATCAGCCTGTCTCTCTCTCTCTGTCTGAAACTTAGAGGCACAATTATTCATTACAACAAACATGACAGTTAATCATTAATAATAGTTCATTAACCCTTACCTTGTACATAAGATCTTCAGGACTTCAAATCTATCCGTGGTCCCTTTAATTTTCAGTAAGCCTATATGATCAGCTCATTGTTTCAGAGATGGGAAAACTGAGTCACAGAGTCAAATGACAAAGTGTCGCCCAAGTTTGCAACATTAGTATTAAAAATTGTGCATCAGTCACGATTGTGAGCGCAGGTGCCAAACAGCTTTTTGAGTTCAAAGAATAAAATAAATATCTCAAAATATTTGTGGAGCACTGTTGGTTGATGTGCTCAAGAAATACAGGACTCAATTTAGAAGTTCCATACGCTGTCTGCTTTTGGTCATTAAAAGACTTAAAAGATTAAAATTTTGGGTTCCTAGGAAATATTGAATCTGCTCTTCATGCAATAACAAAACTCTGACACCAAATAACAGTGGTGAAATGAGGTCACCGTTGTGCCAGACAGCCCACTTCATTATTTGTGAACAGGTGAAGACTTACACAATTGCTTTGCACTTTCAGAGAGCACTTTATTGGGTTTTCAGAGAGTACTATTCAAGCTTCTTTGCTGTTCGGGGGTTGATGAAAAATACAAAGCTGGGCATTGCCATAAAAATTCTCAGCTATGTAAGTTATTCCATGAATCCTGTACTTCATCCATTCCAAGATGCACTTTGTCTTACATTCAGGATCTTTGAAATTGGGAAATTTCCTTATAAATAATGGTTACTAGCACAGCCTACTAGTAATTGAATGGTGATGTCCTAGACTCCGGAAAGGATGGGATTTATTGAGTGCCAGGCACTGTCCCAGGCTCTCTGGGAGTCAGAAGCAGATGAGCATGCAAGCCTGGCTCTTTGGACAGCACCATGGAAGGCCAGCACAGGGAACAGGATGGAATCAAGAAACAGGACTGCAGCCCGTGTCATGCAAGGCTTCCGCTGAGCCTGAGAGGAGCCCTGAGGCTGGAGCAGTGTGCGAGGGCCTGGCCTCTGTACACTGGCTGCTTCGCAGTGTCGCTGGAAGCAGCTGCTGGGGCAGAGTGTGTGGCATTGGAGAGGCGTCGCATGGGAAGGGCTACTGTTGTGTGAGCATCAGATTCATTATTTCTTGGGAACCAAATATTATAATCTTTTAAGTCTCTTAATGACCAAAAGCAGACAGCGTATGGAACTTCTAAATGGAGTCCCATATTTCTTGAGTACATAAGCCAACAATGCTCCAGCAGTTGTTTCCACCATAGAACTACCCAGAGCCGGAGGGCTGAGTCCTTCAGGCCTGAAAGGACTTCTGGATGCACACTGCAGCCTGTGACAGGACATGGTAAAAAGACAACCACACACACTCCCGGGGACTGCCAGGGTGACGCTGTGTCTCACAGACCCAGCGCAGCGATGGCTATGAGAAGGGCTTCTCTGAGAGAAGAACTGTTCGCTTCATGTTTCAAAACGCAACAGAAGTGTAGCTGCTCTTGCTGAGTTGACTGTCCATTTTTTTCTGTTGTCACATTTTAGGCTCCTGATGGTATTGGATTGGTCCCAATTAAGCCTTTGGATGTACAGATCAAGCAGAGTTATTCTTTCTTCAATTTGAAGGTCAGACTTATCACATAGAATGAACTATTTGAGTATCTTATAAAATGAATTTAAGTTGCATTGGCATGTGTTATGGACTGTGTTTAGTGAGGTGTGGTATCTACGTGGCATGTTGTGCATTCTTTTTCTCTAATGGAAACCAGGATCCTTCTTCCGTGGGTGTACTGTATAGTATGCATACATGGAGTATCTTCACTCTATTAAAAAAAAATTCAAGACAAATCGCAAGACGAGGGCCAGCCAGATAGCTCAGTGGACTACAGTGCCTGCTTAGGCAGGCACAGGGACTGGGATTCAATGCCTGGCCTGCAGTACCAGCGCCACCCCTAGGGAGAGCTGAGACAGTGAATGAGCCTGGGCATGGTGGCGAACGCCTGTAATCCCAGCACTTGAGAGGCTGAAAACAGGAGGATCACTACGAGTCTGATCTGTGTATAGACCCTGATAGACCCTGTACTAAATACATAATTAAAAAAAAGCAAGACGAAGTAACCACAAAATTGCCTTTCTTGAGGTACACAATCATTTCACTTCTTGAAAGTAAAAAAAAAAAGGGCTGGTGAGATGGCTCAGTGGTCTAAAGCACCTATTTAGAACAAGCTTAGCAAATCACAGGGACCATGGTTCAATCCCCCAGC
>NW_004524590.1:10970349-10982880 GCF_000260255.1 Octodon degus | reverse complement strand
AAAAAAAAAAAAAAAAAAGTATTGTGGTACGTTTCTAGAGGCAAACCATGTGGCATGAGGAAGCAACTATGAACAAAATTGGTGCGTTCCAGCCCAGAAAAGAGCTCAGAACTGGCTCTTATGTCTGCCCAGTGCTGTCCAGACCAACAGTCTAAACTAACAGTTGCCACAGTCCAATAGCTATAGGTGTGGTAGAACACACCAAATGGGGTGGGGGGTCAAGATATTTAGTCAGTTGTTTTTCTTTGCCTCTAGGTTCCTCAGCTGTACAAAATTAAGGGATACCAGCCATTCTCTATCCATGAGTCTTCAACAAGTTACAAATCTCAAAAGCTCAGACGGCCCCTGAAGCAAGGAGCTGAGGTGACATAACCCTACCTTCGAGAATAGCTCTCACAGGGCTGGGGAGATAGCTCAGCAGTCCAAGCACCTTCCTGGCAAGTGCAAGGACCTGAGTTCGATCCACTATACCACATGCCCTGGAAATCTGGGCATACGATGCAGGCCACCAAAGCCAGGCACAGTGGTACACACTGTAATCCCAGCACTAGGGAAGCTGAGAAAGGAGGATCACTATGAATCCAAACTACATAGCGAGACCCTGTATCAAATAATTAATTTAGCTCTCACCTTCAGCCCTTTGTCCTGGCATCAAGATTTATAGGCTGTTCTTGGTCCTTAACAGGATGAAGTCACCACCATCATAGCACTTCCAAAGCAGAGCTCAACCTCTCCACTCTCTGGCAAGCCCTCAATCTTGAGCATGAAGCCACCTGAGAACTTGGGCATGTCCCCGGACTATGACCCACTATATATCTTTGTAAGTAACAATTGGCAGAAGGCTTGTACTCAGTGTTCCTTTAGTTTAGCAGTTACCCTCTAACGATGATGGCAAATCTTTTAGCGCTCTCAGTGATAACAAGTAGCCGATTGCAACATTTGTGCCACAGATTTGCCGCCACTAAAAGACACCAAAACACTCACTGGGAATTTTTTCTCTCTGTATTATCAAGTGTTAAACTATAGCATCCTCAGAATTGCTTGGCCTTATGTAATTCTTTAGAAAATATTAGTGTTTCTGTCTCTTAACAATTCCAGCATTTATTTTTATAAAATACGGTCTTTCTACTTGCGTAGGACATATACATATAGGCCGAGGAAGAAATCAAGAGAAATTAGAAAGTACATTTAACTGAATGAAAGTGAGAACAAACAAAAATTTGATGGAAATTGTATTGCATTCCGTGCCTGTATTAGAAAAGAAAAATCTCGAATGAACGTCCTGGGCTGACCCTTCAAGAAAGTAAAACAAAAAAAGAGTAGATTAAGCCCAAACTATGAAAAAAAGAATAAGCATCAGACTGAAAAACAAACAGAAGCAACACAAAAAATAGAGGAAAACTTATTGTTACCAAAATAAATCAAGCAGACTAACCTCTAACCCAAATGATCAGGAAAGAAAGACAAAAGACACAAATTACCAATATCATGAATGAAAAATATGACATCACTAAAGATCCTAAAGAGATAAGTTAATATTTTGAAAAACCTATGCTGATAAATCCAACAACTTAAGTTAAATGTGGAAATTTAGATAAAGGCACAAACTATGAAATCTTATTCAAGAGGAGAAAAATAACACAAATAGCTCTGAATCTATTACACAAGTTGAATTTATAGTCAAAACCCTTCCCACAAAGAAAAGTTCAGGATCAGGTGCCTAATTACTAATCATCTTCTGGATTTCAGCAGTGTTCAAAGTAATTTAGTCTTTTTCATTTTTCATTATATCAATATAGATCTTTTCTTTCTTTCTTTTGGTGAGTTTGGCTAAGTATCTATCTTGCTTATTCTTTTAAAGAACCAACTCTTTGATCCATCAGTTCTTTATACTTTTGTTTAGTCTCAATCTCATGAATTTCCATTCTGATATATATAATTTCCTTGTTTTTTTAAATAATTTTATTTATTTTTTTTAATTGGTAACTGTGGCTTTATTTTTTATTTATTTTTATTTATTTTATTTTTGGCAGAACTGGGGATTGAACTCAGGCCCTTGCGCTTGCCAGGGAAGCACTTATTCCACTGAGCCATCTCCCCAGCCCCTAATTTCCTTCTTTGTACTAACTTGGATTTGATCTTGTTTTTCTAGGAACTTGAGGTCTATCATAATTTATCTGGCCTCACTCTTTTTTTCTAATATGGCCACTGATAGCAATAAACATCCCCCTAGGACTGCTTTCATTGTGTCCCGTGGGTTCTGATATGTTGAATCATTTCATGCTAAGAACTGTTTCATTTCTTCCTTGATCTTTTCCTGTGGCCCACTGATTATTTAAGAGTGTGCTATTTAATCCCCGGGTATCTGGCTAGTTTCTACTGCCATTGACGTCTAGTTTCAACGTGCTATGATTGATAACATATATGGGCTAAATTATTTTGTGTTTATGTAAGTAAGCTTTGTGGGCTTTGTGTGGTCTATTTTGTTGCTGAGAACATGCATTCTTTTTTGTGGGACATAACACTCGGTAGATACCCATTAAGTCCATTTGTTCAAAGGTATGACTCAATTCTTTTTTTTTTTTTTTTGCCGAACCAGGGATTGAACTCAGGTATTTGCACTTTCCAGGGAAGTGCTTATTCCACTGAGCCATCTCCCCAGACCTTTTAATTCATTTCTTGGTGGATTTTTTTTTTTTTGTCTAGTTGATCTCTCTATTTGTGAAGGTAGGATGCTAAGGTCCCCAACTATGATTGTGTTGATGTTTACCTCATCTTTGATGTTCAGGAGTGTTTTGTGAAGTTGGTTGGGCCAGTATTTTGGTATACATATTTACAATTGTTATCTATTTCTGTTAAACTGATCCCTTAACTAATATGTAATGGCCTTTGCCTTGTCTGATCAGTTTTTGCCTAAAATGTGCTTTGTTTGAAAATGGGATAGCTACTCCTGATTATTTGCTAGCTCCAAGTGCATGGAATATTATTCTCCATCCTATAGTTTTTAGTGTATGAATTTCTTTTTGGATTATATGTGTCTTTTATACACAGCATAGCATTGGCCTTTATTTTGTTGATCCAGGCTCCTGATTGTGCCTTTTGCTTGGGTGCTTGAGCCCATTTATAATGATTTTTTTTTTGCTCCAAATGCCCTCAGGGCTGGTTTGGCTGGCTGGAGTGTTGTGGGGATCGAACTACAGCAACCTGAGGCTGACAGCTTTGTGGAAGCAGCCACTTAAAGAACTGAGCTAGGGCCAGGCCCCCAAGCCCATTTATAATGAGAGTTATTGCTAAAAGATAATGATTTATTCCTGTCATTGCATTATTTTTCGGTTGCTGATTCTCTTAATTTTCCCCCTTTTGTTTAATTGCTCATCCTGCTTGGTGTATCTGTTACATTGGCGGGGGGTTCCCACATTTTTGGCTTCATTATCTCTCATATGTCCATGAGAATTTTGGGGAGTGCTGGCGTGGTGATCGCGGAATGCTTGGACTTCTCGTCAGGACATACTAGTCTCGGTTAGAAGTTGTTTTGGCTTACGACTTGAAGCCTTCACTGCAAGCTCCCCTGGCCTTTAAGGGTGGAGCTGAAAAGTCCGCTGTAATTCTAGTGGGTTTACGAGTGATTTGTTGCTTTTCTCTAACAGGTTTTTAAATACTATTCTTGTGTTGGACTTCTGGGATTTTAACTACAATGTGTCAGACAAGCTCTTCCCTGGTCGTGGCATGTGGGGATCCATATGACTCACTTACCTGTGTATTGAATTCTTTCCCTTCTTTCTCCTACTTGGGAAGTTCTTTTCAATTGTTTCTATAAGCAGACAGTTCTGTTCCATGAGTGCTGTCCTCTGTCTCTTCTCTAACTCAAGTTGGTCTTCTTTAGGTCATCTAGTAGCTGCTGGATCAATTTTCCTTGTCCTCATTGTTTTTAAGGTATCTCTGAGTATGCCTCCGATCTGCCTTCTAGATGTAATATTTTCTGCTCACAGTTTCAGTAGAATTTTTCATTCCAAGATTGCTGTTTGGCACTTTTGATGGACTCTAATTCTCTGGTACATTTGTCATTCATATTTTGAATCATTTTGGTTAGCTCTTCTGATTTTTTTTCATTTGAACCTTTTTAGGCTCATTGATCAGTGTGTTCAGTAAGTCCACTGTGTTTGGTTATATCGTTTTTGAGCTCATCGAGTTTCTTTGTTGCTTCTGAGATGATTTCAAGCAATTCAGCCCCATGGCTACTGCTTTCCATCTTGTCAGCGCTGCTTGGATCGCTCTGGAGTAGTTGGCAGTTCTGCAAGGGTCTTGTTCTCCAGCCGCATGGATGCACCATGCCAGCCTGTGAGCAGAAGGCCTGCTGATCCTGCCGTCCTTCTGGGCCAGCCTCCTGCTTGCAAGTGGTGCTCTGGGCTTGGCTAACTGCAAGATTTTGTCTTTGTCCCAAGATCTGACCCCTGCAGCTACTTTGGAGAGGGCAGATGTGGCATAGCTTGGCCAGGCTTGGATTCTCTGTGGACCTCTTCCAGGGACCTCGAGGTCCTGCTCCCTTCACTGCATGCCAAGGACTGCAGTCACTCTCTGTCTGCCCTCCACAAACCTTTAGCAGAAAGCCCTCTGACCCAAGTGCCATTCTGAATCCCTCCACTCACAGTCCTTTTTCACTCATTGTCCCAAGAGCTACATTCTCATGTGCTCCTTGCCCTCTTCTTGTCCAGGGCTCCTCCATGGGCGCACACTAGCAAATGTGGGCAGTGCACTGAATGTCCTATTAGTACAATCCTGGGGAAGAATGGGTTGCTCACTATCTGTGGGTCAGTCAGCCCTTCTCTCCCTAACGTCCCTCCACTCCCAGCCTTGGTTCCTCACTGTTGCCTGCAGGTTCCCCAGTGCTGCCGTGTTGTCTCTTACACCTGCTCTCTAGCTTTGCGTTTCTCCAAAGCCTTGGCTCTTGTATATCTTCCTCACAGTGCTCCTTTTCCTGGTAAGGTGGCTGTGAGCCTATTCCACAGCTAGGCCTCCAGTGAGGTGCTGTCTCCCTCCCTCAGATAGCCTAGTGCTCTCCCAAGATGGTCCAGGTAGGCCAGGCCTGGACTGAAAGGGGAGCTGTGATCCCACAGTGGTTTGACTCCCCCTTACACTGGATTTTGTAAGGCTTATGTAAGAACATTCTTGGCAGCTGTGTATGCTCCAAGAGCTAGGGTGGGGGTTTACCAAAAGGTTACTGCACAATCAAATTATAGTATGAATATACAACAAGATATTTCTCTGTAATAAAAGCAGGAACTTTTGGTAATATAACAACATGGATGATTCTCAAAATAATTTGTGATGAGTAAGAAAAAAGAGCACATATTGTATCGTTCCATTTGCATCCAAAGTAACCCATGCAGAAAGAGCGCAGGTCACTGTCTGCCTGGGGCTGGGTTCAGTCGGCAGGATAGAAGGACCACAAGTGGTAATGGAAGGATGACAAAGGGCCTGAAATAACCTCGGGGGTGATGGGAATGTGTATTACAGTATGTATATGGCAGTGATGTTTTGCAACTATAACCTCAGTCCTAACATAACAAATTGTATACATCAAATATGTGGTTTGTTGTACAGCAATTTACATCAGTACAGAAGTGAAAGAAACTATTAGTACACCTCAAGGAAAAAAACAAAAGACAGAAAGAAGGAAGCAAAGAAAGAAAAAAAAGGAAAGAGGGAGGGAAGGAGGGAAGGAAAGAGAAAGAAGAAAGAAAGAAAGAAAGAAAGAAAGAAAGAAAGAAAGAAAGAAAGAAAGAAAGAAAGAAAGAAAGAAAGAAAGAAAGAAAGAAAGAAAGAAAGAAAGAAAGAAAGAAAGAAAGAAAGAAAGGAAAGAGAGAGAGAGAAGACAGAACGCGAGGAAGGACTGGTGATGACCAGGAAGGCATCGTGGCAAAGCCCTGGGGTGAGATCTGCACAGGAAGCCTACGAGAGGGAAGATGAAGGGCCCTGGAGGACAGAGGTCTAGGAAGGTGGAACCCCACACACCAACAGCGCAGTTCAGAGAATGGATATACTCAAGGATTCTCAAAGACACAACATTCAAATAAAGAAAACAATTATAGCCAGGTGTTGTGGTGCACACCTGTGAGCTTAGCTACTCCAGAGCCTAAAAGGCCAGAGGATTGCAAGCTCAAGGCCAGCCTGGGCAATTCAGCAACACCCCATCTCAAAATGTAAAATCATTTTTAAAAACCCAAGGATGTAGCCCAGTGGTAGAGCGTTTGCCTAGCTTGTGCTAAACTAAGTCCAGAGCTGGTGAGATAGCTCAGTGGTCTAAAGCACCTGCTTAGGCAAGCTTAGGCAAGCATGCAGGGACCTTGGTTCAATCCCCAGCACCACATGCCATGCCAGCCTTACCCCCAGGGTGGGCTGAGCTGACCATAAAAAAAAAGAAAGAAAGAAAACATTTTTTAAAAAATTAAAAAATAAAATAAAATAAAATTTTTTAAAAAAATAATAAAATAAACTAAATCCAATCCCCAGTAGAGACTTCAAAAGAGAGGGGAGGTAGAGGGAGAGAAGAAGTAGAGAGGGAAGAATGGAGGGAAGGAAAAGGAAAGAGATAGGACAGGAGGCGAGAGGCAGGAAGGATAAACTCTAGGAGGGAAAAAAGTCAGTAAAGGTCCACAGGCATTCCAAATAGGAAACAAAATTAAAAACTAAAATTTGATATGTTTTAAAGGGTTTATGTAACATTTAAAAATAGAATCCATGTAGCTTTGGTACTAGAACTCTTTTCCAACAGCCACAGTACTGAGTTTAGTTTAAGTGGTTTGGTTTGCTTTGTGTCATGCTGAGAAGAAACACAGGCACAAGGCTAGTCGAGGCAAGCACAATCTCGAACCTTCCCACACAAGACATATAAACCCAAAAGCCAAAAGACTTACATGTTTACACACTAACATCGAAACAAATGCTATTCATTCATTTTCAATTTTTCGAGACAAACTGTGAACAAAACATGCAAGTCTTGGTTGTGGTTCCCGAGTGTGAATGTTAATAATATAAAAGTAAAAGTGTGGAAGAGAGATGAAAGGGAAGGCAAATAATAATAATAATAATAATAATAATAATAATAATGTTTTCAGTTTGCCTAAAGAGAAGATGCTCAGTGTAAGATGATGAGCTGGGTACGAGGACACACGCCTGCAGTCTCAGCCACCTGGGAGACTGAGGCAGTGGATCGCTAGGTCCCAGAAATTCAGGACCAGCCTAAGCAGCATAAGGAGACTGTCTCAAAATCATAATGAAACAAGGAATAGGAGGACAAGTGCATCATTTCAGGTAGAAGGGCAAGTTACTAACAAGGACAGTGCAATTTTCAAAATTGAAGAGAAGTTCCTTCCTGTGGAGGGAGAAAAGCTTCGCCTCACACAGTGATGATTCAGTAGCTCCTGCAGGAGCTTGAAAATCAAGGAGTGGAAGAATAAGCAGAATGTTTGGAATTAGTGCTGTGACCCTCAGAGGCTCAAAATCTAGAAACAAAGGAAAGAAACCACTACTGGGCTGGGCCTGGGGACAGGCAGCACCCGCGGAGCCCGTGGCTGGCTGTTCATGGCAAATCCTCGCAGCAGCGTGATGACACCAGGAGACACCACCATATGCATTCAATAGTTAAGGGAAATGAAAACTGAAATCATCCTGGAATGACTGCTCAGACCGCTCTACCCTGGAAGTGGTGGCCACCAAGGGGAATCTGAAGTACGGTAGCTATTGGAGACAATGTTGTTGGCATTTCCAAAATCACTGCTTTCATCTCAGCACCTTCTCAGTCAACCAGAATAGGAGACACCCCAAAGGGCACATGGGCAATTTCTTCCTCCCTGGTGCTATGCACCTCTGCCCCATCCTTCCTCCAGTAGCGTGTGGCCAGCCCCATTCCCATCCCACCACCTGCTCCTATATGCTGCCCAACCCTTGCTCTGCTGCACAGACCCATGAAGGTGTGGGCTTGTTTCTGTAAAGCGGGCTCCCTGTCCACCCCTCCTCTACATGCCTCCACCAGAACCCCTGGGCATCTTCCCCAAGGCCTTCATCCTGACCAAAGCTGCAGCTCAGCCTCTCACACCCACAGCCCACAGCCTCTCCAGTATTCTTGGGTCACCTGCAGTCCACATCTGGACCCTCCCAGATGTGCCTGGGGGTGGCTGAGACGCCTCCCCATCTAGCTATAAGTTCCTTAAATGGAAGTGGGGAGAGAGCCTTTGTTTCTCAGTGAGATCAGAACCCCATAAATCAAATGGAATTCTGAGGGGGAAAACCAAACAAAGAAAATGAACAAAATCTTAGCCTAATGGTTCCTAAACATTTGAGATTAAACAGCTGTCAGGGAAAATCTGTGCTGTTTAGGACAAAAGCAGGGTATTCATTGTGCAAGCTCTGAGAAGAACATTAAAGGGCTCTAGATTTTAGTATTGTGATACAATTGTTCTGTGACTCCATTAGTTCTGCCAGAGAATTAGTTTTAAGGAAAAAAAAAAAGTTTTAAGGAAAAAAAAAAAAAAGAAAGAAAGAAAGAAAGAAAGAAAGAAAGAAAGAAAGAAAGAAAGAAAGAAAGAAAGAAAGAAAATCTCAAAGCCAGATACTACAACCCAATGGAGCCTTCCCGAATTAAAAACATTACCTAAACAATGTTAAATGCTGGCATTTCCGGGTATATCAAATGTCACTCTCTTCTCAGTCCTCTCTTCAAAGCAGTTTCTAGGAGGCTATTTTTCTTCTCAGAACCAGAAGGTCATTTGCTTTTGAAAACTAGTTTGCTTATTTGATCATTCCCCCTAATCCATCATAATTACAAACAAATACTTTAAGACGCGATTTTCAGTTGTGCTTCTTCCCCTGGGTGGTTAGTAAGCTCACAAGGCAAGCAGAGAAGCCCTCGACCCCACGAAGCAGCGTTTATGAGTGACAGTGGCCACTCACAGTGTGGCCAGCTCCGGGGCATCTGTGCTCTCCAGCTTCCCTTTCCCAGACGAGTGTGAGTGTTGGTGGGAGCCAGGGAGGCTGTTAGCTGACGCCCGTCCTTAGCCGACCTTGGAAACCGTCAACAGAGAGTTCTTCTTCTCTCTCGCACAGAATCCCAACCCGGGCTTATTTGCCGTGAAGCACCCCCTGACCTACTCAGAAACGCTGATAGATTACCACCTGTGTACCCATCCCAAGTACAAGTTCACCCACGAGGTGCACTGTGGCTCCAGCATCCCTCTCACCCAGAAGCAGTTTCTCCATCACACGGTAATCCCCCACCCGGCCCCCTGGCAGCGCTGGCCTTGGGTTAAAGGGAGATGCAAGGGACAAGGTCAGAGGGTCACAGCTGGGACTGAAAAAGAAGAGGCATCCAACCACAGCTGCAAACAGCAGCCCTCCTGGATCCAGGTGCAGACTCAGGACCCTGTCTGTCCTGTCAGAATTCACCTGTGAGCTCCACACTACCCGTGTCCAGGGTCCGCACTGTTTCACTCTCAGGCGACACCTGGTGCTCATTCATTCATATTTGCACCATGCAAAAATGGTCACCTGAAAGCAGAACCACACCACGGCCTGGCCTCCTTTTACTTGGTCCCAGTAAGTTTAGAAACCCTTGAATGGCCCAAGGGTAACATGACACTGAGCAGAAAAGAACTGGCTCCAAAGAATTCTTTCTCTCCCCGGGTGACCAACCTGACCTAAATGCCCCAGAACCCTTGCGGGGTCCCCACAGGCCCCTCAAACTCAAGCACTTCCCAAACAGATCATTATCCTTGCCCAGCTTCCACCAGTTGTGCCCCAAACCACCTCCTCTTCCTACATCACCCACTTGCTTTTTTGTTCTGTGGGCAGGATTGTACATAGAATTTGACGCTGTGCATAGACTTCATCTCACCCTCTATCCCTCCCCCAAGCTCATTCCTCGTGTCTAAGGAGCCTGCCTCTTATATGTGTAGCCTGCTGCTCTCTCCCCGGGTCTCCCCTCCCGCCCCCCACTGGCTCACACTGCTCCAGTCAGGCCTCTGTGGAAATTTTCCTTTCTCCAGTCTGATCATGCTGGTTCCTGCTTAGAAGTCCTCAGTGGAGCCCTGCTGCCACCAGGAGGGGCTCCACGCTCACTGGCAGCCCTCATGAGGCCCTTGGTCCCCTGCCTGTATCCCACACCCACCCTGTACTCAGCTGAGCTATGGTGCCCTGAGAGCAGTCACCATCATGTCGCCAATGTCCCTGGGTGGCAGGCCACTTGATGAGCTCCCAGTCCTCTTCAGACATGACCTTAGCACCTCCTTCACAGTGCAGCATGTTCCCTGTGAGGTAATTTATGGGGCAGGGCACCCCTCCTTTATCTCTCATTCTGTGTTACATTGTTCAGTGCCCTTGCTGGAGCAATTACCTTTTTACTTCAGAAAATTTAATTGATCTTAATGAGGTGGTAACTCTTGGGACTAACCTTTGTGACTGGAAAAGCCATTTGAATGAAAGAAGTCCTTCCTAGCCTGCATCCTCCCAGGCAGTTCCCCTTCACGCCATAACCTCATGCCAACTTCTACCACAGGACATTATTCCTGGAATCATGCACTGGAAGAGATTCCAATCCCTGGCACTCTCAGCCCTGCCTGACCCGTCGAAGACAGAGACTACCCACAGGTGAGCCCTCAGCCTCTGCAGAACTGTGAGCCAAAGCAAACCCCTCTCCTTATCATGTACTCGGTCTAAGGCTTTCCACAACGGAAGGTGAACTAAGGCACCCAGCGTCCAGTCCAGTCACCCCGGGTCCACTACCCATGCGCCTGCACAGGTATTTGAGATCAGTCTGTGACCCTAGAACGCTTCCTTCGCCTGCTTCCTTCGTAGCCAGGCGCATGAAGCTGTACTTCCCGAGGCTCATCCAGGCACCGTCCCTTCCGAGGGGCTCCCCTCTTTACTGCCCCCTTCTGCCTGGAGATGGCCTGAGATAGGCAGAAAGCACCCCCCCCCCCACTTGAGTCAGTGACAAGAGTTCAGACAGGCTTGTGCCTTTCTCCTTGTTCATTCACCTGCTGCCATCTCACGATAAAGTCAGCGATCTTGCTCCTTATTTTAGCCTACTTTTAGAATCTAAAATCTCCAGAGCCAGGGAAAATAATAGCATTGCGGTAAGAAGAAAAGCCGGAGACCTGGCGTGGTGGCGCGCGCCTGTAATCCCAGCTCTTGGGAGGCTGGACACAGGCCGATCACTGAGTCCAGTCTACATAGTGAGACCCTGTAGACTCTGTAGACCCTGTACAAAGAGAAGAGAGAGAGAGAGAGAGAGAGAGAGAGAGAGAGAGAGAGAGAGAGAGAGAGAGAGAGAGAGAGAAGGAAAGCCCGAGCATTGGAGACCTGCCTCTGTCCTGGTGGGCGGGCCCCCAGCCCTCTGTGGTTGGGGAGTCGCTTCTCACCCACGACCTTCGAATAGTCACGGGACGAAGTTACCTGATCATGTGAAGGACCTCGCATCTAGGCTGCTGCTAACCTCGATGACGTGCGCCTTCAGCCCGCTGCCAAGCCTTGCCGCCACCCTGCCGCCACCAGATGGCGCCATCACCACCTCAGTGATTGTCTTTTGCTGAGGCCGAGGCCGCTGTAGGAGTGACCGAGCAACCAGTACCACGCAGCTGGGTCTGCGGTGCCTGCCGTCAGGAGCCTGAATAAGCACAGGACAGGAAGTGGAGACTGCCCTGTCTACCTGCTATGAGCAGGACCCATTAGGAAAGCTCGGCCTGTTTTTGTTTCCAAAGTAATGTCCTTGGAGAAAGAAAATCTCCCAAGGCTGTTCTTTCAACAAGCAGATGTGCTTGCCTTGGGCTTGAAATAGCCATGAATTAAACATGAATTCTATGTGAGCTAAAGAAAATTCTCCCACCACGGTTTGCTACTCTGTTTCTGTGTCCGAATGCTCTCTCGGGCCTGTTTGTTTTAAACAAACTGTGGTTACATAACAGCTCAAAAATAGTGTCTTCTACCTTTTCTCATCAAGGGTTTCCAGTAAATCCGAGCTGTTACTTCTAAACACAAAATAATAATAATAGTGACTCCCTTTTAAATTTTGGCCCCCATCCCCACTCCTCGGTACTGGGAATTGAACCCAAGACCTGAGCACTCCTCCAATCCTTTTTATTTTTATTTTTATTTTTGAGACAGGATCTCATTGTCACAACCTTACCTGGGCTGGGCTCACCCTGAAATTCTCCTACCTCGGCCTCCCACAGAATTGACACTATAGGCCTGTGTCACCACAATAAGCTCTTAAATTTGTCTTAATCAGTTTACACTGCAATAACAAAATACCACAGTGTAGGTTAGTTATAAGCGATAGGAACATACTCCTGACAGCCCTGAAGACTGGGAAGTTCAAGGTCAAGGCAGTGGCAGATCTGGTGTCTAGTGAGGGCTTCTTGCTGTGTCCCTCACAAGGAAGAAGGAGCAAGACAATCCCCCAACGAGCCTCTTCTTCTTTTCTTCTTCTTCTTCTTCTTTTTTTTTTTTTTTTTTTTTTTTTTTTTTTTTTTTTTTTTT
>NW_004524590.1:10955445-10970249 GCF_000260255.1 Octodon degus | reverse complement strand
TTCTCCATAATTTTATTCAGAAACAAATAGCAGTGAGACAGTTTCAAACCAAATTGGTAGGACAGTTTCAATAATTAGCACATTGCATACATTCTTCCTAGTGGTTAATTGCTGTACAAGATGCCAACTTGATATCCTATTTACAAACACTATTAGAACAAATCCCTCTATTCATTAAGAGAATGCAACTCTATATCTATCCTAACCATTTTAAATACACAGATACAAAAATGGACATTCATCTGTATTCCCTTTTTTTGTTAAATTCCGTTATTTGAATATTATAGGTGTGATAACTCAGCAAAATATTCTAAAAGAGTCCAATAGTCCATAATAGTATTGGGCCTTCCGCTTCACTATCCCCTAATGCTGCACCTTCAACAACTAGAAAAGGAAGAGCAAACCAAACCCAGAGTCCAAAGACGGGAAGAAATCATAAAGATTAGAGTAGAAATTAATTCAATTGAGACGAAGAAAACAATTCAAAGAATTAAAAAAGCAAAAAGCTTGGTTCTTTGAAAGATTAAATAAAATCAATAAGCCCCTAGCCAACCTCATCAAAAAGACAAAAGAAAATTTTTTCAATTTTGCTTGAATAAATCCTGTAACTTCAGATTTTCTCATATCTTTTGACTCTGAGATGTAGTTATATCTTATCAAACCATGCAGTATGGCTATTTACCATTTATTTGTTCATGTTTGTATTTATTAGAATCCAAACAACTTGTTGAGTTCTTTACTCTTTAGCAAATTGTAGGAGAATTTCTCAAATCTCTGTGAACTTCCACACAATCTGACAGTGAACAGCAACCAAAGAAATTATCTAATCCAGTAGTTTCTACACTTTCAGATTGTATGGATAACTAAAATACTCAGAAAAATTTTGGGAAGTGATTTGTTATCAGAGTTTTGCTTTGTCTAATAAGGATACTAAGGTTAAAAAAAAAAATCTGACTCTCATCTATCCCAATCACCATTTTCATTTTAAAAGAATGTGTTAACACTAACAACAGCAATAATAATGATGATGACAGAACAATGATTTCAGAATTTAAAATTGGATTCATTTTTTAAACGAAAATCTTTATGTTGCCACCCTGTCATCCCAACCAATGAAGTTGGTCAGACTCCCCACTTCTCAGTCCCTCTTCTCAATAGAAACACCCTCATCCCAGGGTGTTCTACATGTGTTTGGGAGAACGTTCAATTGAAACCCATTTTTTTTTTTGTTATGAAGTTGGTAAATAGAGCTAACCCCGGCATGCTGGGGCCCAGCACCCTCTTAGTAGGGAATGAGATTACAGACAAAAATGGTGCTAGACGGGGACATTGCTACTGGGACACTTTTATATCTTGTCCTTCTGAGCAGACAAAGCAGGGGGTACATGTATACACAGTTTATGACATTTCTCTAAACACATGTGCACGTACATATAAAATCATGGACCCGTACCAAACCCTTCAGTTCCACTCTACACACAGTTAGTGCTTGCCTCTCCACAGTCCATATTTGTATTTCCCTCTTCCCTCTGTGAGAACCCTGGCTTCTAAAACCACTAATTAATTTCTAACACATCTAAAATAGTTTAAGGATAGACCCTGAGCACAGGCCCGGCAGTGAGTGAGACGTCCGGGGCCCACCAGATCCTGAATAGACCAGGAGCGCAGGCCCGGCGAGTGAGTGAGAGGACCCGGTTCCCGCGGGATGCTGAATAGACCCAGAGCCCAGACCCGGCACGTGAGTGAGACCACCCAAGGCCCGCGGATCTTCATTCGTCCCAGAGTGCAGGCCCAGCGAGGAACCCTTCAGCAGAACTCCCTGCAAAGAGGCTAGAGGCAAGACCCACCCAGCTGATTCAGGAGCAGAACATCTTGCCAGAGGGACACAAAGGGTTCAACTCTAATGGCTGCAGCAGAAAGAAGTGGAGCACAGCAGCCAGATCCAAACAACACCCACCTGGAGGAATCTGAACTTCGTAGATCTGGAATCTGAACTTCATAGATCCGGACCTGGTGCTAAGGTTATAACTCTATCTAAGCTCTACACCAAAGGTCAGAAGACAGTAGTATACAAAATGACAAAGAGAAGGAACAAAATGCAGTCTCAGGCCCCGAGTCCACACAGTACAAATGCAGAGGACACTAGCATAGAGGAAATTGGAAACCACACGCCAGATACCTCTGAAATAATAGCGTTGGCAGTAAAGAAACAACTGCAGAAAGGTATAGAAGAAATCAGATCAGAAATAATTTCTGAACTAAAAAATTTAGTGATAACTATAATTAAAGAAGTACTAAGTGCTTCTAAAGAATACACTGATGAAAAAATAAAGCAGAATATAAAAATGATGGAACTCCTGAATAAGCAATTTAGAAAAGAAATAGAATGTATGAAACAGGTTCAAATTGATATACAGGAAATTAAAACCTCAATCACAAGCTGGCAAAACTGTTTGAGGGAAAGTGAAAATAGACTTTCTGACCTTAAAGACACCATTGCAGCTAGCAAAAAAGTAAGAAAAGATCTCTTTAAAACAAGTAGGATGCAGGAAAAAATAATTCAATACCTGCAAGACGATGTAAAGATGAACAATGTGAGACTAATAAGCATCAATGAGAAGGAAGGAGTCAATACAAATGATATAAAAAGAATATGGGCAAACTTGACATAAGCTTGATGTAGTGTAATCCTAGCTACTTGGAAGGTTGAGGAATGAGATTTGCAAATCTGAGGTCAGCCTGAATGACATACTGAGACCATGTCTTGAAATAAAAATGAAAAGGGCTGGGCACACAAGTACTCAGCATTCTCTGGGCTCAATTCTTAGTGTGGAAAAAAAAAAATGAAGAACTAGAAGAAAGAAATTCCTAGTTCCAAACCTAAAGAAAAGATCAATGACTTGATCATTGTGTACATGTGTCCAAAGATTGTGCTATATGTCATAAATATGTACAATTATTTCCATTAAAAATGTAAAAGTAACAAAAAAAGTAAAAGTACATGCAAGTTTTAAAAAGTATAAAGAAACAGGTGAAGTTAATTTAGTAATATATTTGATCTACATTTAAAATGTTGGGGTTGGGGCCAGGGAGATGGCTCAATAGGATAAGTGCTTCCCTGGCAAGCACAAGGGCCTGAGTTCAATCCCTGGTTCTGCCTAAATAAATAAATAAATAAAGGCAGAAGTAATAGCAGGAAATTTCCCAAATATGGGGCAACAATCTGACATTCACCTAACTGAAGCATATAGAACTCCAAATAACATCAACCTAATGAAAACCACACCCAGACATATAATAATCAAGATCTCAGAAATTCAGCATAGGAACAGTATACTAAAAGCTGCTAAAGAAAAGAAACAGATCACATTTAAAGGAAAACCCATCAGAATAACAGCAGATTTCTCTTCACAAACCATCAAGTCAAAAAGAGCATGGAGCAAAGTACTTCAAGTCTTGCAAGAAAACAAATTCCAACCCAGACTGATATACCCTGAAAAACTCTCTTTCAAGTATAATGGAGAAGTGAAATACTTCCATGACAAAGAACAACTAAAGAATTTCATGATGACAAAGCCAAACCTACACAGACTACTAAATGATGTTCTAGAGAGGGAGCAAATTGATCACAGCCCCGTGAATGAGAATGGAAAGAACCCACCAAATAGGGCAAACAATTAAACACAGGACAATAAGAGGTATACAATAGTAGTCTTTCAGTTATTCTTTGTTCAGCAGCAAAATATTTCCATCGGCACACTCTACAAATGGACTTCTCTTCCACCCTATGGGTCATGATTCCACCTGAGTCTATAGTGTGGATTTCAAAGAAATAGCTGTAGCTCAGTTCCACAAGTGACGCCTAGCCACCAGTAACTGTCACGGTCATTATGCATGTCCACAACACACTAGAACTTTGTGCGATATCCTATCCTCAAACTGTGAGAAGTGCTGGTCATTTACTTGCCATCCAGTATTTATCTTATGCTTTACTCTTAGTACTTCTTTGCTATCATGAAAACTTTTTCTTAGTTCAATTGTTTTGAAACATTTAATTTTTAATTAATTAGTATTTAATTTTCTGAATATTGCTTAATCTTAATTTTTATCTTTTTTTATCTTTTTTTTCTTTAATTTTATTTATTTATTTGAGAGAGAGAGAGAGAGAGAGAGAGAGAGAGAGAGAGAGAGAGGGGCCAGCTCAGCCCACCAGGGGGCGGGCTGGCTGGCATGTGGTGCTGGGGGATTGAACCGCGGTCCCTGATGCTTTTGCTAAGCTTGTTCTAAGTAGGTGCTTTAGACCACTGAGCCATCTCTCCAGCCCCTTAATCTTAATTTTTGTTCTAAGATTTATACTATATCTTTGACTTATAATTTATTTAAAAGACATTGTATGATATTTTCTACTATTAGAAACTTTAAAAAGTATATTTCCATTTTCTGTTGACTTTATATTACTTCTTCCCTGTCTTTTATACACACATACACACACATATATGGAAAAAAATACGTGTATAACCCAACATAAGATTGATACTGTTTCATAGAAATCTTCGATAACCTTTAAATAAGGGTTCATCTAATATATCTTTTATATAGTCCTGCATAACTATCATATTGAGAGCTCTTTATTGTTCATCCAGGAGCATACTGCAACTTCTCTTGCCTTTTGAATTATGCTCTTTGCTATTTCCTATATGCTACTTCTGGAGGTATTAAAATATTTCAAGTTTGTATAACTAGAAAATCTTACTTTTAGTTTTCAAAGGTATGTTTGCTAGGTGTAAAATTCAAAGAGAACAGATCTTTTCTTTCACTCCTTTAATTAATCTAGTTTCTTACACCCTTGGTCCTTTTTTTTTCTTTCTAATGTGGAATAAGATGCTATTTAATTTTGTTCTTCCATAGCTAATATTTTTATGTATATGCTTTAATGATTTTTTTCTTTCCAAGAAGTTTTGGACAATTTCATTTTTGTGCATCTTGGTATGATTTTATTTAAATGCCTTTGCAAAAGGTTCATTTTTCTTGGAAATGTGGTATTATAAGTTGAACTAAATTCAGAAATTTTAAATATTTTTTAAAAATGCTTGAAACTATTGTTTGAAGCAAGGTACAATTCCCCTACAATGAATGCTATCACTATGTATATATAAAATATACCAATAAAAAAATTCAAGGAAAAAAATAAAATAGTTTAAGAATTGTCTCATCTGCAAAAAAAAAAAAATTAATAAGCAAGCCTCATTTGGTAGAGCTCAGATTTATTTGCAGTTTATCACCTTGTCTTTATTCCACCCAAGACTCTGAGTATCTAGGCATAGTTAAATACTTAGGTCATTTCTTTCCCTTTTTCTCTTTCTTTCTCTTGTCTCCCCTATTCCTTGCCCCCTCTCTTTTTCTTTCATTCTCTCTTCTTCTCTTTCTCTTTCTCTCTCTCTGTGATGATTGTGGAATTGCTGCAGTTTTCTTAAATTTCTCTTATTGATTTAGCTTTGTTTTTTTCAATGTATAGAACACTGCTGGGCATGGTGGCATGGGCCTGTAATCCCAGCACTTGGGAGGATGAGACAAGAGGATCACAAGTTCAAGTCCAGGCGGACTACATAGTGAGAGGATGTCTCAAAAAAAGAAAAAAAAAAAAAAAAAAGAAGTAGAACATTCACATGATATCCAAATTCAAATCTACACAAAAGGCCTCAGAGAAATTCCCCTCCCTCCCTCCCACTGTGCTAGGCCCTGCCCCTCATTCCTCCCAGGGAAGGAAACCAGCTTGACCTTCTAACTTATCCTTTCCATGTTCCTCTTTGTAATGCTAAGCAGAATATGCTTATGTTTTCCTTGTTTCTTATACAAAAACTGGAGCTCTATATATGCTCTTCCTAATTTCCTTTTTCTACTTAGTAATATTGATATAGGGATGATATACCCAAGATCCTAACCTCCAAATGATATAAAGGAAATATTATAACTCCCAACCTACTGCATATCTAATACAATGAATTTGTGTTTCCTAAAACAGTAGAATGAATTCTAGGAGCAAAGGAGGTTAAAAATAGGAAATATTTGCTGTGAGAAAGGTAGCTTCTGCCTAAGATAGAAGGGGGACCTGGAAAGTAGGTTGCCTTGCCCTCCACGTAGGGGGAGGTTTCCTAGAACAAAGTCACAAGGCGGTTATAAGGTGAGGGGGAAATCTATGATCAATCAGTAAGATTACAAGCACAGTAGCTTAGGTAATATTGATCCAGGGGGGAAGCAAGTCACATAGCAAGTATGCATAGAAAGAACAAGGACCTTCCTTGGGATTGGCCCCTCCCTCAGCTCATTGATGCTTATTTAGAATATAGGCTATCCCTGGGATAAGTATGTAGGTGTGGTCACTCCATCTTTCTCTGGAGGCCCCGCCTTCCCGGTAGAATGTGCTTCTACCCACAGTGGTAATGTGCCCCCTCTCCAGCACTGACGCGTTCCAGGGACTAGCCCTGTCCAACTTCCTATAGCATTTCCACCTAATTTAGCTGTCTATAATAATAGCTCCTGGAAATATCTATGTATCAGTTTGCAGACATCTTCCCCATCCTCTTTTCCCTGTGTAAAAACCATGGTGCCATAGTTTTTTCAGGCAATGTCCACACTGGAGGAGCAAGTATACTTTTTGTTTCTTTCTTTCTTTTTTAAAAATTTTTATTTGGTACAGGGTCTCACTGCGCAGCTCAAACTCATAGTGATCCTCCTGTCACAGCCTCCTCGGCACTTGGATCACAGGTGTGTGCCACCATGAGGGATTCCAGCGCTGCGCGCATGCCTGCCCAGGGTTCCCAGCATGCAGTACTAGAGATCAAACTCAGGTCCTTGTGCTTGCTAGGCAGGTGCTTAGTCCGCCACTCTATCTCCCCAGTCACAAATACACTTTTGTGCAGAACAAAACAGGGATGACTTACCTCAAAGTCCTGTGTGCACTCACACAGAACCCTTCAGTCAACCTCTTCTCTCTGTTCCTGTTTCCACCTTCCCTTCACCCCCCAGCTGGAAGCAGGTCATCTCCCTTCCATGGGTGACTCTGTGCTCCTTTTTACAAGACAGAACTCTTTCAAGCCTTTAAAAATTGCTTCCACAAACCTACTAAAAATGTGAATTCACTGTACGCTTTCTTCTGTTCTCTCTGCTGTTATACAATCAGTTTTTATGCCCTTAATGTTGTAAAATCTTTGTAAAGAAGGAATTGAGACTAGAAACAGCAAGTTCTCATTCTACCTTTTCCAAGTGCTGTGACTGCCATAGGCCATTGGTACACCAGAGAACTGAGGAAGACATAGGTAGAAATGAAAGCCTTTATTTATTAGTGCCTCAAGGTGGAAGCAGGCCAATGAAAAGAGCCCATACCGTAGGAGAAGCCAGGTGTCAGCCTATATGTGGTTTTTATGGGGCAGGAGTAGTCCTTTGAACTGGTACTGCTCTTACAAGAGAAAGTGTCCTCCTTTCTGTTGAGGGTTGGGTAGTCCTTCTATGGTTTGAAGAACTGTCTTAGTATCCAAAGCCTACGCAGGAGGTGGGAGGTCGAAACCACAATGTAAAAGAGATTCATTAATTTTAATTGACTGGGTTCACTTTCAGTTATTTAAAATATTCTATAGCATGTGCATCCCCAGGGATGGCTTAGTTAGACATGGCCACTCTCTATGGTTTTTAAAGAGTTTATCTTGGGCCCCCAAAAAGCCTATAGCTCAGGAACCCTCTTTTCTGGGTCAATAGTGGTCCAGCCATCAGAATCCACCTTTCCTCTGCAGGAATTTCTCCTCTCCACCTCCTGCTTCAATACCACTTTTTTCCCCATAATTTTATTGAGAAACAAATAGTAATGAGACAGTTTCAAACCAAATTGGTAGGACAAGGGGCTGAGAAGATGGCTCAGTGGAATAAGCGCTTTCCTGGCAAGCGCAAGGACCTGGGTTCAATCCCCGGTTCTGCAAAAAAAAAAGTTGTCAACTAAAATTTAATTCCTGGCAGGGGCTGGGGAGATGGCTCAGTGGAGTAAGTGCTTCCCTGGCAAGCATGAGGGCCTGTGTTCAATCCCTGGTTCCGGAAAAAAAAATAAATAAATAAAATAAAATAAAATAAAATAAAATTTAATTCCTGGCAAAAAAAAAAAAAAAAATTCCTTCCAAATTGGTAGGACAGTTTCAATAATTAACACATTGCATACATTCTTCCTAGTGGTTAATTGCTGTACAAGATGCGAATTTGATATCCTATTTACAAACACTATTAGAACAAATCCTCAATTCATTAAGAGAATGTAACTACATATCTATCCTAAACATTTTGAAAACACAGATACAAAATGGACATTCATCTGTATCCCCTTTTTTTTAAGTTCTGTTATCTGAATATTATAGGTGTGTTAGCTCAGCAAAATATTCTAAAAGAGTCCAGTAGTCCATAATATTATTGGGTCTTCTGCTTCACTGGCAATGTCAGAAATTGTTGACCTGAGTCCCCTACAGCTCAACATAACACCAAGACTTTACTTCTTATACTTCGTTTTTATACTTTTCTGCTGGATGGTTAAGTCCAAGGTAAAGCAGGACCTATGCAATAAGAATTGTAGCTTTTGGGTCTGATAAGGTCAGTGAAATCCCCTCAGGATTTATCCTGAGATCCTGTACCTCAGATTGTAGATCCTTTGTCAGTGTCAGCCATGTGGATGAGTCACGGCCATTGCTTGGCCAATGTGCTCTCTGTGAAAGCCTGAGAGAATGTTTTCTCTCCATGTGACTCTCCTTAGGCACACTCTACATCATCAATCACTTTTCTCTTTGGCCCCATAATCTCCTTGATCAGAAAATTTGGGACACTACCGAGTTACATGACGTTACAGTACAAGTTCTCATATGTCCTGAGTCTTAATTGATCTTGGAAAGCTAGGGCCAAAATGTTGGCTTTCCTTGCAGCCCTCCTTTTTCTCTAATTTTGGTCTGCAAACTTAGGTTGTTAACCCTCCAGAAGACAAGCTTATTGTTATTACCATACAACCTAGGCATTAAGCTTAAGCTTAACCTCACTATCTGTCTGAATATCAAACATCTTAGGCATAACATGGAACAGGTATTTTTCATCAAGTATTGATATGTTGAACTTTAAGTCCCTACAGAATATGATGAAAAAACATTTAAAAAATTAGAATATATTTTAAAAATAGGCATAAAGAATTATATAATTCTTAAGTTTACACATAAGTCAAAAAATCTAACCATGTACAACCTTGAAGCAGGACGGTCCCACAACATTCCTTTTCCTATATCTTGCCTTCATTCACCACCCCTTTCCTTTTGAACAATCATCTACCCGAGAGATTCAATACCATTCTTAAATAAATATGCTGCCAGCTTTTAAAATAATGACAATTTTTTTTCTATCTTAATCATTTAATGCCCTTAATTATTACTCAGGAACCTTTCTATAAAGCCCTAAAGTTTTTTTTTTTTTTTTAATGTATTCAGTACAGGGCCTACAGGGTCTCACTACACAGATCACACTTGTAGTGATTCTCCTGTTTTCAGCCTCCCAAGCTCTTCAATGACAGGCATGCATGGGGCCAGCACAGCACGCAGTGGATTGAACCCTGGTCCCTGCACCTGACTAAGCAGGCTCTTTAGTGTAATGAGTTATCCGGCTGGCCCCAAACCCTAAAGTTATGATAGCAAACAATGTCTAAGAGAGTGGGGAAGAAGGTTTGCAATTGGACAGAGTGACTAAGAAGTCGTATAAAGGTGGGGAAACATTAAGGACAAAAAGGAAATCACCTGACTAGCTTTTCTCCCACACCAGGAAAGAACAGAATCTTACCTACTGAAATAATTTTTTTGTTTGTTTATTTGTTTGCTTTTGGCAGAACTGGGGATTGAACTCAGGCTCTTGCACTTGCCAGGGTAGTGTTTACTCCACTGAGCCATCTCCCCGGGCTGCATACTGAGCTGCTTTTGTTTTCAGTGCAGGGGAAGGCAGGGCCTTGGGCGTGTTGGACATGTGCTCTGCCTGGGAGCCACATCCCAGTCCCTCCTCTGATTTTGCTGTGGCACTTGGCAGCTTTCTCCAAGGCTCACTTGACTTTTCACACCCTCTACCTTCGCCTTTTCCAGAAACACAGGTGATATTCCAGCATGGGAGAGGGCAGACAGAGAGGCGTCACCCATGAGACAGTGAAAGTGCTCAGGAAAAGCCTGCAAGGTGACAGCCCTTGACTACCTGTGATTCCTCCACAGCTGCGACTCCTATAACCCCATCATGCTTCCTGTAGACGTCCCTGCCCCTCTGGATGCCTTACCAGAAGAAGACAGACTGGAGGTTGTTGAAAGGTACTTTCATTTGTGCTTTTGTCTTTGCCTTTGATCTCTGAGGCAGTCTATTTTCTAAAAGCATGCAGTGTGCTGTGAGAGATTTCAGAACACACAGAGCTGGGCTTTTGACCCAGATGAGCAGACAGGGCTGATCCCAACTGTTACATTGCCCATCACAAGTGATGGAGACCAGCCAGGCCCCCATGTGCTGACCGTTAGGGGCTCCAGGGCTCCTGGGAGGGGAACAGAGGTGGTCATGGGCTTGGGAGCACCCAATTCTTACGAGAACCTGGGTTGGAAAGATGGGTGGGGTTTGGACAGGCATAAGAAATGTAAGCCCCAATGCAGAGGCTTTTGTTGCATCTTATGAGTCAGTGTTTAACAGTGAGGGAGAATGTTAATCTTCAAATCTCTGTCCCTGTGGCCATTTAAACCTGATGACCAGAAACTCGGCAGCACAGTGACACAGCTGGAGTTTGTGCTTCCTGGGGAAGTCTTCAATTTGCCTACAGCCAACATATCTGAATGTGTTAGCTTGTTTAAATAGCACCTCAAAACAGTACCTGTAACAGGAATTACAGAAAGTACATGGTTAGATTTCCAGAATAGCAAATTAAAAGGTAGTCGCATTCCAAGAGGTTTTCTTCCACCTAGTGTTATGCTGAACTAGAAGATGAACATCGAAAGATTTTTGCTATTTTCATCTTTTAGGTTTTAATCTCAAGGGCATAAAGGGCCACTTGGATGTGTTGCTGTATCTGTGACAGCAGCTTTGGGTACAGCACAAAGAGGACCGCCAGCCTTCCCTGGCAAGATGACAGGCACATGAGGAGGGCCCCCGCTTGGCCCTGAAGTTCCTCCTTTGTTCTGTATTTTCTGTTCTTCTGTTACTGATGATCCACTTTTTAGCCTCATCCCATTAAAGCAAAGATACCTCTGGGGTGGAGATACTTTGGGTCTCACCTATAACCTGGTATAACTCTCTCAAACCTGTGAGGAGTTTAAGCTTAGGAGGGATGGAGGCAGGAAAGAAGGTGGAAATGAAGGGACTCCCCGCACAGTGAGGAAGGCAGGAAAATAGAAAGAGGGGCGGGTGAGAGGATGAAGACGCACGTGGCCGGCTCCACCTTTTACCCTGAACCTGAGGCCCCTGTGTGCTTCCGTTTGACTGAAACAGAGTGTTAGCGTCACGGGTCTCCGATCAATGTTCAGGTCAAGTGCTCAGGCTACTGTCTCACCGATGGCTGCGGGTTTGCTTCTGGCCCTGAGCCAGCGACAGTCCTGTCACTGAGGTTTGGGTCTGCACAGTGGGCTCATGTATTAAACGCTTAGTCCTTAGCTTAACACTACTGGGAGGTGATGGAACCTTTAAGTGGTGCAGCCTAGGAGAGACAAGTTCGGTCACTGGTGGCCTGAAGAGGACTTGGTGGCCCCCACCCCTTCCTGTCTCTCTCTTGTGCTCAACTGACTATAAGGTGAATAAACTTCCTCCACCTCATGCTCCCACCTTGATGTTGTACCCTGAAGCCAACCAACCATGAACTGAGACCTCCGAAACTGTGAGGAAAATAAACTTTACCTCTTTTTAAGTTGATGACAAAATATTTTGTCACAGCACCAGAAAGCTGACTAAAGACATGTGTTGAAGTGAGAAGCTGCAATTCTATTAACCTGGAAAAATAATATTCATTTAAACTATAAAATAAAAAAATAAAATAAAATATAGAATGTTACTCATCTCATTTTTACTTGAGATGCAGCTCTTGAATCAATCTTCCTGGTCTTTATAGGAATGCTCATTTCATAAATGAAGCTCTTATATTTAACTGTCACTTACAAAATATTATGAAAACTCATCAATATATTTTGCTGCCTCTTGGGCATCTGCAAAGTTTCCTAAGTCTAGACCAGGAACAGACACTTACACAGGCCAGGAGAAGCACGTGGGTTACAGATAGGAATCGAGGAGAAGCAGAAGCTCAGCATTCAGGACGAGCTGCACTCCTGTTAGAAAGCTGCCCGGGTGGCTGGGGTCACACCTGTGCACACTGCGCACACCTCGCTTCTGAGTGACCCGCAAGCACATCACTCTGGCTTTCTACTTCAGAGGGATGTCGATCCTTGATCTCACACAAAACATACTGTCCTGAGAGGACAAGGACTCTTCCCCATTGTTCTGGGCCTTTCTTCTTTCTCTCTGGATATTTCATTCTCAGTACCTTTTGCCCCAGAAATTTGAAACAGTGGTGTGGGTTTTAATCCAGAAAGACAGTTTCAGATGCCATAATCCCAAATGTTGAAGTCTCAAAACATCAAAATCCCTAAAGCCTAAAATCCTGAAAATTACAGTCTTGGAAGATTAAGACCCCAAATATGGACATACTAAAAGTTTAAAGCCACAATTCCTATGAAAATAAGGGCTAGAGGGCTGGGGAGATGGCTTAGTGGAATAAGCGCTTCCCTGGCAAGTGCAAGGGCTTGAGTTCAATCCCCGGTTCCACAAAAAAAAGAAAAGAAAAGAAAAAGAAAAAGAAAGAAAGAAAAAAGAAAAAGAAAATAAGGGCTAGAGAAGAGGGGTAGAAACCCAAGTTAGATGGAACAGCTGGCCGGGCAATATGACAATAGTAGAAACTGCAGTTCAAAGTGCATTATTAAACCAAATGTAGTGGTACACACCTGTACTCCCATCACTCAGGAGGCTGAGGTGGGAGCATCGTTGTGAGTTTGAGACCAGCCTGGGCTACAAAGTGAGCTCAAGGCCAGCCTGCACTGCAGAGTGAGACCCTGTCTCAAAAAGAACAAAAAGAAAAAGAAAAAGAAAAAGAAAGAAAAAAGCATTATGAGTTTGTATGAGAATTCCTTTACTGAATAAAATTTTGCAAGCTTTCTTTCTTCAGTTTTTCTTTCTTTATTAGTTTGCAGCACATCACGACTACATTCCTGCAGAAAGGGCGTGGGTGCTAACACATCCTAATTCCTTTCTAATAGCTTTCCCCTCCTTGTCCTTCCATTCCGCCATCTCTTAGTCCTCCTCCCTAACTCCCTGTTCCTACTGTATAGCTTTGATTGTGTTCTTCATTTATATTTGAAGTCTCTTGTTATAAAGAGAAACCATGCAATATTTAAGGCCGCACCAGCCCCACCACTGGGTGCACCGAACCGGCCCCCGAGACTGGACATAGTGGTGCACGCCTGTGATCCCAACACTGGGGAGGCTGAAACAGGAGGATTAGTATGAGTCCATGCTGTGTAGAGAGACCCTGAACCAAATACATTTTTTTAAATGTCCTGTTTTGTAGATTATCTCTTCAGTTACAGTTTGTTTTGCCATGCAGAAGCATTTTAGTTTGATACAATTCCAATTTGTTGACTCCTGATGTGACTGCTTATCCACTGGGATTCTACTCAGAAAGTCTTTGCCCATGCTTACATCAAGAGTTTTACATATTTTAAATCTTCTAGCAGATTGTTTCATTTTCTTTTATTTATTTATGTGGGGGGGCCAGCTCAGCCCACCAGGGGGCGGGACTGGCTGGCATGTGGTGCTGGGGGATTGAACTGCGGTCCCTGTGCTTTGCTAAGCTTGTTCTAAGTAGGTGCTTTAGACCACAGAGCCATCTCACCAGCCCAGATTGTTTCATTTTCAACATGTGGATTTTTTTTTTAAATCAAAATCCATTTTGATTTTAGTCTACTACACTGCACGGTGAGAGATTTGGTTCTAGATTCAGTCTTCTGCCTGTGATCAACCAATTTTCCCAGCATCACTTGTGGAAGAAGCTGTCTTTCCTCCAAATATCTTTTGAGCCTTTCAGGGCTTTTAGTGAGTCAAAGTCACAACAGCCTGAAGAAGTCATTAAATGACTGAGTGATTCAAAACTAATTATGTGCTGGTAGGATATAAAGGCGACTAAGACCACAGCGCTGCTGCTTATGCCTGGTACTACTGGGGGCCTGTGTAGGAACGCAGGCAGGTGGGCCTCTACATCCCCAAAGCAGTGTAGAACTGTGGGCTAGAAGATGGGAAAATGTAACAGGAATATATATCAGTATATATTGAATCACAGAAGAATTTCCAGAAGAGTAGCACAGAAATGAACGTGAGCACATTATCTGAGGGCAACCATGCTCTAAAAGAAAACCAAGGCAGCTCTTCACCTCCAGGCAAGACCCAAGTGTGGCTAGCAGTGGGAAAGCCGGGCGGGTCTTGCGGCTACGCCTGTGCACCGCTCCAGTGTGTCCCTGCACTGCAGCTTTTTCAGATGTCAACTTCTGCTTTTAGTTTTCTCCGTGGAGAAGGTAGGTTCTTTTCTCTTTTCATATTTTCCCCACTATTAAACATTGTCAGTAGTATTTTTTACAAATTGCTCTGCTGGGGGCCTGCCCCTTAGCTCAGTTCTTTAAGTGGCTGCTTCAACAAAGCAGTCAGGCTCAGGTTGCTGTGGTTTGATTCCCACAACTCAAAGC
>NW_004524590.1:10946857-10954640 GCF_000260255.1 Octodon degus | reverse complement strand
CAATGGCCGTGACTCATCCACATGGCTGACACTGACAAAGGATCTACAATCTGAGGTACAGGATCTCAGGATAAATCCTGAGGGGATTTGACTGTCCTTAACAGATCCAAAAGCTACAACTCTTGTTGCATAGGTCTTGCTTTATCTTGGTCTTAACCATGCAGCAGAAAACTATAAAAATGAAGTACAAGAAGTAAAGCCATGTTGTTATGTTGAGCTGTAGGGGACTCAGGTCAACAATTTCTGACACTACCAGTGAAGTGGAAGACCCAATACTATTATGGATTACTGGACTCTTTTAGAATATTTTGCTGAGTTAACACACCTATAATATTCAAATGATGGAACTAAACAAAAAAGGGGATATATAAATGAATATCCATTTTGTATCTGTGTATTCAAAATGGTTAGGATAGGGACCAGGGAGATGGCTCAGTGGATTAAGCACTTCCCTGGCAAGCATAAGGGCCTGAGTTCAATCCCTGGTTCTGCCAAAAAAATGGTTAGAATAGATACATAGTTACATTCTCTTAATGAATAAAGGGATTTGTTCTAATAGTGTTTGTAAATAGGATATCATGTCTGCATCTTGTACAGCAAATAACCACTAGGAAGACTGTATGCAATGTGTCAATTATTGAAACTGTCCTAAAAATTTGATTTGAAGCTCTCATTGCTATTTGTCAATAAATTATGGAAAAAAATTTAAAAATAAAAATAAAAAACAAATTGCTCTTCCATGTATTTCATCTTCACATCATTTTCAACACAGAAAGTATAAATTATATGAAATTTTGAGTCGATTCATCTTAGGCGTTTTTACAAATTTGACTGAAAGGGAAATTAGTTGATGTGAAAGTACATTATTACATTTGACTTTTTGTGCCAGCCTGGTGTGTACATAAACATATTGAAGCTTTCTCAATAAATTAATAGAAGTCCTGTTTGTACAACTGTACAAGGGATGGCTGCAGTTGCATAATTACTGACTATATGGATCTGCATCTACACATTTCACTTTTTTTGTCTTTTTTTAACTCATTAACTTTATTGAAAATGAATAATAATTATATAGCAAATTAAAAATTGTAGACAAATATTGAAATGTGAAAGATATAAGATGTAGACAGAGTGAATTTTAGAAAAATATTTCTGAAATGAATACATAACATGAAATTAATAATAGATTGCACATCGTAAAATATTATTTACAATCTTAAATGAATATAAAAATAAAAGTTTTCTAAAATAAACGTGAAGAAGAGTTTACAGATTAGTCATATAATAGTTCACTCTGTGCCAAAATCAAGAAACTTATTTTCTTTTTTTTTAATATTTTTTTCAATTTTTATTTGTGTGTGTGTGTGTGTGTGTGTGTGTGGCCAGCTCAGCCCACCAGGGGGCGGGGCTGGCTGGCTTGTGGTGCTGGGGATTGAACCACGGTCCCTGTGCTTTGCTAAGCTTGTTCTAAGTAGGTGCTTTAGACCACTGAGCCATCTCACCAGCCCCAAAAAACTTATTTTCATATAATTAGAATCCTCAAAGTAGAATGGGACAGGCAATAAATATTTAGAGATTTAAAATTTCTGAATTTAGTTAAAATTATAGCTCCACATTTCCAAGAAAAATGAACCTTTTGCACAAGAAATATGAATAAAATCATACTAAGATACACTAAAATGAAACTGTCCAAAACTAACTGTAAAGAAAAAAACATTAAGGCATATACATAGAAAAAATATTAGCTATATAAGAACAAAATGAAATAGCATCTTATTCCACATTAGAAAGGAAAAAAAAAGGCAAGTGGGTAAGAAAGCAGACTTGTTTATTGAAAGGACTGAAAGAAAGATCCTCATTGAATTTTATAGTTAGAAAACATACCTTTGAAAACTAAAATTAAAATATTTCCCAGCTATACAAACTTGAAATATTCTAATACCTCAGACATAGCATTAGAAAATAACAAAAAGCATAATCCAGAAGGCAAGAGAAGTTGCTGTATGGTCCTGGATAAAGAATAAAGAACTCTCATAATGGTAGTTATGCAGGATTATGTAAAATATAATTATATTAGATGAACCCATTTAAAAGGTCATTGAAGATTTCCACAAAACAGTATCAATCTTATGTCAGGTTATATACATTTTTTTCATATGTATGTATGTATGTGTAAAAGACAAAGAAAAACAAATATAAAGTCAATGGAAAATGAAAATACACTTTTTAAAGTTTCTAATACTAGGAGAAAATATCATACCATGTCTTATAAGTAGATTGTAAGTCAAAGAAATAGTATGAATCATAAAACAAAAATTAAAATTAAACAATATTCAGAAAAATAAATATTAATTAATTCAAAATTAAATTAAATATTTCAAAATAATATTCAAAACTTAAAATTAAATTGTGAGTCCAACTTAGAGGCTAGATGTAGCGTATCATATATAAATCTGTGATCAGTTCAGAGTATTCACATAGCATTTGATTAGGTTAATATATACAAAAATATCAACTAAGAAAAAGTTTTCATGTTAGTAAGGAATTACTAAGAATAAAACATAACAAAAATACTAGAATGGCAAATATATGACCAGCACTTCTAACAGTTAGGAGACAGGATATTGCAGAAAGTTCTAGCATGTCGTGGATGTGGACAGTGTCCATGATGCTTGCTGGTGCCAGGTGTCACTTATGGGACTGAGCTACTGCTATTTCCTTGATATCCACCCTGTAGACCCAGACAGAATCATGACCCATAGAGCACAGGAGAAGCCCATTTGTAGCGTATGCTGATGGAAATATCCTGCTGCTGTATACAAAACAAAAGAGTAACTGAAAGATTGCTGTTGTATACCTTTTTTTCTCCTGTGTTTAATTGTGTGTCCTATGGGGGGGGTGGTTCTTTCTGTTCTCATTCATGGAATTGTGAGCATTTTGATCCCTCTTTAGAATATCTTTTAGTAATCTATGTAGGGTCGGGTGTTGTCATGAAATTCTTTAATTGTTCTTTGTCATGGAAGTATTTCAGTTATCCATTAAACTTGAGAGTTTATCAGCGTATATCAATCTGGGTTGTAATTTGTTTTCTTGCAACAATTGAAGTACTTTGCTCCTTGCTGTTCTTGACTTGATGGTTTGTGAAGAGAAATCTGCTGTTATTCTGATGGGTTTTCCTTTAAATGTGATCTGTTTTTTTTTTTTCTCTAGTGGCTTTTAGTATACTGTTCCTGTGCTGAATTTTTGGGATCTTGATTATTATATATCCAGGTGTGGTTTTCATTGGGTTGATGTTATTTGGAGTTCTATATGCTTCGGTTACATGAATGTCAGATTGTTGCCCCATATTTGGGAAGTTTTCTGCTATTACTTCTGCCCGTATTCTTTTTATATCATTTGTATTGACTCCTTCTTTCTCATTGATGCCTATTGTTCTTATGTTGTTCATCTTTGCATCGTCTTGCAGGTGTTGAATTATTTTTTCCTGCATCCTAGTTGTTTTTAAAAGATCTTTTCTTACCTTTTCACTAGCTGCAATGGTGTCTTCAAGGTCTGAAAGTCTATTTTCACTTTCATTCTAACAGTTTTGCCACCTTGTATTAAGATTTTAATTTCCTGTATATCACGTTGAATCTGCTTCATGCATTCTATTTCTTTCCTATATTGCTTATTCAAGGGTTCCATCATTTTTATATTCTCCTCTATTTTTTTATTAGTGTCTTTTTTTTTTGTACTTTTTAGGGAAGGGTCTACAGGGTGTTCAGGGTCTCACTACTAGATTACACTCATAGTGATCCACCTGTTTACAGCCTCCCAAGAGCTGTGATTACAGGTACGCACCACCACGCCCAGTCTCAATTGCGTCTCAGCACACTCCGGGGGCAGGACTGGCACAGCGGGCCTGGGGATTGAACCCCTGGCCCTTGCACCTGCCTGTAGGTGCTTTAAATCACTGAGGTATTTGGCTGGCCCTTTATCAGTGTCTTCTTCCGAAGCACTTAGTACTTCTTTCATTATAGTTATTTCTTTTTCTACTTCAGAAATTATTTCCCATCTGATTTTCTCTATACCTTTCTGCAGTTATTTCTTTATTTCAGATGCTATTATTTCAGAGATTTTAGGTGTGTGATTTCCAATTTCTTCTATGCAATTGTCTCCTGCATTTGTTCTGAGCTTGGGGCCTGAGAATGCATTTTGCTCCTTCTCTTTGTCATTTTGTATAGCACTGTGTTCTGACCTTTGATGTAGAGCTTTGGTAGAGTTATCACCTTGGCACCAGGTCCGGATCTACCACATTCAAACTCCTCCAGATGGGTGTGGCTTGGGCCTGGCAGCTGTGCTCCACTTCTTCCTGCTGCAGCCCTTGGAAGTGAACCTGCTGTGTCACTCTGGCAAGATGTTCTGCTCCTGGGTCAGCTGGGTGGGTCCTGCCTCTAGCCTCTCTACAGTGAGTTCTGCCACAGGTTCTATACCAGGCCTGTCTGGTGGAGGAAGTTCCTCTCAAGCCAGGCCTGTGCACTGACTGCAGTAAGGGTCCCTTTTTTTTTTTTTTTTTTTTTTTTTTTTGTCTTCTTAAGGCAGGGTCTCACTATGCAGTTCAGGCTGGCCTTGAACTCACTTTGTAACTCATGTTGGCCTCCAACACACAGCAATCCTCCGGCTGCAGCCTTCCAAGTATTTGGATTACAGATGTGACCACAACACCTGCCTACATTTGACCTTTTGATCTATTTCATTATGAATATGATTTGTCTACTCATGCCTCTTCTATCCATACAATTGTTACTGCATGGCTGCAGGCTAATGCATGCAAAAACTGTTCTTCCAGTCCACCAAAGTGCTTTACAAAGGGTTCTGGCATGTTCTTGCACATTTCACAAACAAATCCTCTTTTTAAAATACAAATAACTGAGGGCCGGGGAGATGGCTCAGTAGAATAAGTGCTTGCCTGGTAAGCACAAGGGCCTGAGTTCAATCCCCAGCCTGCTGTGCCAGAATTTTTAAATGTTTTCTCAAGAATTTCATTTTCAATATTTTAATTTTAAGGATTTTAGGCTTTCAAGGACTTCGATAGTTGGAGGTTAGGGCCTGATTCCTGCAACCGAGAGAGGAAGGACCTGGGCGCTGAGCCCCTCCGGGCCCTGTCCTTCTGTTCCATCCCCACTGATCCTAGGGCTCCTAGCCCTCTTACTCACTTTCCCCCTCAATCAGCCCCAACTTTCATGCTCTAAATTAGACCATTGATTGTGATGGGGGTGAAAAAGTCCTGGTAGTTCAAGCACTAAGAACTGCAGTATTCACAGTTGGATTAAGATCTCTGTGATTAGGCCAGGGATATGGCTCAGCGGCATAAGCACCTGCCTGGCAAATGCAAGGTCCAGAGTACAATCCCTGGTACCAAAAGAAAAAAAATCTCCATAATCACAGGAAATGCTTTATTACTTGCCAGACTAGTGTCATTCCCACAGTATGTACTCAAAAATAAGTATCTGTGGCATTCTGTTTCTATTTCTTTCTTTTATAAACACATACTGTATTGGTGCTTTCAGGACAATTTTACATGTAAATAGTCAATTAGTGAAATTCTAGATACTTAAGACCATCCCACATGCCCAGAGACTTGGCAGAACTTGGGCCTCTAAGTTTGGAATCCAGGTCTGAGAAGGAAGGCTGAAAGGCCTCCCACTCGAGCACTGCTTCAGGGCCTTAGTGAAGAGTGCTGCCGCCCTTGCAGGATGCAACAGGCTCACTTCAGCTTCCAAAAAACAAGTCTTCTCTGGCTCAGACCACTGGGGAGACATTTGCCAAACCAAACCAAAACAACCCTCCCCCATTCAGCACTGATGTTCACATTACTGGGACCCAGTTTCCTTGTCTCTGAAATGGGAGTAATGGTCCTTTATAGGAGGTGGTCAAAATTAAAAGGGATAATATGATGCTGATGAGAAGAATGGTAATCATAGTTATTAATCTTTATCAAGCACTAAATGTGTACCACACAGCTTGGCAAGCAGTCCCATGTAATCCCCAGAATGAGGTCCTGCCATCATGCCCAGCTGAGAGTCAGAAAACTGCCAATGGAGGCGTAATGTCTACAGAGCACCTGCCCTCGACTCCTGTGTAGCAGCTGTTCAGGGTCAGTTTTCAACCTTATGGGACTGCAAGAACTTTTTGCTCTTTTCAAGGGCATTTTTTCCTAACAGAAAACGGCCACGTTCTCCTCTGTTTCTGCATTGTTGATGGATAAAGAGTTCCTAATTGAAATTCCAAATTTTCTTACTTCTATTAATCTTCATTCATCTTGAAAACATTTTACTATACCTGAGTGCAAGGAGATGGCTGTTGTTTAAAAATTCCTTGCACTTTCCTAAAGTCACAGTCATTGCAACTAGAGACTTAATTTCCCAGCCTCCCTTGCAATTAAATTCTCCATCTGACTAGGCTTCTTGCCAACGGGATGGAAGCAGACGAGACAGTCTGCTGCTCACATCTATCGCTTCTCCTGCTTTCTCCCGACTCTTTCAGCTGAAATTCAAACCGGCAGTGACTTAGCGTTAACAATCCAACAACAAAGCTCGAGGCCAGCTTGCTGACCCACGGCCAACCCTGCCCTGCCCTCTGTGCCTATAAATAAAGTTTAGCTGTAACACAGCCGTGCCCATTCATTTATGTATTTTCTGTGAATCCTTCCAGCTATACTAGAAGAGCTGAGTAGCTAGAACAGAGACTGTATAACTCAAAAAGTCTTCACAGAAAAAGTTTGCTGGCCTCTGTCCTGGGGAAAACTACCAAAAGATGAAAGATAACCTAGATCCCTTGAATTTCTTTCCCCATAGAATATTTAGAAATGTATTGTTTAATTCTAAAGCCACTGTGGACTTTCTAGTTATTCTTTGCCGCTGATTTCTATAGCTTTCCATTGTGGTCAGAGAACACAGTGTGAATGATTTCAATCATTTGGGCTTTTTATGGCCCAAATGCTTCACAGGCATTTGAAAAGAATATGAAATCTGTGATCCCACTTTTAGCTGCTTTCTGTGGTTATAAATAACTCCTCCTATCGTTGTTTGCTGGTAGAGAGCACGTTAGGAACCTTTGTTTCTCTGAATCTAGACTCAACAAAAGTAGATGAAATCAGTGGTGAAAGCCGTAAGGAACGCATAACTCCTAAATGATCACAATATCTCATTCTATTTTTATGTCAGAAAGGAAAAACAGTTCCTACAAAACATCTTATTACTTTTCAGTGAGCTCTATGAACACAGTACAGAAGTTATGTTGACTCCAGAAATGATCCAAGCGGAATTCTTCGTGCTGGACCACAAAGACACCAAGAAGTAAGTAGAAGATTTATTCCCTCTGAGGAGGCAGGCTTTGATCAATGTGCGCTACATAAAGCTCGGAACTATGATGTTATCTGAATCTAAATATCTCAAACTTTGAAAGATCTGCATTTCCAGTGCTCATATACTTAAATATATATTCTATTTTATGCACAATTAGTTCCTTCTAATGTTGGCAGGTAAACGTTTAAAAACTAGATCCAGGGGCTGAAGAGATAGCTCAGTGGCATAAGCACCTGCCTGGCAAGGGCAAGTTCCAGAGTTCGAGCCCCAGTACCACAAAAGAAAGAAAGAAAAAAAGAAAGAAAGAAAGAAAGAAAGAAAGAAAGAAAGAAAGAAAGAGAGAAAGAAAGAGAGAGAGAAAGAAAGAGAAAGAGAGAAAGAGAGGAAAGAAAGAAAGAAAGAAAGAAAGAAAGAAAGAAAGAAAGAAAGAAAGAAAG
>NW_004524590.1:10941329-10946757 GCF_000260255.1 Octodon degus | reverse complement strand
AAGGAAGGAAGGAAGGAAGAAAGAAAGAAAGAAAGAAAGAAAGAAAGAAAGAAAGAAAGAAAGAAAGATCTAGCACTTTTCTGTTTGCTGGTCACTTGACTTCAGAGAGAGGTTTATTTCTTATAGCCGAGTAAGCTTCAGACAAGGCAATGAATCCAGGCCTGGGACCAAAGATCAACCTATAGCTGAATCCCAGTTCTCCCATTTATTGCATCTGAGATCATAGAATCTCCTTCACAAGACATTTGTGAGGACTGCCTGAGACACCAAGTGTGGAAAGTACTTTTTCCTTCACTTTGCCATCATGGGGCTGATTTGCTAAGATAACGTCATTCTTTCATTAGTCTGAGAAAATACTTCTGTGATATAAATAACCTATAGTTCATATGGTTTATAAGTTTAAAATTCTATGTTTATTATTATTTTATGTTAAAAATTCTTTTTATTTAAAAAATCAGAAAATAAGAATAGTAATCTTACTATCTAGAGGTAAACTTACAATCAAATCACATTATACATACTGTTTTGTCTTCTGCACTTTAACAATATATCATAAACATATACTTATATATGCATCATCACAATTTATTGAGTATGTATACCATAATTTATTTAACCAACTCCTTAATGATGAACATTTAAGCAATTTTCTGTTTTGCTGTATAGTGTCGCAACAAATAGCTTTGTACCATAATTCCTTGAAAACTTATCAGAATATTTCCTTATAAAAAGCTCTTGGAAATATAAATGCTAGATCAGTATAGATTTTAAGGTCTTAAAAATATATTGCTTAATTACTGTCCATAAAGTACATTGAAATGTCCCTATCAGCAGAGGTCAGAACTGCCTGCATTCAGAGGCGCTGGACAGGGCAGAGAAGATTGCTCGGTGGTCTAAGTACCTGCCTGGCAAGCGCAAGGACCCAGGGCTAATCCCTGGTACTACATGCCATGCCAGCTCTGGAAGCCCTGTAATCCCAGCACTGGGGAGGCTGAGACAGGAGGATCACTATGAGTCCAAGATGCATAGTGAGACCCTGTACCAAATAAATAAATAGATTTTTTTTTAAAAAATGCTCTGGACAACATGCAATGCTATTTAATCTTTGGCAATAAATTTTTCATAGAAATTTTTAAAAGACTATCTGTTGATTTAAATTTCTTTACTTTAAAATTTCTTTTATGCCTATCAGCTATTTATTCTTCACTTATGAAAAGTTTCCTTCGCCTGTGTTTCTTGCTTGCATCAGAATCCCTCACAGATTAAGGTTAATTGTCTCCACTTTATAAGCTGTAGATGTGTTTTCTTAGTTTGTTTTCTGGTTTTGCTTAGGGTATTTTGCAAGGGTTTAATGTTTCCAAAAGGCATGCTCAACCCGTATCCGAGAAGTATTGGGTCTCTCTGGTTTGTTTGTGAGCATTTCAGAGGCCTGCAGCCACTAACATTTCTTGGAAAATAGATTGACAGCTTCTGGTCAAAGAAAATTTAGGAAATAAACATTTTAAATAGAATTATTCAGTGAGCATCTGTTTTGATCAGTTAACTCAATAAAATATAATACACTGCTCAGCGCATAAAACCTGTAGGACCTAGACAAAAATGCACTTTGTATTTTGTTTCAAGTTTCAAGTAGTTGGCTTAGGACCCCAAATAAGAGCCATTTATTCTAGTTCAAAAATTATCCACACATCTAAAATAGCTAGGAAAGGGCCGGCCAGATAGCTCAGCAGACCAAAGCGTCTGCTTAGGCAGAGCACAGTGGCCAGGGTTCAATCCCCAGTATGCCATGCCATGAGACAGCAATTGAGGCTAGGCATGGTGGCACGTGCCTGTAATCCCAGTGCTTGGGAGGTTGAAAACAGGAGGCTCACTATGAGTCCGATCTACACAGTGAGACCCTGTAGACCATGCACTAAATACATAAAAATAGCTAACAGCCAATATCTTTCTACTTGTACTTAGTGTGATTTTTTTCACCCTTCATACGTCAGAGCAAATGTTAAATACCACTTGATTATAAAATTATTAGTAAGTGAAATAGAAGTTATTATTTATAGGTAGAACCAAAGTATTATATCCTTTTTTCTTACACATATATATTTTATGTACTTGCCAAAAAATAAACTAAACATAAACTCTGAACATGTTTTGCACATCAAATAAGGCTCAGGTTTTCATATCATATATATACATAATTTACACATCAGTAAGAAATGTTTATGGTGTCTTGATCTCAATGCTTTTGCAGTTAAAATTATTTGTGTACATGTTTCATGCTGTTATAGCAAGTAGACAGAGATACTGATGGAAGGCTGAGGACTGGGAGCAAATGCAGGGTATTTAGTATGTGAACAACGCCCCAACGTTGCCCATCACAAGCACTGCCCACAGGATCGGGACACAGAGGCTCACTTAGCAGTTGGTCCAGTTTATGACAACAGTAGGTACTTTCTAGAAAGGTGAAGTACAGAGTTTATCTAATCCCATGATGACAGTCACAGTCCTGGGGTCATTACAGCATTTGTCGGAAACAGCATTTATCAGAAATAAAGCTGCTTACAAATGGAAACTGCTTCACATATGATTTGAGGAAAAAGAGTAAGTAGTGAGTTCATCTAAAGTTCAAGAGCCTTTCAAAATGAAATGAAGGGGGCTGGTGAGATGGCTCAGTGGTCTAAAGCTCCTACTTAGAACAAGCTTAGCAAAGCACAGGGACTGTGGTTCAATCCCCCAGCACCACATGCCAGCCAGCCCTGCCCCCTGGTGGGCTGAGCTGCCACACACACACACACACACACACACACACACACAATAAATAAATAAATAAAAATTTTTAAAAAACAAAATGAAATGAAGTCTCTTTGTCACCAAAATACATCAGACTTTGTCAATATGATTAGCATATTTTTGGCTATATAATGTTCTAATAAGTTGATGAGAGACCTTTTTTTTTGGTGGAACCAGGGATCGAACTCAGGCCCCTGCACTTGCCTGGCAAGCACTAATTCCACTAAGCCATCTCCCCAGCCCTGAGAGACCATTTTTGTGTTTTGTTTGTTTGGTTGGTTGGTTGGTTTTTGTTTTCAAAATAAGAATAAATTTTATTTTTAGTATCCTGTACATATTATCAGACATAACAATGCAAATTTTTGTTTGAAAAATATGTACCATTCTCTTTTATTGATAACTAAAGTACATGTTTTATACATTTTAATTATTTTAAGATTTAATGATAATAGCTACATTGTAAACTAGAAATTAAAATATACAAAATGGTTTTAGAAACACATGTATTTCTACTTTTTGGTATGCTTTTCAAAATCATACAAAAATAAACTTTTATTTTTAAAATAAAGACTTTGTAAATGAAACCAGATCGTCAAAGTTTTACATAGGTATGACAAGACAGCTTTTATACAAAAACAAGAACAAAAAAAGATGCAAAAATAACACTATTTTGGTTTCTTTGTTTTGTTTAGGGAGGGGTCTACAGGGTGCTCAGGGTCTCACTACTAGATCGAACTCATAGTGATCCACCTGTTTACAGCCTCCCAAGAGCTGGTATTACAGGCATGCACCACCACGCCCAGTCTCAATTGCCATCTCAGCACACCCCAGGGGCGGGGCAGGCACAGCAGGCCCAGGGATTGAACCCCCGGCCCCTGCACCTGCTTGCAGGTGCTTTAATCCACTGAGCTATTTGACTGGCCCTGTTTTTTCTTTTCTCCCTTTTAAATTTTCATCCTTTGATTTTTTTCTCTTATTTTTATTCTTCATATAATTTTTTCTCCATTCTTTAATCTTTGTCATCAGTTTTTTCTGTTAGCTTTCACTAATTATGTAAACATTCTTCCACAACCTAACAGGATCTTTTGCCCCACTTATACACAAGAGAGTATAGTTCCACCATAGAGAAGGATAAATTCAAGTCATTTGTAGGAAAATGGATGCACTCTGAGACAATAATATTAAATGACATATGTCAGACACTCAAGTTTAAATAGTGCATGGTTTCTTTCATATGAGAAACCAAATAGGTAAATAAAGTACAAGATAAAACATAACAGGAAATGCAGAAAGAGATCTTTCTCAAATTGGAAGGGAACGAAGAGATAAAGGGAGTAAGGAGGGAAAGCAGATGAAGAAAGGATTTGAGTAATGAGCATGCACACATCTGCTGGAGGAATGTGGTCATTATGTACTGCAAATGTGTACTAACAAAAAATAAAAATTGAAAAAAATGAATCAAATAACTAAATATTAAAACAGAAGTGCTCAACCTGCTGGAATATTAAATGGGTAAAACTCTTGAAGCCATAGGCACAGGCAAGAACTTTCTAAACAAAACCCCAGTTGCACAAGAAATAGTACAAAGAATTATCAAATGAGATCATATCAAATTAAAAAGCTTCAGGGCCAGTGAGTTAGCTCAGTGGACTAAAGCACTCGCCTTGGCAAGCTTAGGCAAGGACAGGGAGCATGGTTCCATCCCCAGCACCATATGCTGTGCCAGCCCCTCCCACAGGGTGTGCTGAGCCAGCCAGAGTCTGGGCATGGTGGTGCATACCTGTAATCCCAGAGCTGGGGAGGCTGAAAGCAGGAGGATCGCGAGTCTGAGCTGCACAGTGAGACCCTGCAGCAACCAAATACATTAAAAAAAATGAGAGAAAAAGGTCAAATTAAAAAGTTTCTATACAGCAAAAATGACAACTAAGAAAGTGAAAATAAAATCTACAGAATGGGAAAATTTTTTATAGTATTCGATGGATAGAGGACTACTACAGTATCTAGAACACTAAAAAATTAGAGCCCCCAAATAAAACAACCAATCAACACAAATGGGCGAATGAAATGAACAGAAATTTCTCAGAAACACAAATAGCCAATAAATACATGAAGAAATTCTCAACATCACTGACCATTGGTATAATACAAATTAAACAACACTGAGATTCCATCCTACTTGAGAAAAAATAAACTATCTTCACAAAATCAAATAATAGCAAATACTGGAGAGGCTGTCAGGGGAAATCTACACTGCCTGCGCAAGTGGAAGCTGATACAACCGCTATGGCAATCAGTGCGGAGATGCCTCAAAAAATTAAACCTAGAAATGCCACTTGACCAGCTATGTCAATTCTAAGTAGCTTCTCAAAAGTTAAAGGCATCATAGTACAGTGATAGACATGCATGCCCACTGTTTATAGAAGCACAGTTCATAACAGCTAAATCTTGGAAGCAGCCTATACATCCCTCACGTGGTTTCTCTTATATGGGAAACTCAAATTGTAAATAAAGATCAAAATAAAAGATAGATAGTATGAAGACAAGTGATAGAATTTTTCTTCAATGAGAAGGGGCTCAACAGAGGAAAGGGAGGGCTGGGGAGATGGCTCAGTGGAATAAGCACTTCCCTGGCAAGCGCAAG
>NW_004524590.1:10897525-10941229 GCF_000260255.1 Octodon degus | reverse complement strand
GATGAAAGGAGGAAAAGGGAATGCAACATGTACACGTACCTACTCCACAGAGGAGTATAAACGTGATGTATTACAAACATATACCTAAATAAATAGCAGCAGTATGGTCTGAAGTGGAGGGAGGCAGAGAGGCACCACACTGCCTGTCTGGCTGCACTCACATTGGAGTGGAGAGTAGAGATTTGATGGCCAGGGAGGATACCGAAGCAAGTTGTCCCAGTCCACTGAAAAGGAAAAGGGAGTAAAAGGAGGTGACCTGAAGGGACAGGTTGACTGCTAGACAAACCACATTCCCTTTCCAGCCTGAACAGACAAAAATGACAGACTCAGGTGCTTCTCCTCTGTCTCACTTCAGCCTCAGTCAGACACCAGGAGCCCTGTCAGACACCATGTGCAACAGAAATTGGACAGATGGAGCAAAACAAAAATAACATAGAAAGGATGTTTAATTTCCTCCATTAAAATTGCCAACTAGGGCTGGGGCTATATCTCTGAGGCAGAGCTTTTCCCTCTTCCTGGCTTTTATCCCCAGCCTCACGGAAAAAAAGACGGAAGAAGGAAAGGAGCCAGGGAGACAGGAAAATGTTTCAGGATCATTTGATTTTATATTAGATTCTCCTGTGTTCCAGGCATGTTATATAGCTGAGTTTATAGTCTTTATATTAAACACCTGTCCTTGCAGTCGGTACACTCATCAACTCCTCCCGGGTCTATGGATGCTGTAAACACCACAACAGTCTCTCAATTCCATCTCCATCTGTACCTTCACCTGTAGCCCCAGCCCACCAGGAGGCAGGTTGACCGCTAAGAAGCCTAGATCCTTGCATCTCTAAGCCCTTGACTTAGCCCTCAATTATATCCCTTACTTGCCACCCTTGTTTCAATGCCACATTCAACTGAAGTGCTATCCAGAAATCTCTGGTCATGCCAACCATCAGTCTTTGCCTCATTTTAGCCAGAGCTAGATCAGGTGCACAACCCACCTTCTGCAGCCCTTGTCAGAGTCAGAAATCATGAGTATGTACTCTACTCATAAAGGCGAAAACCTAGCTAATGCTTAATGCTAAGCAGTTAGAAGACATCATTCTAGGATTTCTGTGACTAAATTCTCATTCCAACATCACAACTATGTGGGGAGATAGGAATTACCATGGTCAGCAGGTGGAGGCTGGACACACAGGTAACTTGTTCATGCCAGCAAGCTGGTAAAGCCGAGACTGCAGACCAGAGCTGAATCCCCTGCAAGCCAAAAGGCCTCAGTGGTTAGCAAATTCTCACTAAATATAATTAAAGATTTCCTTATGTATTAGAACACAGAATCCATCATTCACTGGAAATACTGGGTGCTTCATATTTTACTGAGTATATATCTTGTTTGTTTGTTTTTTTCTCTTTATATTCAGAGAAGTGAAAGACCAAACACAACCAGCAGAGAAGGCAGGAGAAAAGGTGCTTGAGGAGATGAAGAATCTGCAGAGCAAAGCTCTCAACACATACCTGATTTTAGAATAAAAATCAGCCGGAGGTCAGTTCCTCTCATTTACTTCCTGCAGGTCACTGGGGTCCTTTGAGTTTTACATTCCAAGTACTTTTGGAATTAAAGTTTATGAAGCAAATAATAATAATGTGGGTATAAAAATATTTTAAATTACAATTTTTCTTTCTAAAAATAAAATGGTGACAGTATGATGGCAAGGTTAAAAGCTTCTTGGTGCAAGATTTAGTGTGGAACAAAGCCTTCCTGAGAGAGATGTAAGCCGCTGTGAGGAGAGACAGAGCCACACGGGGGGGGGGGGGGGGGCACTGCTCCCCAGCCCTGCCCAGAGCCAGCACCACCGGCCTTGGTTTGGACCACTCCCAAGAAGAGCACGATTGGTGCAGACACTGGCTCCCAAGAAGCTGTGCCAGTGGCAGACACTGACAAAGGGGCACTGCACCTGGAGGGGACACTGAGAGATGATTAGAGCTTACAAATCGGTTTGGGAATCACTGGAAAATATAAAGGCTGCACACTCCTCAGCCCCTGGGCAAGAGGATATTATCAAGAAGTAAAGCCTTTGGTTGTGTTTATTAACATTATTCTGTTCACATGGCACAAACTAGTAAGACTGGAGATGTCATCACAACCCGTAACTATGCAAGTATGTTTGGGCATATTCCCCTCCACTTGTTTGTCTATGCATAGGTATGTACACATATGAAGTATGATAAAAGTATAAGTAAATGTTCAGAGATTTAGTTGTAGTAACAGACACATTGCCATTTATCCCCCTCAAAATAGTCTCCCTGGCTTTGAACACATTTTCTACATCATCCTTGCCATTTTCTGAAGCAGCTCTTGGAGTTCTCCTTCATGGGTGTCTTTACTAGGTGACCAAAAATATGGGAATGCCACCACTGAGTGCCACTCAACAGAAGGTGGACTTGTAAAAACACTGTAGTGTCTTTTCTGGCTCATCCCCAAAGTCAAAATGACCATGAAAGGAAATGTTTTGAATCCGTTCAAGACCTCGAGGCAGGCACAATAGCACAGCCAAAGACACTCATGCAAGAAGACTTTCAGAACCGCTTCAGAACGTGGCAAGAACAGCGGGCTAGGAGTTTGAAGAGGAGCACATATTTTGAGGAGGATTAATGAAAATGGCTTTCACTGTAACAAATTTTTTAAAAGTAAACATTTACCCTTTTTTAATTGAACCCATAAGTCTATCTCAGCTTCTGTACCGGTAAACAAGGACAGATCCTTTCTTTTTCTTCCTTCCCGCAAGGACCAGCCTGAGGCTGTGGCCCCTTGGAAATGCTGCACGGATAGCGCTGAGGATCTAGTGCCATATGGTGGACATGGATAGCACAAGAAAGGCCTCTTCCGACAAGCTCTAAAGTTAGGTCCTTCCAACCACAAACCAACATTACTCATAAATTATCGTTTCTTTCCTTTTTTTAAAGATAGGGTCTCGATATGCAGTTCAGACTGGCCTTGAACTCACAGCAACCCTCATGCCTTAGCCTCCCAAGTGCTGGGATTACACGTATATGCCACCATGCCCAGCTTCTTTCATTTTTTAAAGTAATGTTTAGGTGGGAAAAAAGCAAGGAAACTTTATCTCTATTTGCTTCTTCAATAAATTCCATATGAAAGTTCCTTTAGTGAAACTTGACCATGTGAAATTTAGGGGTTCTTCATGAGACCAATTTTCCAGGTTCTGCAGGGATTATGGACATAATCAAGGCCTGGATGAGTAAATGAGAATCTTGGGATTCACAGCTGTCACTGACCCTCGTCAGCTCTCTTTCTCTTGCATTGACTTGGATTATTATCATCATTTTCTGAGGTCCAAGAAAAATATAACCAAAGATTGTCAGGATAATTTGCTGTAGTTCCCTCATTTTAGAAATAATTATCATTGCTTCCTTTTTCAAAGACTTTTATTTTATGAACTACTTTCTCAATAATCTTTTCTTGGTCAGCTTTCCACCTCCATTACTGGTGGAAAACACAACTGCAACTTAAAAGTAGAAGAGGTTTATTTGGCTCACGGTTTTAGACCATGGTTTCTCACCTTCAATGCAGAAATACCATGGTGGAAGGACACGGTAGAGAAAAGGACAGAGAGAGCAGAAAGCCCCACATCCCACCCAGATATACCTAGAAGTATGCTCTGCTAATCTCCTGGCATCTCTTAAGTCAAATTGGCAACCAGAATTAACCATCGCAGTTCCTTACAGCATTCTGAGACACAGAGTAACTTCAGGTTGAATATTCCTTATTCAAAATGCTTGGAATGAGAAGCATTTCAGATTCCAGATCTGTCCTGAATTGGAGGTCTTTTCATATAGATAATAAGAAAACTTGGAAATAAGACCAGGTTTACACACAAAATCCATTTATGTTTCATACACATTGTACATGCATGGTCTGAAGGTTGCACATGTGCTTGACTATGACAGATCACGTAGGAATAGGTATGAAATTTTATATTTGTGCCATCTTGTCATAGTGGATTTGGAACATTTTATATTTCATATTAAATATGCTCACTGAAGCTGGGTGTGGTGGTGCGCACCCATAATCCCAGCTCTTGAGAGGCTGTAAACAGGAGGATCACTGTGAGTCCAATCTAGTAGTGAGACCCTGAACACCTGTAGACCCTTCCCTAAAATACAGAAAAAAAATTAAAATAAATATACTCATTTATTATATTTATTAATTATAAAATTACTATCATGACATGCATGGGCAAACTGATACCCCGAGAAGTTTAACAACAGAAGAGGCAGATTTAGGCAGAATGCAGAATTACTTTTTTTTTTTTTTTTGGTATATTAGTACAAACAGTAATCAGGTGTGGTGGTCCAGATCCCAAGAGAGGAGCCATATCTATTTCTCAGTCCATCCTCACTACCAGGAGAACAAGCACCAGAAATACATCTGTGGGTGACAGAGCAGCCCAGCGCCTTCCTGCTCCAAGCCATCGGAACAATGCTTCTGTTACGTTGGGGAAAGGAACTGATGTGGCAGCTTTGAAGGAAATATGGAGAAATTTTATTAGAACAGACAATGAGATTGCGCCTTCACCAATGAGACTATCTTTGTCGATGGTACTGACTGACAGTAATAGATGCGAACTGCACATTATTAGGAGAGACCGTTAGGGAGCAGGAAATCCAACAGCCTGAAGAGTCATATTGTTAGAAGTTGTTGTAAAAGCCCAGTCATTTATCCCTCGATGACCAGATATTAATCAAATGAAATGCATGGTGGTCAGTACCAGAAATCCGATATCAGAAAGCTTCTGATAGCAAAAAGACACCAAGGAATGATAGTCAGTGGTAAAATAAGGGTATAAAAATAAAAAGGAGGGGCAACGCAGCCCGAGATATGGATCCAGGATTAGATATGTTCTCTGCGGATATATGCAATATATTATACAGTGTGAATGTTACAATTAATAAAAGGATTTTTATATATTATAAGAATAAGAGAAACTGGTATCTCAAGAAAGACAGGAAAAAATAAAGATTTATAATTTTAAGCAGGTTGAAGTGCTTAGTCAGGTTAAACTATAAGTAATGATAAGATCCCATGACATTTAAAAATTACATATTTATAGCACTTGTCTTTAATGTTGTACGCTGCACTGTCACAGTATTAAGCTCCCAGATTTTGGTCTCAAATTCAGCTCCCCAAGAAAAGGAACTAAGTATCCTTAGAAAATATGTTTTTATATCTTGGGACAAGGATAATTAAAATGGTCCTGTGTGGGTGCCTTGGTTACTTTTCTCATTGTTAGGACAAAACACCCAATGCCCAAAATTAAGGAAGGAAAGGTTTCTTTAGCTCACAGTTCGTGGAGGTTTCAGTACATAGTCAGCTGGCTCCAGGACAGACTGGCACATGGCAGAGGGCAGCTGTTCATGGCGGTAGAAAACAGCACAAAGCAAAGGGAAAGCAGCGGCTGGAGCTACAGAGAGAGAACAAGGCTTTCTCCCCTCCTTCCGTTGCCTTCAGGCCCTCTGCCCCAGGCTTGGTGTAACACTTATACCCATAATCCCAGCATTGGATCATGAATCAATCGCAAACTCTAGGAGCCTGCCTCAGTGACTTTATGAGGCGTTGGAGGGGGTACCTAGATACAAGCCGTAACAGTGGGAGACCACTCAGACCGCCTGAAAGCTCAGGGGATCTAAGGGACACCTGAGGACATGATCCCACTTGTCTAGCAGAGACCCGCCATGGGATACAGTTATGTAACCGTAATCTAGCACAGGTAAACACACATGCTAGTTCCAGCACTATACAAGAATGCAAATACCAGATAACAACCTGTACAAGAGTTATACAATGACACAGGTGGGTCTTGCTCTGGCGCTCTGCTCTACGTTGCTTGCTGCTGTTGCTGATGCTTTGCGTGCGTGTGTTCTTTAATATTGGGACTTCACCGGCAGAAAGTCTCCCTTGGACCCCCTGAGCATTCCGAGAGCCTGTCTCATCAATTTTTTGCTAGAATGAAAGTAGGCTTCCAGAACAATCACGCACAATCCCCACCCCCAGCCCTTGGTACTGGAGATTTAGCCTAGGGAGTCCTGAGCTACAACCAATACCTTCTTATTTTGATGTTTTCAGGACTAAGCCCAAGTAGTTGATTGTTATATTCAAGTTTTGGCCCATATTGAAATTCCATCATTGCAAACCAAGCAGCCAAAAGATTTATTATAATCTTAGTAGGAGGTATAAAATCTCATCAGCTCTCCTCAGGCAACAAAAAACTGTGGGAGATTTTACTCTAACAACAAAGAGACTTGAAAAGTCTAATTATCCCCACAGAAATTTATCCTAATAGATAGCAACTTGTGACGAACCTTCCCGGAAGCCTTTCTGCTACCTGGTCCCAGGCATGAATAGCTCCTCTGGGCTCATAGCACCTCAGGGGGAAGCGGCTGTAAGGACGGGTCTGTGCCCCTGCGGACAGTCTGTAACCCAAGGATGAAGGAAAGAATCTACCGCACTGTGGATGGGCTGCTGCTTAGGCTATCTATAATAAGAATTTTGTAATCATTGTGCTGTTTCACATGCACTTTAGGTGTAAGATATTTGCAGCCATTAGGAGAACACGTTACATTTCCTGTCAATTTTTTTTTTTTTTCTATTTGCAAAAATTGCTTGAAGGACCAGCAGGTGTGGCACAGTGTCAGGGCCATTTGCTAGCACGTGTGAGATAGGAAGACGGCAAGTTCAAGTCTAGCCTGGGGGAGACCCTGCCTCAATATAATAAATTTAAAAGGGCTCGGAATGTAGCTCAGTGCAAAGATCCTGGATTCAATCTCTAGTGTGGAAGACAAAAGAGAAGCCCTTGAGTTTGAAACCCAGTACTACATAAACAAGTAAATAAGAGTTACATGAAGGCTTAGAATAATTTTCCTTATAGATTTGAAAGACTCCTTCTGGGGGAGGAGGGCTTGGTGGTTAATTTATGGCTAGGTCATCTATTTGACTAAACATTATTTGGAGGGTGCCTGCGAGGCTGTTTCTTAATGAGATTTACATCTGAATCAGTAGGCTGAGTCATCAAGCTGGTGGCCCTCCCTAATACTCTAATGTAGGTGGACCTTATCCAAGCCACCAACTAGAACTAAAGGCAGAATAAGAAAGACTATCCCCCACCCTGTGCCTGTCTTAAAACTGGGACGTGGAGGTGGGAGTACGGTGGTGCGGTGATAAAGCTTTGCCTGCACAGAACTCTGAGTCCAGTTCCCAACACTGAAAACAGCAACATGAACCTGGGACTTCAGTCCTCTCCCGCCTTTGGAATGAGGCTCAGTGGGGAGCCTACGCCACTGGCTCTCTGGCTTTTTGGGTTTCTGATTTAGACTGAAATTATGCCATCAGTGTCCTTGAGTCTCCAGCCTACAGGGAGATCTGGGGACCTCTCACCCTGCATCACGGCACGAGCCAGTTTGTTTTAATACATCTCTTTAGATGCACAGCCACACGCGAGAGCGTGATCTGTTGGTTCTGCTACTTGGAGAATACCAACTAATGCTGGCGTTGGTGTGTTTATGAGAAACAACTAACTTCAGCTGGCAAGTGTAGTTTGCAATCTCTACAGAAACTTTGTCAATTTAGTGCAGAAATTATGTGGTATCAAAACAGGAAGATTTAATCTGTATAGCCTATGGGTTATTTATTTATTGTATTTTAGGGAAGGGTCTACAAGGTGTTCAGGGTCTCACTACTAGATCAGACTCATAGTGATCTGCCTGTTTACAGCCTGCCAATAGCTGGGATTACAGGTGTGCACCACCACGCGCAGTCTCTAACCTATGGGTTAATTACAAGTTAATCAAAAAGCAAGTAGAAAAAAAAATCTTATTTTTATACACAACTTTCTGGATTAATAAAGATATTTGTAAATTGAGATCTTAGGCTTAAGAGATGGAATATTTTAATTCACTATCTTAATCAACTGAATAGTAATCAAAATAGTAGTAATTATTAAATATTATTTTCATGTCCAAAAGCCCACTCAGAAATTTTTTTTTTTAGAAAACTCATCAGGCTCCCTGTCATCCATTGTTTCCTCAGTGCTTATTCTTGTTTTTATTCTCTCGTGTGGTCTCAGTCATTCACTCCCTCAGACCTCATAAGTTCTATGACCTTTGGCGTGCTCGGTCCATCCCTAGCAAAGCATCACCCCTCCCTTCCTGTCTCCTGCTCCCCTCTGCTCCCCCTCCCTCCTCTCCCTTCTCCTTCCACTCCTTCCCTTCTTTTTCCCTTTTATCCCCAAAGTATGACTTTATTCTTTAAGGACACAATAGACACTTCTTCTGCCCTAACACAGAAATCAGGGTACACTGGCTACCCTCTGGGGCAAACCTCAGCTTCTCATGAATGCATACCATGAGACCTTCCCAGACACGACCCATCCCTGCTGTCGTTACCACCCTATCTGTTATTTCTTCTTCTCATTCTTGTTTCATTTTAACACCATGACCTTGGTATTACTTGCTATTCTCCCTTTACCATCCCTGCCAACTATAACATCTGCAGAGACAAGTTGCCTAATATCCTAGCTTCCCAGGACTGAGCCTCCTATTTTGATTGTGCCTGGAATTTAATTAATGGAAAGATACTACAGAGAGATTGATGCCATTGCTGTCACTAGAAACTGGCTACCCTGGAGGGCCAGTCTCCAGGATTACCAAGGCCCTTCAGATGTCAGACATTATTAAATATAGGGGCAAATGATTAATGTGTCTCCTCAACTCTTACTAATCTTCTCCCCTACCCCCAGCCATCTGCTGCCCATCATACACCCTTGATCTTGTCATCACCAATGTTAACACCACCTCTGAAATGTTCACAAATCCCATCCCTAGGGTAGCTCAGAGGTGGAATGTATGGTTAGCATGTTTGTGGCCTTGGATTCGATCCTCAACATCCTTCACCCATTCCCCAAAAGCCCAATCCTCTGAGCACCTCTCCCTTATATTTCTACCTGGCTTACTCTTTGACCCTATTCCAACAATCTTTACTTTCCAGTGAGCCATGATCTTGCCACTTGTTCCTTCTGCAAAGTGATAAGAAACCGGGCTGGGCAGAGCCAGGCACTGTGTACTCACCACACCAGACCTCACTGTACTCCTCCTCAGCTTAGAGCCCACGGCCTACATAATCACTTCTTTGCAAACTCTCTCAACAACCTTGCCACCTTCTCCCCACTTCAGACTTGCCTGGCAAACCCTCCCTGTGATTAAATCCAGCTAACCATCTGCCAATCCCTACACCTGCACAGGAAGAAAATCACAGCCCCCACGCTGCTTTGTGGAGCTAGATCGCAATACGCTCAAGCTGCACAACACACAGTACATTTTCCCCAAGGACTCTTTCTCCCTCCTCAAGTGAAACTTTTACAACTTTTATGCTTTCTTCAAACCTCCTCCACCCCCTCCAACTATATTCTCCACAGATGAACTTGCTCCATATGTCACATATGAAAAGAAGAAGAAGCAAATGAGTAAAAGCAACCTTATCATCCCAGCATGAGTTCTCAGCTGGAGCCCGTGGACTGCAGCTTCCCTCATTACAGAGATGAATCCTTCCTTCGCTTGTTGCTGGTACCATTAATTTCTCACTCAGTGAGCTCACTGTTCTATATATGCACCTTACAAAACAAAGCAGAACGTTCCTTATTCCCCAGGTGCACCTGCTGCCTTCATAGAGAAGAGCTGTCTGTTTCCTCGTGTCCTGTTCTCTCTTCCAGGAGTCAGACACCCCCACTCATCCCTGCACTAACCAGCTCTTGTCTGGGTCACAACTGCAGTAAAATGCAGGACCTCCTTGGAGACTCTGGAGATCTAGCCCCCGTCTGCATCCCCCGCCCCCACCCTCTCCTCATGCCCCACTCTATTCTAGCCAAACACACTGCCCTATGCCCCAGGCACTAGCCGCCTGCTCTGCTGGGGTTGCTTCCTACCCCTCTGGCCATCTTGTTCTTCCCACCATGTAGGCCTCAGCTCAAATAGTTTCTCCTCACTGAGACCTTCCCTGACCATCATAGCTAAAGAACCTCACCTTTTATAACCCTATCCTCCAGTTTTAGTTCCTTAGCAGCCTTATCCTTGCTGAAAATTATCTTATTTTTTATGGTTCAGGTGCTAAATACATGTGCTGACTAAGCAAACCCAAGTTTCATCCAACCACAAGTAGTAGAAAGAATAAAGGGTGGTGGAAGCTAGACCCAGGGAACAGTCCCAAGTCAGGGCCGGGTGGCTGGGGCAGGACAGAGGCTCGGTGGTAGGCTCCTATCCTAGACTATGGTGACCCACCCTGAACTTGTCCATCCCCTTCCAGGCCCCCAGCAGGACACTGCCAAAAAGAAGACTCCAGGCAGAGAAGAGACTCATCACCTGCTATTCTCTGGTTCCCTCAAATGGCCGCAGCAAACTGCCCCCCTCACTCTTCCAGCAGCCTGTGCTGACGGGTACCTGTGGGCCACCTGCGGGCCTCACCCTATGCATCTGCATGGAGACTCTGCCCTTTGTGCTTTGTTCACTCCCACACTCCAGAAAGGATCAGCTGAGAGTTAAGGGGAAAGCTGTCCTCTCCTGGAATGAGACCCAGTCACTACAGGAAAATACCCCACTCTCCCCTTCTTGGCTCCTAGCAAATTTCCATAAGTCTTTTAAAGTTTAGATACAAGGTTACCTTCCTGAGAAGCGGTCCCCCCTCCTTTGTGACTGATCAGAGGGAATGGGCAAGAGCTCTTCGCCCACATGCACTTGTCCGTCTGCTTTACCAAGTAGGGACCTCTCTGAAGGCTGTGTCTGCTTCTTACCCACACTGTCCTCTGTCACTCAGCACAGGGTAGGAACTGAATAGATTCTTGAAAGAATACAAAAGGTGCAGAGTTTGAGACGCTCAGACAGTGGCAAGAGAGAAGCTTTTTGGGATAGCTGGACTCCAGGTACACAATGAAGCCACCACACACTTCTCATGGGGAGGCCAGCCTCAGGGAAAGCACTGTCTTATCCCCTCTGTCCTGAGAAACAACCCTCGAAGGAGCTGCAGTTGACTGAGTGGTGAATGTTCTGTCTACTCCTCAGCTGGGATGGGCAAGTGACTTTTATTGGTAGATATAGGAGAGGGGCAGGAAGAGAGGGGGCATACCAAGAAATGTTGCATATGTTCCAGGAAAAGAAAAAAACTTGTATAATTATTTTAATACTAAATTACTGAGACATCCTGAGGTTAATACAAGTTACCTTTATTTTATTTTATTTTTTTCTTTGCAGTACCAGGGATTGAACTCAGGACCTTGCGCTTGCCAGGCAAGCACTTATTCTACTGAGCTAACTCCCGGGCCCAATACAAGTTACCTCAGACCTCTGCAATCATAAGAGGTGCCCACATGCACTTGTCTTGTTTCCTATCACTTGCCCACGAATCTCCGGTCTCAATGGATTTGCCTATTGTGAACACTCAACATAAATGGGATTATACAATGTGACTTTTATGTCTGACTTCTTTGACTTATAATGTTTGTAAGTCCATCCATACTGCAGTAGGTTACCAGTGCTTTATTCCTTTTAATGGCTAAATAATTTTGCAGTGTATAGAATATGTCAGATCTTTTTTATCTATTCATCAGATGACTGGCATTTGGGTTATGTCCACCTCTTGGCTGTATTTAGTGCTGTTATGGCTATTTGTGTGCAAGTATTTGTTTCAATACCTAGTTTCATTATCAGGGATGAACTTTTAGGAATCAAGTTGCCAGGTCACAGAGTAATTCTAATATTAACTTTCTGAAGAATTGCCAAACTATTTCCTATTCTTCATTTGTTTGTTGAGTTGTTACAAGTTCTATACATATTCTGGACACAACACCCTGACCAGATGTATAATGTCTAGTATTTTCTTCTATTATGTGGATTTTCTTTCCACTTTTCATGATAGTGTTCTTTGCTACACAAAAGTTTTTATGATCTGTAGTTGACCAGCCTACTTTTAAAAGCACATTTTAAAATAGCAATTTATTATGGAAATTTCCAAACACACAAAAATAGTGAATGGTATAATGAAATATTGAACCTTTTATGCCCTTTCAACAAAACTAAAATTTGCCAATGTTATTTCATTTCATCGATGCCTCTGTTTGTTCTCTTTAGCCTGAATCAGACAAAACATTATGACATTATGTTGTTTTACCTATAAATACTTCAATATGTATCTTTAATAAGTACGTTTTTGGCTTATTATAAGCCCCCCACTGTTATCCTGCCTGACAAAACCTAATTCATTATTATCTTTTATAAAAATCCATTCTTAAATTTCTCCTTAAAGGTGTCTTTTTTTACAGCTAGTTTGATTCAGGATCCCAGCAAAGGCCACATGTTGCATTTAACTGCTGTTTTTCAAATCTCTTATTTCATAACAATCCCTCCTCCTTGTATATTTTTACGTCACTGATTTGTTCGGTAAACCACCTCATTTATCCCACGGAACATCCCACACGCTAGATTTTGTTATGGTCATGGCACTATTTACATACAAAATAACTGAGCAACAAAAGTCGGAGTCTCAGAACTGAACTGATTAATAATAATCACCAATAACTGGATCACACGAACTGTGCCTGACCTTCCACATACATGACCTCACTGTATCCCCCACAACTGTAGGAGGTAGGTAGTACTCTCACCTCCATCTTACAGAAGAGAACCACGCAAGACTCACAGAGGCTCACTTGCCTTAGACCACGTAGCCAGCACAGGAGGGAGCCAGACTTAACCAAGAAAACCAAGACTCTGGGATCTGAGGGATTTTGTCACTGCCAGATTTACATCTGTTCCCCAAAGCCCTTTGTGGGATCAAACGCAAACACGGTGCTTTTCAAGGGATCAGGCGTGTAATTGGGCCCTTAGAGACAAACATTTTCACTATAGAGAGAAAGTAACTGAGGTCCCAGAGATGACGGCCTTTACATTTAAGGTCTTCCTTAGGCTGGCTGCAGTATGCCCAGGCATGATTCTGGGCCACTAAACTTGGCCAAAGCCTGACTGCCAGGCCCACACGCCTCCGAGGCTCCTAACACTGTGGCAGTTCCCCTGAAGCTGGAAATGAAGAGAAGGCCTGAGGCAGATGCCAGACTTGGGCCAAATAATATTGTACTGCGAGCCAGATTGTCCTAGCCACTCTGCCCTTTAGAAGGAAAGCAGCTATCCACAGGAAGAGGGATGAGTATAATTGTGTAATACTTTATTTATAAAATCGGGTGGCAAATCCCTGGTCTACCTCACACTGCAGCAAGGAAGATGTGAAGATGTGACGTCGCTCTGTAGACAGCACAGTGTGAAGCATCGGAGCAGCTACTGGGTTGCAGACTCAGAAATAATAAATCTGGAGCCCGCAGGCACCTCCAGACAGAAAAAGCACCACAGGCCTTGCAGTCAGATGAGGATGGGCCCCAAGGGGACTCGTGATAGCGGGGCCGTCGTTCCTTCTAGGGTTAAAAAGGGTGTTCTAGGTCTCAGCGCGGGGTTTCCGAGGCCAGCTCAACGCGCCAAGGTGCTCAAGAGGGGTAAAGACTCAGGTACAGGCAAGCCCAGCCTGCGCTGCTCCCGCGGGGTGTGCCTGGTTCGCTGCCTAGGCAGAGCCCTGGCCCCGCCCATGGTCACGCCCATGGCCACGCCCAGCACTCGCCGTCCCGCCCCTGGCCAGCCCCGCCCCAGCACTCGCCGACCCGCCCTTGGCCACGCCCCTGAGCTTGCCTTCCTTTCCCTGGCCACGCCCCTGGCCACACCCCCGCCCGCCCCGTCCCGCCCCCGAGCCTGACCAACAGGCTTTGCGTACGCCATCCCCACGCACGTGTCGCCGGGTCCCCTGGAGCCGCGGAGGTGAGCTCGTCCAGCGGGATGGTCGTGTTTAGGGACCTGCGGAACTGAAACCTCTTCCGCAGTCTCCCCTCCTACTTCGTTCCCCTGCTGTAGGGTGTGCAGGCTGCCGAGAGTAGCCTTGGGGCCCAGGCTGGAAGCGTGGCGGGCCCCTTCCGGCTGGGTCTTGCAGCCTGCTGGGCCGGCCTCCCCGGACATGCGCGGCGACGCCTTTGAAAGCCACCCCAGGGTGCACCTTGGCCTGGAGGAACTGGGGGGAGGGTACTTTTCAGGAGCCTTTTTTTCTGAGCCTGTGTGGTCTTTTGAAAGAAAGGCTCATGAGATGTGACCTTTGTAAATATCTTTGTTGTTTTGTTTTCCAGAGCTGGGGATAAACCCAGGCCTCTGACAGGCGAGGGAAATACGTGCCCAGCACCTTGCTACACCCCCAACCCAAGATCTCAACTAAAATAGGCCAAAGAGTACCCATCGCTGTGGTTTGCTGAAACTCACTGATAATTAGACACTTCACAAATACTGTAAGCTTCAGCCAAAGTTGAATAACTGTGATTAATAGTGACATATTTGACAGGGTCCTGGGGTGTTTTAGAATGAATGAGTCAGAGGGCATTGTAGTGGGAATAGAAATGAAGCAGTATTGGCTGTGAATTCCTGATGGTTGGCGCTAATGTACTATTTAGTCGACTTTTGTATATAGCTTAGCATAAGTTTTCTGAAATAGAAGGTTTGCTGAGCTCGCCTGACAGCCTGTATTCAACATTCAACTGCTCTGCCTGATGCCCGGGGCTGCCCTGACCAGTGCCACCAGCTGAGCGGCCTAACTGGCAGTTTATTTTCTCACTGTATCAGACGCTGGAGGTCCAAGACCGAGGTGTGCCACTTTTCTAGCTTGGGATTTTGGTCAGTTAACTTAACCTGTCCTTGCACTAATTTTCACTGCCTTAGCATAGAGACAGTCATAGTAAAGGGCTTGGGGATTGTGAAGCCTTTATTGTTAGACAGTACAGTCAGCCATCTGTGTCTTCGGGTTTCGCATCTAGAGGTTCGACAACCTGCAGATTGAAAATAGTTGGAAAAAACTTTTTCCATCACTACTGGACATGTGCAGACTTCAATTCCCTAAGCAGTACATAATTAAATTTTATATTGTATTACTATAAGTAATCTAGAGATCATTGAAAATACGTGGGCAGATGACTGTATGTTGTATACAAATCCCAAGCCACTTTATGTGAGAGACTTCAGCACCACAGATTGTGGTATCCGCAGAGGTCCAGGGACCGATCCCTTGTAGATCAGAGGAGATGATTATGTGTGTGTTGCATGTGTGAGTATGTAAGTATATGTACATATTTAAACAACACTGTGTTTATTATTTTTACAGGCACTTGTTTTGGCCAGATACAGTTGGCCCTCTATATTTGTAGATTCTCATCTGTGAAATCAAACACACAGGATTAATATTAGAAAAATTGTGTTCGTACTGAATGCTGAGGCCAGCCTTTTTTTTTTCTTTGTCATTATTGCCCAAGCAACCTAGTGTAACTATGTATAGCATTAACATTGCCTTAGATATTAAAAGTAATCTACAGATGACTTAAAGTATATAAGAAAATATGCATAGGTTTTACGCAAACATCATGCCAGCTTATGTAAAACACCTGAGCATCCTTAGACTTTGGTATCTATGGGGGGCCAGAACTACACCCTCATAGATCCTGTGTGACCGCTGCATATACAGAGCTGTGTCCAGCGCATAGTAAGTGCTCATTAAATTGAACAATTGATTTATTTATAGATTAGCATCATGGAGCTTCATGTAGGATGAATGGGGAGGTGTGGTGAGGCAGTTGGGTACTTAGTACTGTGCGTACCCATGGGAATAAAAATAGTTCTTATAGCCATTGACACAAGAGATGTTTCTGCTATCCCAAACACATTGTTTTGTGTATATTCATTCATGTACTCATGACTGCCACCTTCAAGGGGGTTCTGTTGTCACATACTTGCCTGGTAAATGGAGAAAAAGTGCTTTAAACTCAGGAGACCTGGCTCTACCACCCATACTCCTAACCACGGTGCAGTACTGCCGCAGTTAAGGAGATGGCTCTTGGATGTGTAGTCTGCTGGCAGACCTGGGAACCGTCCACTAACTTCTCTTTTTCTTGGCCAGGTTGTCAGCAGTGGCAGCACTCATGGCTGGCTTCCTGTGGTGGGCCACAGCCTTTGTCCAGAGACACAGGACAGCCCTCTTGGTGGGCTCCTGCACAAGCCTGTTTGGAGCCCAAATCTCTTACCACCTCCTTGCAGATCCTGTTCTCCGATGGCTGTACCAGTACTGGCCTCAGGGCCAACCAGCCTCACTGGCCCCAGAGCTACAGAGTCTTTTTCAAGAAGTGCTACAGGACATGGGCATCCCCTCAGGCCACTGCTACAAGCCTTTCACCACCTTCACCTTCCAGCCTGTGAGTGCTGGCTTCCCAAGACTCCCCGCTGGGGCTATGGTGGGCATCCCCGCCAACTTCCTGGGTGGCCCAGTGACCAGCACTAATCATCCTGTGGTCATCCATGGGCAGAGTGTCAACTGGCAGAGCCCAGCAGGCGTTCGGCTAAAAGAGGCCCTGCTGCTAACCCGTGACGCCCAGAAATTCACGTTGGCCAGGGAAGTGGTGTACCTGGAGAGCAGCGCTGCTGCCCTGCAGGCCCTGCCGGCCCCAGCTTGCCTGGCAGGAACCTGGGCACTGACTGTGGGCGCCAAGCATGCACTGGGGCTCTACGGAGGGCCCATGCATGTACGAGCTGCCTTTAACTTGGTGGCAGCAGTGGTGGGCTTCGTGGCCTATGCCTTCTCCACAGACTCCCTCACTCATGCCTTGGAAGGCTGGCTGGACCGCCGCACAGCCTCACTGTCTACCGCCTACGCCTGGGGTGGAGTGGAGTTCTACGAGAAACTGCTGTCAGGCAACATGGCTCTGCGCAGCCTGTTGGGCAGCGATGGAGAGAAGCTGTATACACCCAGTGGGAACGTTGTCCCCAGACACTGGTTCCGCATCAAACATTTACCCTATACGACCCGCCGTGACTCTGTACTGCAAGTGTGGAGGGTGACTCTGAACTCGGGTCGCGCCTGAGGGGGGCTCAGTCCCCTGAACACTCCCCAGTCATGCTGCTGCCATCCTGCCTCTGACGCTGGGTCATCTCTTAGTCCTTCTGCCTCCACAGCTCAGAGGCAGGATGATCGCAGGCATTGAAGTTCAGAAGCCTAGGTTCTACCTTCACAGACCATTTATGACCCCAGTGACCTTAAAGTCCCTTTAAGAATCTGGGCCTTGCTTTCCTCAACTGTGAAACGGGGAGGATGCAAACTACCTCGCGGGATGGTAGGTTTATGGAAGTTGTGAACTGAGGGCCTGATAGAGAGCAGCACAAATGATAAACAGGAGGCCTCCCTCTTGGTCTCTGAGTTCCGGTAGCCTGTGGGAGTCAGGCCAGGCATCACCAGCTGAGATACGTGTGGAACGTGAGCCTTCTCTGCAACAGAACCACCACCCACCCCCAGGTGCTTGAGGGCCAAATTCCAGTGCTTCTCCCTTGTGTTATAGGTTAAAAGAAACCAAAGTGTGAAGTTAGTGAGACCCTAGGCTGCCTAAGATGTGGCCTTAAGGACTACCGGTAGGGCCCTATAGATGGGATGCCATACCCAGAGAGGATCGAGAAGGCCGGAGGGAAGCCTCTGCACTGGAAACAGGGAAAGCATCCCTAGAACCCAGCAAGAGCTAGGCCTGAAGGCAGCAGAAGGAGCAGGCCATTGCAGAATAGGCTTTGATGAGATGCCCACAGCATTCCCTCGCGTATGGAGCACAGTCAGGATTGGAGAGAAGAGTTGGGTGGGGAAAACTGTGGACACAGGAGAGCAGAGTGAGGTGGTGGCAGTAGGCCTGGCCTGGTAGCACTTTGAACCCAAGGAGAGCTGTTTCTTTGTCCTAGTTTTCTTGAGCCCCCACTGGTGGTCAGAACAAACCCCCAGGGCTTCATCTTTGGGCAGGATGCCTTAACAGATGAAAGTGAGGACAGCTGTGACAGCTGGCTTCATAATTCATATAAATTGTGTTTTCCCTGGACGAGTTTTGAGGAAATGAATCCTGGTACCAGTGTAATTCAAGGTACAGGGATTAGGCCACACTAGGGAAGGGTATTCAGTGGTGGCAGAAAGTTCCTAGTGGGAATCCTTGAGAGAGGGCCACCTGGGCTGAAGGATGGGCAGGACATGGCCATCTGCTCGCTCCTCAGCTCTGGGACGTAGTGCACTGTAACAGCTTGCAGATCCCTCCACGAACCCTGGGTAGGCTCAGCACCTGATGGGCACACACGTTTCTAGTACTTAGGACACCACAGGGTATGAAATTGGTAGGTAGAAAAAGGAATGGACGAGGCAGGGACTGAATGAATCTACCCTGGCAGATAAGGCTTCGCTGGGCTCCCTGGTATGTCACCCAGATGCTTCTGTGTGTCATAGAGGATAGGGCTGTGTGGGCCACCTGACTCTTGGCAGGAGAAGGACATCTTGGAGTCTGGACAGGATGAGCTCCACATCACCATTCTCCTACCCTGTCTACGCTTAGTCATGGAAGGGGCCAAGATGGCAGTGTCAGACATTGTGAGCTGCCCAAATGTTAAGTACTCTGGTTTGGATAAGCTTTGACCTCCAAAGGTTCTTGTGTTGATAATTTGGTCACTGGTGTAGCAGGGCTGAGAGATTGGGCCCAAAGGAAGAGTAATTAGGTTATTACCATTAGAAAAGATTAATGATTGTCTCTCAAAGTGAGCTCTGGAGTGAGCAAGTTCTTTAAAGAGAGCTAGACTGGTCCCTCCTCCCTGGCTTCAGGTCCCATCATGTGACCTCCTGTATGCATTCACGATTGTGATGTCATCCACCATCAGGTCCTCACCAGAGATGAAGAGAAGCTGATGTGTGTTCAGACCTCAAGAATTATGGGCTAGGGCTGGAGAGATGGCTCAGTGGTCTAAGGCACCTACTTAGAACAAGCTTAGCAAAGCACAGTGGACCGCGGTTCGATCCCCCAGCACCACATGCCAGCTAGCCCCGCCCCCTGGTGGGCTGAGCTGGCCACACACAATAAATAAATAAATAAATAAATAAATAAATAAATAAATAATTAAAAAAAATCCTTTAAAAAAAAAAAAGAATTATGGGCTAAATAAACTTATTTACAGATTACCCAACCTTGGGTATTTTGTGATAGCAACGGACGATAGACTAATACAAAAAGGTAGCCCCAGTATGGGAGAGAGCAAACCTCTGAAGTTGCTGCTTCTCCAAGCCAATCTTTGTCTCCATTCTTGGGCTCTTCCTAGACCCCAAACATATGCTCTGCCCCCAGAACCTTGACTCCTGAAGTCTTCGTGTGTGTGTGTGTGTGTGTGTGTGTGTGTGTGTGTGTGTCTTGCCTCTGCCCCACAGTCACACACGTGCACATCTAGCCACAGTCAGCATACAAGGAAAAGAGTCATGGTGCAGGCATTAGATCTGCCCACTCCCACTGCCTCTGTCCCCACTAGTGTCCTCAGTGTGTGTCCCATCCAGTGTGTTTAGAGCTAGGTGCACATACAGAAGCTACTGCAGAGAAAGTCCATGGTGAGCTATAAGAGATTGCTCCCCTACGTTGTGCTTTTAAGTGGTACAAGGATCATGGTGCTCAGGCTTTGGATCTGCTGCCCAAAGACCAGCAAGTCTTTCAAGATGGCGTCTCCCCTGGATCTCACAGCTGCTTAATGTGGCTCTCAAAGCTCCAGTCAGCAATTCTGAGTGCTATCTGTTGACCCCTTTAGGAAATTATCTGGCAGCAGCAACTCAAAGGACCCAGATGGTCTTGGGGAGACTGCAGTCTGGAGAAGAGGGAGCTAGGGTGGGAGTGGCTTAGTTCTTTCCTTACTGAGGCAAGATACCAAACACCCAAAGTTTGATAAGAAAGGTTGTTTAGCTTGCAGTTTGTAGAAGTTTCAGTCCATAATCAGCTGCAAGGCAGGGTGGCTTAGAGGAGAGCAGCTCATGGAAGCCCAAAGGTAGCCAAGCAGCAAGAGCCCTTAACTGCTGCTTTCTGCCCCTTTTATACTCCATCTAGGCTCCTGAGATAAGGGAGTATCAGTCAACGGGCTAATCACATGCCCTTAATCCCAGGATTCTTCCACCTCCGAAAAAGCCCCATCTAAGACTTCACAAGGCTTTGGAAAAACATCAAGACACAAGTCATATAACTTCTACTCCGCTGTACTGGTCATATTTGAACACTGAAACACTCGATGAAGTTTAGCTAACACGAACACAGCATCTGCTCCCAGCTATCCTTCAGGTGGTTCTGGTTCTGCAGTTCTCAGCCTAGTGTAATCTCCCTTTGGCCCTACCCAATACAACAAGCAAGTACAGGGGGTGCTATGATTTGGATCTGGGATGACACCAAACAGCCCATGCGTCAAGGACTTGGCCGCAGCATGGCACCACAGGGAGGTGGTGGACTGTTTTGTGTCTAGATGTCCCCCCCAACAAAGCCTCATGCAGCCATAAGGTGTGCTTTTTAGAGGCGGCTGGATCTAGAGTGCGGTGCTGGGACCAAGACTGTGTGATGACCCATCAGTCCACTGACTGGTTTAGCATAGTTGCGGTTACGACTAGGGGTGTGAGTACTGCGCCGGCGCCAGGGCAGTTGGCCTGCGTACGTGTAAGGGACAGAAAGAGCCAACTGGCTCTCACTGCCTGCTTACCATGGACTACTACTCCTCCGCACTGCCATCCTGGCTTGGAGCCTGCCAACTACGGACTGAAAGGACTACACACCATGAGCCAAAGTAAGCCTTTACTCCTTTAACTTGTGGGTGTTGGGTATTTTGTTCTAGCAGCAGAGAAAGTAACTAGGACACTTAATGTAGCAGAGGCCCCGGGTTCAATCGCTAGAGCTGCCAATAAATAAATAAATGTACTTTTCAAAATAGGAACAAAGGAAAAGTTGAACAACAATGACTTTAAGAAATTGTAAATATTGTTCAGCCACTAAAGCATGCAATTATAAAAAACAGAACAAAAGAAAATTAGTTATAAATATCAAATACTTGATAAAACTGGACATGGTGGTCTACACCTGTAATCCCAACACTCAGGAGGCTGAGGCAGGAGGACCATGAATTTGAGGCCAACCTGAACTGGATAGTGAGACCCTGTCTCAAAAACACATGAAGTACTACCTGCAGGATGATTACATATTGTAAACATGGTGCACCTGGGAGAAAATTCACAAAATTGAAAGTAGTTTTTATGATAGGATTTTGAGTGATTTTATAAATTCAGTTAGCAAGTCCTTATGTATGCATGTGCTTGTGTGCACAGCAGCCTACTCAAGAGGGACGTGGCCCTGTGTCCTCTTTTGCATCAAGGTGACAAATCCTCTCACATCTGTTTCTGGGCCTGCTCTGGCGTGTGGCCAGCGTTCTGTCTGTTGGCATCTGTGATGACCATGGTACCTGCTGCAGGAGCAGTGCTGGCTCATAGTGCCAGCTGTAGTTTCTCTAGAGCCTCCTCCACTGCCACGTACGTCTGTGCCACCACCAGCTGCTTTCAGCCAGTGTAGAGCACAGTGGCTCTCCCACACCAGGTGAACTGTGCCATGTCCCCAGTGGGTGACTGGTTCAAGGACTCCTCAGTGGCCCAATCATTGAAGTTTTTAAAACTGTCTAAACTTTGAGAGTCTCCCTTGCCCTCTCCTCTCCAGGTGCAGCCCTGTACCCTGGTCTGAAGGCTGTCCGGGCTGTTGCCTGTCCCCCATTCCTTTGTCCTTCCTACATCTTTTCCCCATTGCACCATTACTCCTGTCTTGGTGCATGATTTTCAAAGGAGCTGAACTAGCACAGTTAATCCCTCACGCACATAGGTGGGGTATGAGCTCCTCAGCCATGCCCCTGGCCTCAGGGGGCGTCCAGTCCCACCAGAAGAGACTATCTGACAAGTCTTCCTGCAGCAATAATGTTCGAGATCAGCACAGTGAAGCAGTGTAAGGGGCACAGAGAGGGCGCTTAACTCAGCCTAGGGGTAAGGACTGTCCAGAGATGAGCCTGTTGCCAAAACCCGGGAGAGTGGGTTGAAAGAAGTTGGGGTAATATCAACATTTACATAACTTAATATATGCCAAATGCTTTATATACATTAGCTCATGAGGTCCCATAATTCTGTAATCTGTTCAAATCTAAATACACTCCTTCCCCCCAAAATTCAGAGGTTAAAACATAATCCCTGGGGCCAGGTACAGTGTCTGCCTGGCAAGCGCAAGGTCCCAATACCACCCTCCCCCCAAAAAAGAAACCCTTCGTCCTCAGTGTGTTAACATTGACAGAGCTATTGGAAAGCTGATTAAGGTATGAGAGCTCTGCCCTCATAAATAGGGCCCTCATAGAGGAGCCCCAAGAGCTCACTTGCCCCTTCATCATGTGCAGACACATAAAAGGCAGCATCTGAAATAAGCAGGTCCTCAGCAGACACCCAATCTGCTGACACCTTGATCACGGGTGGCCCCACCTCCAGAAGGGTGAAACACCAATTTCTGTTATTTATGAATTACCCAGTCTAGGGTATTTTTGCTTCAGCAGCTGAGACAGACTAAGGTGTCTCCCTTTACACAGCGGAGACCAAGGCAGGGAGAGGTGGGAAGGCCTCCCAGCGGCCAGCCCAGGCTCCAGCAGCGGTGCTCTTGACCCACATACCATGGTAATAGGGGAGATGCGCCAGAGGGGCTAGCAGCACCGAAGCCTGCAGGGAGGCCGTGAGTGTGGTTTTTGTGTCAGCCTGGGTCTGAAACTACACAGTAATTTAGACAGCAGACATTCACAATGAAGAACTGTTACTCTCTAAGGCATGACAAGGGACTGGTTTATAGGAAGATGAGAGTACCCTGAGGAGTATGTGCGTAGCAGCTGTGAGGAGCTGCCCCTCCCTGCAGAGTGAGATGCAGACCCCACTAGCAAAGGTAGAGCCATGACTCGCTGGTATGAAGAGGTTGTGGTTGGTGTGAAGAGGTTGCCGAGGTGCGGCACTGGCAGAAGGTGTGGATATGCCCTGGGGGGACAGCAGGGAAGCTATCCACAGAGGTGCTCAGAACCTGACACAAAACCACAGAAAAGGATGCTGGGGAAGTGGACCACGGGGTGGGGCCTCCAGAGGTCAGCGCACAAGGCTGCAGGGCAGCTGCTGCAGCAGGAGGTAAACTGGTCAGTTAGGCATGGACCGTTGTAATTGGGTCCGCCTTGACATCACCCAGCCCAGCCAGTGGGTACTCTTCACCTGCTCACTGGCTTGGATTTCCAAATTACTATCAGTGTAAATTTTCCCTAACTTTACCAGAACATGAAAAGGCCAAGATCCTTGTCCTGTTCCCTGTCAACCAGGACTCTGTACTTCCCTGGTTCCTGAGCTGAAACTCCCTAAACGGGTCCATGTCAGAGTGAAGCCACCACGTTGGGAGGCCCCCACTGGTTCACTGTGGGCAGGCCACAAGGCCCAAGCCTGCATATCTCTGCCAAACTGCTAAGACTGAAAAAAACCTGGAACAGAGTCCTAAATAGCTGGGGTCACCTAGAGGGCCTTTGACAGGGCAAATTTGCAGGTTCCTCTCCAGGCAGCCTTCGGTCTCAGAGGCAGACCACCTGGGTTAAGATTCTGGCTGTGCACCTTGGGACTCTATGCCTTGGTCCTCCTGACAGCTAGCATGAATGACCATAGCCTTCCCTGCCTCCAAGGAGTCAGTGCTTAGAAAGCACTTGAACAGTATAGGCCCAGAGCAGCCAAAAACTGGGGACGTAGAGTGTAATCTTTACCAGTCACTCCTTGCCCAAGGCACAGTTCCTAGGAAGTGACTGCATCTGAGCTGGCTCAGGGTGGAACCTCTAAAAGAGTCCCTGGTGAGACAGAGCTGGCAGCAGGGCCCGACACTGCATTCTCAAAACGCAACAGAGTCCTGAGTGACACCGCCCCAGCCTGGGACCTTTGAAGGCAGCCCGGGATGACACCACCCCTGTTCCTGATCTCTAACAGAGTTACTGTTCAGGAATTATTTGCTGAAGATAGAACAGTCAGCTCAGCCCAGTTTTCACCATAAAAGGGGCCCACCACCCTCAAAAACTGCTTTTGCTGGTGCTGAAGGCTACCCCAGCCGTCGCTTTTCAGAGCCAGCACAGCCTGCTAGGCACGTGCCGCACAGATAACTCCAGCCCTGGGTTTGAGTGCAGCCCTGCAGGGGAAGCATGTGCAGATGCCCGGGCACAGGGCTCAAACTGCACCTGGGCTCAGACCCAGTGCCCACAGTGTCCTCACCCTGGAAACTACAGCTTCCTGTCTCCCTGCTCCTAGTCAACCCATTCGAATACAACCCTCAGGTCTCTCCGTGCCAAACGAATGTCAGGAGCCATCTGCTGCCAAGCCGGTGGCAGCTGTTGGGAACATGCCTGCATCCATATGAATAGACTTTGTTTTGCCTCATGACAAGATCTTCGGTTGAGCAAGGGGACATTTGCTAAATTATTCAGAGGTTACATTAACCTGAGGAAGGCAGAACTGACAGCCCAGGGAGAGGGCAGGAGAAAGGGACTTGGGGACCACTAAGGAGGCCAGCAAAACTCAGCCTCAGCCTCAGGAGAACACTGGCCCTGATCACCCCCAACAAGGCTGAAGCTAGGGTGACCCTTGGCAGCGAGGGCAGATCTGGAGCTGGTTTTGATGCCCTGCTGAGGTGAATCTTTCCTTCAGCTGGTTCTGCCCACAATGGAGCTGCTTCCATAGAAGGACAGCACAGCCCCCAAGTAGGAAGGCAAGCAGTGTCCTTATATTACCACATTTAGCCTTCACAAAAATCCCTAAAGAAAGGTAGGGATTAGCCCCTGGATTCCATCTGGGAAGCAGCATCTTAAGAAGGTTAAGTAACTCATCCATGGTCACCAGCTTTAAGGATGGGGTCAGGGTAATGACCCAAGACAGAATGGGGACATGTGTATCCCTGTGCTAGCTCCCCATGAAGATGGAAAACAGGACCACATTGCCAAGCCTCCTGGAGGCCATAAGGAGCCCCGCACAGGCTGGAGTGCTCTTAGGGCACAGATAGAAGCAGTAGCCCATGTTGGCACACAGGGACCACCCACTGGGGATTTCGGTCACAAGGAAGGTAGACTATGAAATGAGATTTACTGTAGTAAAGCAAGCTCAGGGCCACCTAAGTTCCTGCAGAATGCAGAATCCCAGGCTTCCCTGAGAACTGCGGTGTGAGACCCGGAAAGCTGCTGTTATTGCTGGCTTCATCCTGAGGTGATCCTGTGTGCCCTGAACGAGAGCTCACTGCGTTGGAACATGCCCAGCCTCAGGTGGTGGTCTTAAATATCCAAAACCTCTCAACCCACACAGTCCCTTTTGAAGAAAAGGCCTCAGCCAGGCCTGTGGCAGAGGTCTCTGAAGGCAGATGTGGCCACCCACAGGGCCTCTATGTATCACCACAGAAGACACACAAGTACATAATGTACATACCCACGCCAGCCACATACACTGCACACATACCATATACAACACCTGAACAGCCCCCACACACCATGGACACCATATATACCCCACATACACTGACACATACCACCATACACCACATATGTACACACAACCATATGTAACACACACCACACAATACAAACACACTATGTACATACAGCACACATACATATACATACCACCCCACAGACCACACACAGACACACATACCACACATAACCTATACACACATATGTATACATACCACACTCACCCCATATGTTCCCCACAGGTACACCATTCACATGACAACATGTATACTACAAATGCCACACACCGCATACACTCGCGTATATGCACTGTATCAGGGTGCTGAGGCTTCACTAGGCCCAGCAGATTCTCACTCCTGAAAGCAGAGGTGCAGAAAGGTCTGGCCAAGCGTTCATCTGGTGCTGCCCCTCCCTCTGCTTCCAAGGTGGGCATGGCCGAGTGACCCACAGTGGAGCCTGTCTGTGCTAAGGTCACTTGCACACAAAGCACTCAGGAGGCATTCTCTGCCTTCCATCTCCCTGAGAGGACAACAGAAACCGGGTTCCCACGTGAGAGTGGAGGGGCAGACCCTCCAGCAGATGGACACACGGTGGGTGCCAGTGATAAGGCTTTGTGGTTTCAGGACACAGCTGGGGTCCCTTGTCACCACAGCATTGCCTGCCCCGTCCTACTGCTATCTCACACTAGAGTGCCAGGCCCGAAAAGGTTAAACTCATGGTGCTTAAACAAGGCACAAGGCAGTGGGCTGTGGAGTGGTGCCTCTGTAGGAGGTGAGGACTCAGCTCTGCCAGGCGTGCTGCTGTCCTAACGCTTGGGCCATCATGCCCAGTGCCCGCTCTCGCTGAAAAGCAAACAGCAGAAAAAGTCATGCCACACCGAGCTGTAAGCGTGCCTGTGCACAGGTGTGCGAGTGCGTCTTTGTGCTCCCCAGGGAAGAAGCATAAGCTCAAAGGAAGTGACAGCTCTGGAAGGCAGACCAAGGAGGGCTGGGAAAACTCCCCTTCCTGCTCTTTAGCCTCCCCCACCCCTCACACCCTTCTCTCTGAAAAGCTGAGAGGACCGCAGATGTACGGCGCCGTCACCCGTGTGCTCGCGGGCCCGCCCCTCTGTTCCCATGGCAGCCGGCGTGCTGTGCCCCGCACTCTTCACACCGCGTGCTGTCTGGCTCCTTGTCTGGTCCCCCAGCTGGGCTGTGAATGGCTGGCGGCAGCCTCCTGGGCACCTGGCTGGACACCGGGCCCGCTGTGGGAGCGCAGGCCCCCAGGGTGAAGGGGCAGACGGACGTGTGAGAAGACAGGAGAGCAGGGCTGCAGAGGCGATGAACTGCGCGGTGGGATCTGCGGCCGAGAGACCAGAGCCAAGTGCATTTCTTGAGCCCTGTCTGTATACCAGTCGCACTGAGAGGCTGTGGGGACAAGTGTGGGCTGTAGGGTGCACCTACCTGGCTATAGGCCAACTTCCCAGTGTCCTGGGAGTAATGGCATGTGCATTATGGGGTCTAGCGGTGGGCTCACAGGGAGGGGGACCAAAGAGGGAAGTGAGCGCGGCCTGCATCTTGCTGTGATCCTGTCTCAGCCAGGTGTGGCCCTGGGAGCCTCAGCATCCTGGCATGCCAGGAAGGGGGGCCAGCTGTGTGCCCACCCGCTGCCCGCTGCAGCCTAGCACTGCTACATCTACTGAACCCTACCTGTGCAACAGCTGGCGGAAGCTCAACCAAGGATGGAGCCAGAGGCCGTGACCTCTCTGTGTCTGCAGAGCGCCCTCTAAGGCAGTGACTGTGAACGTTTCAGAGTTTTCAGATACAAACAGCCCTCTGCTGTACGTGTGCCACAGGCTCGCCACCACTGCTCTAGGGTCTGGCCCAGGATACCCACAGTGCATAAGGAAGAGTGGCAGTGTCTCAACCTGTAGGGATTCGACCCCAACCAAGGGAAGGATGTGCCTGGTGGACAGCTGCTGAGGTCATTACAGAGAGCACTGTAAGTCCAAGAGGCTGGGAGACGAGAAGAACATCTATTGCTGGTGTCACTGTCCCTGACCTTACAGTGACCTCTAGGTAGGGGACAAGACACACACCTGCTATGTTCTATCACCAGACCCTCATTCATCAGCACGCGTTCACTGAGCACGTACTAGCTAGCACACTCTGTCCGGCTCTGGAGGAACGCAATGGATGAGCATGCCTGCCTTCGTATTCTAGTGAGATGAGTAACAGGGTAAGTAGCGACACAGCAAGGTCTGCCGTGGGATGAGAGATGGATGGGTCATACTGTGTTGGGGGAGCAAGTGCTTTCCTAAACAGGGTGGCCAAGGACAGCTGACATCAGAGCAAAGGAGTGAGCCAAGTAGAGACTTGGGGACATTGTAGTCTGGGCAGAGAAAATTGTCGGCCATATTTGAATTATAGCAGTGGGGAGAAAGAGAAGTAGAGAGGCAGAGAAGGGGCCACGCTGCATGGGGACTTCTGAAGGAAGGGCCGGGCCTTTCCCACTTGGTCAGAAGACTGTTTGTTCTTCACTCTGTAGAAGTGTGCCTCTCCTGGAGAAGCAGCCCACCCCGAAAGAATGATGTCTCCTGGTCTCCCATGGCCACAGCAGGCCTGACCTGCCTTCTTCGGGCTGGTGCTGACAGCTCAGGTGCTGGCTTCCTTAAGAGACCCAAAGACGCCAGACACACAGACCCAAGAGGTGCGGACCATAGCTTACTTGGCCATGACCAAGCCCTTCACAGCACTGAGGAGCAGAGCTGCCTCTACCTGCCTCAGTCTCCCGATGTCTCACTTTAGCGATCCAGTTCTATGGCGTAGGGGCCATTCTTTCTCACCTCCTGATATCTGCCATCCATCCCCTCTGCCTGCAGCACCAGAGCTGACTTCCAGGGACCCTGCCTCCTCGTCCTCTCCTGTCCACCCTGCCCTCTGCTGCTCCTTTAGCTCCCTATCATTCACTCTGTGTGAGCTCCTTCCTGTCCCCCTCCTTGAGGGTGCTGTGTTAGCCTTTGGTCCCTGTGACAAAATTCCTGGGAAAATCAACTGAAAGATGAACAGGTTTATTTCTTCTGCTTTGCTAGGGACCAGGACCAGGGCTCAGGTCTGGGCAGCACAAGCAGAAAGATGAGGGCCTTGGTGCTGGGTGATGCTTCATTTTGAGCTAAACCCAGGTGTGGGTGGACTGTGGATAAACACTCAACCTTAGAGAGAGAGAAAGAGACCAGACAGACAGACAGACAGACAGACAGACAAAGAAAGGAGGAGAAATAGAAAGGCAGAGACAGAAAGACAAAGACAGGGAGACAGAGAGACACCAGGAAGAAAAAGAGCCAGGGAAAAAAGATACCCTTCAAAGCCTCACTTCCAGTGATCTGCTCCATCTACTTAGTCCTCATCCATTCAGCCATGAATTCATCAAAGGATTCAGCCACTAGGAAGTCAAAGCCCTCATGATCCAATCACTTCCCCAAAGCATGTCAGCTCTGAACACTGCTACTTTGGGGACCAAGCCCCCATCATGTGCGACTTTTAGATGCAATCCATAACAGGCAGTGACCGCCCTGAGAGCAGAGGTCCTGTTTAGTTTGTTCCCTCACAATGAGTGCTGAAATGGGAAATCCTGGGTTGGGTTGGGTTTGGTTTGGTTTGGTTTGGTTTGGTTTGGTTTGGTTTGGTTTGGTTTGGTTGGTGCTGAGGATGGAACCAGCATGTCACACAAGCTAGGCACCTGCTCTACAGAGCTGCATCTCCAGCACTAGCATGGGGAGATTCTTATCTTCACTTTAGAGATGAGAAAAACAAGACAGAAAGGTTGGGTGCTTATTCACAGTCCACCCACACCTGGGTTGAGCTCAAAATAAAAGCATCATCCAGCGCCAAGACCCTGGTCTGTCTGCTTGTGCTGCCCAGACCTGAGCCCTGGTCCTGGTCCCTAGCAAAGCAGAAGTGCCAGGGGAAGGGTCTCACCACACCCAGGGCTCCAGATCTTGGTCAAGTCTCGCTCTGTAAAGGCACATTCTGTCCCAGGACATGTATGAGTCTTGGCTTTTTTTTTTTTTTTTTTTCCTGTTTGTTTGTTCTGTCTCTCACTGTTTCTGTGTCTCTTTCATTAAGGCTTGTTTTTTCTGGATGTTACAAAGATCTTTACTAAAATTCCTTCAGTTCAGGCTGTGCTAGGGGCTGGATTACAGGGGCGACTCTGCACAAGGGGCTCACAGCCTCGTCCTCAGAGTCTGGGAGCAGCCGCAGTCCTGACTCAACCCCAGAACTGGGAGAAGTGGAGACCTGAGGAGATGGGTATGGGGCGTGATGTTTAGGAAACAGTGATTTATGTCTTTCCCTTGTCTTTCTTTTCCCTTCTCCCCATTCACACTGCCGAACACCTACTTTAGGAAGAGAGATGGCAACAGGATGCAGGACAAGGGTGTCTCCTCTCACCTGTCCATTGCAGCTAAAGGGCAGATCTATAGAAGTAGGAAGTGGAGTAGTGGTTAGCAGGGGCTGGGGACAGGGAAGGGGCAGACCAGGGAGGGAGAGTTAATGAGTACCAGGGTGCACCTGAGAGAGAGGAATCACTTTCATTTTCCTATAGGCCAGTAGAGTAACCATGGTTAAGAAAAATGTATTGAATATTTCAAAGTTGCTAGTAGAGAGGATTGTGAATGCTCCCAACACAAATGATAAATGTCATGCGAATGTGGCGGATGTGCCAGTCTCCCAGATCAGACCATTGCACACTGTATATGTGGATGAAAATGTCACATCATATCCCACAAATATGTTTAATTATCATGGGGCAATGAAAATAATATACATTTGGGCCAGCGAGATAGCTCAGTAGTCTAAAGCACCTGCTAAGGCAAGCTTAGGCAAAGCTCAGGGACTATAGCTCAATCCCTACCACCACATGCCTGTCCCCAGGGTGGGCTGAGGCTGCCAAAAAAAAGAAAAAAAAAAAAAAAAAATATATATATATATATATATATATATATATATCAGCTGCAAGGCCAGCCAGATAGCTCAGCTGACTAAAGTGCCTGCTTAGGCTGATGCAGGGACCGGGGTTCGATCCCTGGTGTACCGTGCTGGCCCTGTCCCTGGGGCACACTGAGAAGGCGATTGAGACTGGGCATGGTGGTAAGCGCCTGTTATCCCAGCACTTGGGAGGCTGAACACAGAGGATCACTATGAGTCGGGTCTACGTAGTGAGACCCTGTAGACTCTGTACTAAATACATTTTTTTAAAAAGGCAGCAGCTTTGCATCTTTCGTTTTCTTAAAGCCCCTGTAGACTTCCAGGGCACAGGCATTCACTTGGACTCAGACAGAAAGTCTGAGATGGAAGAGCAGAAGGTAATGCAAGATTTGTATGTGAAATCCTTCTGGGCGGTCCTTGTGCTGCCTGGAGGAGGGAGACTGGGAGGGAGGAGGAGGCCCTATGTTCTGGGGTCTGCTCCCTGGCTGAGCCCCTGGGAAGCAGCAAGAGCCTGGGGGCTGATGGGACGCAGCACAGCGGGATCCTGGTCCTGCAGCCCTGGGTGGCACCAGGCTGAGGGCAGGGATAGAAGGATGGAATCAAGCTCACTGTCTTTCAGAAATCCCAGAGCCCCTGTGCAGCGATAAGTCCTGGGAGGGGGGAATCCCCCAGGAGTCCAGATGTGCTCCGTACAGGGGTCCCGCATCAGGAACAGGGAGACTCTCCTGGGGACTGCCTGGTACCACCCAGGAGCAGCTTAGGAGGTTCCTGCAAATGGGACAAAGGGCTGGTGGTTTTTTTTTGGTTTTTTTTTGTTTTTTTTTTGTTTTGAACCGGGGATTGAACTTAGGCCCTTGCGCTTGCCAGGCAAGCGCTTATTCTACTGAGCCATCTCCCTGGCCCTGCTGGTGGTTCTTATGTCCCAGCACTACTGAGTTGCCTCCCCTGCCCTCCCCCGAGGGCTTGGGAGATGTGATTGCAGAAGGCTTCTTGGAGGAGTTGGCACTAAAACAGAATTGTAAAGTTCTTGCGTTTGCCAAGTTCAGTCTCCACTAAGTGTCAGATCCTGCTCTCATCAAGATAGTGCGAACCAGGGAGATAAATCCGAGTATCTCTTAGGTGCTTCCAGCCCAGTGGGAATTTCCTGAGGACACAGCTCCCTGCAGGCGCCCGGTTGGCCAGCAGAGGGAGCAAGCTTGCCAAGGCCCAGGCGCGGGCTCTGGGTAGGGCAGAACCCGGAGGATCACGCGCTTCCTGGCCTTTAACAGCTTTCTAGGCAGTGGCATCTTTGAGATCCACCCCTGCACACTATTTTACCTTCTCAGTCGTGAACCTACCCCTACATTTTCTTCTAAAGCCACCCAAGCCTTGTCCTGACCTGTAACTGGGCAAAGAAAGGCTGGAGTTGAGGGCCCCGTGATGGTTTGCAGGGCCTATTGAGATGACTGGGGCTGAGATGTCCATCCACTGAGTCACAGAAAGTGGCAGATGTGGGAAAGCAAGCACAGCCAAAGACACCTGCGGCAGCCACTGAACACAGGATGATCCAAATGTCATCTACATCTCTGCTATTACCAATAATAATAAACTCGAGACCCACCATCTGATGAAGTGTTACTTAGCCATTAAGACTTTCGTCTTTAAGGGATATTTAACGACATGAGACAATCCTTGGATGTAAGGAAGTGATTCTCCTTCCAGACTCACACGTGGCCTTGCCCTCTACCCCCCGGGTGTCAACCCGTTGACATAGGGGGTCTACAGCACCCTGACTCCTTTGCCCTCTAGCTGCAAGTTGGGGTGAACACGCAGGAGGTGAGGGCAAGGGGAGGAGTCAGGCTGGGAGCTGCTTCTCTGCTCCCTCGCTATGTCCTGGCTTCAGGACACAGCTCTAACTGCATGATCCCTCTGGATTCCATTACCACCAGTTTTGCCCCTGCCCTTTGTCCTGAGTAGAATGGCTTCCTGTTATTGCCAGGCCCTGGGTGCGTTCTCTGCAGGCCTCCAAAATTGCCCACCCAGCTGTGCCCATGTCTGCACTAAACAGCTCTTCATCCAAACTATCTGGGGAACCCTGTTCCTGCCAAGACTCAGACCTCCTCTGGGTTCAGTGAAGAGAAAAATACAGAACTTAGGACAGGGAAAAAAAAAAAACAAAAAAAAGGCCTGATGCTCTGTCTGTGTCTTCCCTGAATCCAAAAGGCAACGCAGAGGAATTCGGCCCAAAGGCACTGGCACCAGGTTCAGATTTAGAAGTCACTGAAGGGACAGTGTAATGATGCTACCACGGAAGGGGAGCATGTGCTGGCAAAGGGCGGGGAGAGGGTGCCCCAGACACGTACTTCATTTACACTTTGCCATCCAGTGCAACCACATTGTATTTTTAAAAATTCATAATATTTTAACTCTGCTAGGGATGTGCTTCTGATAAGAAGCAGAAGAGGTGGAGGGGAAAGGAGAAGGGATGGAAGGCAAGCAGGGCAGCTTGCTAAGTAGGTCACATGAGCTCAGACGACCTGGTTTTTGCGAAGCCAAATTCTTACCTAACTTAGGTGGTGCTGACTTAATTTCTTAGAAGCCCTGGCACCCCTGAGGGACCTCAGGCTTTGCATCTGTACAATGGTTCTGCTCAAGCTCCCCTTTCTGGTCCCCAGGATGACTGATTGAGTCATGTGTGTTCAGAGGCTGGTCCTGCTTGTAGGGACCAGCACCTGGAACTCCCCTTCCTGTTCCCGTTGCCACATCTAGGTAGGAAGGTCCCTGCTAAGGCTGCACCATGAAGGAGAACCAGAGGAAGAAGCCAAGCCTCACGCTGTGACCTGGGCCACAGCCCTTCCTAAGCAGTCAGTGAGTGAACAAGAGAAGGAGACCAGCCCAGACAAGCTGTCCACAGACTCCTCCCCATCACCAAAGCATCTTTATTCTCTATCCTTTGGGCTCGTTTTTATCCCTGGGTGTGAAATGTCTGTAGCTTTAGTGGCTGGAAACAGCACACATGCTTCATCTCGCGGCCCAGAGAGTAGCCTTGCTGGTCCTCTGCTTGTCAGGGCCCTCAGGCTGCAGCCCTAGCTGGCGGCTGGACAGGGCTGGCTTCAGAGGTGCCTGGGTCCCACAGCATCACTCCGTAGCCAGAAGTCATCACCTTACAGGTGCAGGAGGAAGTCACCGTCCGCTTGCTGGCTGTTGGCAGGAGCCCTTTCCAACTTCGAGAAGGTGACTATGGTTTCCTCCATGTGGTCCCCTCTACAAGGCAGCTTCTTTCTTCAGAGGTGATGAGCATCTCCTTCTGGGCTGCTCAGGGTTGCGTGCCTGTGTGTATGCAAATGTGCGTGCGTGTAACGCGTGCGTGCGTGCATGCGTGCGTGTAACGCATGTCCCACACAATGACTCTACTGGTGATATGCATTACAGTTACCATACCCTCGTAGTTAGGAACGAGTCCCAGTCTCCCCTGCCTCCAAGTAGAGAGGGTGGGAGCCTCGCTGGCTATGACCACAGTAGGGGTCACCTCGGGATGTGTGCCACACCTGTCCCTCAGAGTCCTGTTATCCGTCAAGGAATGCACAAACTCACAGGTTCTCCTGTGCAGGCTATTTTTGTATTTACTATGACACAGAAAGATAATTTCTTAGGACACCAGGCCTCTGTTAATGTTCGTTGCTGGTTCCTGTGGGACAGGGAGTCACCCTTTCACACATCGCATCTACCACTCAGACGCCCACTCCTTCCGCACCCAGCTTGCAGTCACTGGCTTAGACGCCCGCTGCTCTGGGCTCAGCTCTGTGCCACGGAGGTCACGCTGCCAGTTTTGTTCGTGGTACCAACATATTTATTTCTTTTCCCCCTTTTCCTCAGGAAAGACATTTTTTGCTTTGAGCCAAAGCAAAATACTTATTCAATTGCAAATAACACGGACACAAGCAAACAGTGAATTGAGTGCATGCCAGATTTTCCTCAGTCTCCTAACAAGAGGTCTGGTGTAGGCACCCCTGGGCTGGCGAAGCTGTTTAAAGATGTTCCCAGCTCCTTGCTCCAGTGTCTAATTTCAGTCCTTCTGACCACAAAACCGCTGCTCTGCCTCTCTAGGCGTCACACCCACATGTCACACAGGAAGAAGCAGGGAGAGCACAAGCTTGCCTTTTTATTCTGGAAGTTTCACCCTCCCTGAAGACCTCTATGAGAACCTGTGCACAAGATCACCAGCAACTTCAAGGGTACTGGGGAAGCATTTTTTTTTTAAGCTGGGCACAGAAATCAAAGTTCTATTAGCGGGCACACGGGGAAATGGACTCAAGGTAGGCCACCAGCAGGGCCCCTGTGGGAAATGAGGCCAAATCTCCCTCGGTTGCGCAAAGCGAAAGTTCTACAGTGACAGCACTTGATTCTCTGCAGCCTGCAGTGGGAGGCTCTGCTGACACAGAAACATTCCTGCTGTCTTTGTCGAAAAGGTGGCATCTGAAGGCGGTAGCTGCTGTCAAATGGTGCTAATGGCACTGCTGCCCAAGAGCCTGGCTGGCCAGGGCTTCCCGCGGGCAACGCCAGGGCTCTGCAGGAAGCCTCCAATGTGATAGGAGAGACATGCACGAACTGGGCCCTTGGAAACAGCGCCGCAACCCCAAGAACAGAGCAAGTGGCACACGGATCCAGCCTGGCCCCTTCCACCTGCCCCTCCTTCCCACTTGCTGGGGCAGGGTGCTGACCCCCAGGCTCTCTTGGGCGCAGACTAGGCTTGGCGGGGAAAGACCAGCAGGGACAGGGAGAAGCCAGGCTCTAGTGCCCTTCCACCTTGAGGAGTGTCCCCAGCGCAGGTGACTGCCCCTGCACCTCTGAAGGCCTGGTGTGGCTATGACTTGGCGGGGCAGCCCCAGCCCTGGGCTGCGGGGCTGGCACCTTCTCATCTCCCCCTCCACCCTGGGTTGGCAAGCCTGACCAGAATCCTCGGGTTCTTTGTTCTCTCCTCAGGCTGCCGTGTGCCACGGAAGCAGCCCTCAGCCTGAGTCTTCTGCTTTAAATAGACGCCAGCGGTTTGTCTCCTGCCTGGATCCTGGATCCCACAGATGGCCCAGCAGGGACTCAGACGGCCATCACTTAGCTGCAACAGTGAGTACCATTCTGCCGCACTTGCTCCTTCTATTTTTATGTTTGTGGGAAAAAATCCTGGGCATCATGATGTTGCTAAATGATTTCATAATGTATCTCTAAAAAATAAAGACATTTCCTTACATGACAAACATGGTAAGTTGTTCATGCCTGTGTTCACATATTAACACACCCAACGAAACCAGCAAATGTTCTCCTAGTTATCTAACACCCAACCTAGGTTCAAATCCTCCTGTGTTCCAGAAAAGTTTGTTTTACAGTGGATTTGTTCAAATCAGCATTTAGATGAAGTCTACGCTTGCTGCATTTGATAGTGTGTGTGCATCTCAGACACACATGCACATACACACTGCCATCACACACACCCACCACCGTCCCACATATACAAACCACCATCACACACATAAACCACCCACACACTATCAGCACACACGCTACCAACACGTACACCACATACATCATGTGCACAGTCACTACGACCGTCACACACACTCCACACACACCTCACATATACCACATTATCAGCACGTGTACATACACCACACACACACACACACACACACACACACACACACAGAGGCACCATGCACACTGCAGGATAAGGCCCTACCACAACCTGCTCATGCTTCTTTCTCACAGAGCCCTTAAGCAGCAGCCTTTCCTCATAAGGCATAAGCCCTCCCTGCCTCCTCCAGGCCCTCGAGACTCCAGGCCCCTGCACCACCACCTGAGGCAGACTCTACCTTCTCGACCTTGTTTGCTTCCTCCCCATCTCCCTTCACATGTGAAGACACATGAAGGCAACAATGAAGCCTCCTGACTCTCAATCACAAAGGGACCTTAAGACCCATCTAACCTAAACTTTGATTTTTCTCTTATATGGCATTAGAGTCTGCATAAATAGTACATCACCAGCCACCTTACAGATGAGAAGACAGAGAGCCAGGGAGTCCAGGTGATGTGCCTAAGCGCACACAGCAGCTGACAGCAAGACAGGCACCACAGTTTGGGGGTTTCCCACCACACACCTCTGCCTCTGTTTCCAGTGGCATCCAGCGCTGTGTTAGGGAAGGCGGAAAACGCTCACCACGGCCTGCCTGACAGTTAAGCTCCTTCCTGGTACAATCATGGCCATTTAAAGATATTGACTGAAGGTTAATGATTGGTGTTTTCTGGCTAAAACTCACACTCTATATTCTAATCACTTTGAACTTTGGGGGAGTATTTGATCCCCTGGTGTAGAATAGAGTCACCCATCACTTTTAGTGTCTCAGTTACTTTCTTGTCACGATGTCAAAAACCCACAATTTAAAGAGGGAAAGGTTTATTTTGGCTCCTGTTTCAGTCCTTCGTCAGCTTGCATCAAGGCAGGACAAGATGGCAGAGACATGGCAAAGGAGGGCTGCTCATGACATAGCAGCAGAGAAGCAGAGAGGTCAAGATACAAGCTGAGAAGGGAGATGTTACCTTCGTGGACACACCCCTGGTGACCCATATCTTTCAATAGACCCCACCTCCTAACAGTAAATCAGCTATAATGCCACCCTGCTCCAATCACCTTCTAAAAATCCCAACTATGTTTAGATGAGGCTTTATGGTACATCTACCCATAAACCATAACATTACACCCATGATCACCCAAAACTAATGAGCAGCTCTTTAAGCGAAATGCATTCAGTCCCTGTCTGAGAGTCACCAAAGTTTAAACAGTTTCAGCATTGCTGAAAAATCCAAGTTCAAAGCTCTTCTGAGAATTAAGGTAAACTGTTAGCTCTGAACCCCTATTAAAATCAGAAAGTTAAATACTTCCAAGGTATAATGGCAAAAGATAAATTTTCATATTCCCAAAGGGAACAGGAGGAAGATAGAAATAATTGAAACCAAAATAAGATCAAAATCAAGAAGGACAAACATTAACCCCTGTAGCCCATGTTCAGCAGCTGGGGCAAATTGTGGTAAGAATATGTGAATTCTAAAGACTCTTGTTGGACCGGGGAGATGGCTCAGTGGAATAAGCGCTTCCCTGGCAAGCGCAAGGGCCTGAGTTCAATCCCCGGTTCCAGAAAAAAAAAAAATAATAATAATAATAAAGACTCTCGTTGCCCCACCCCTGTGGCATTGCCAGTGATTGCATCCCTCATGGATTTTCTTTGTCCCCTCGCTCCGCAGTTCTCTTCAGACATTCCATGTGCCTGGATTCTCTAATGTTCCCGTGTCTCCACTGTACTTTTGTATTTATTTTCATAGCTTCATACACTACCCTCTGAGGTGCATACTATTTGGCCTCCTAGCACTTTTAAGATCTGGGTAGAAGCCTCTTTCACTCCACAACTCTTGTATTCTGTATGCCTATAAAACCAGCACGACATGAATGATACCAAGGTCTATCTCCAGTTTGAGCAGTAGCTGGGCTCCCTTGAATCATGACTGCAGTGGTCTCTAACTTCCTGAAAGGTTGGGGCACTGTGAACCAAAATCCTCAGGAACCAATATCTTAAATGGCCTCAGTTCTGGTGCATGGTGCCCTGAAGCTGCCTTCTCAAGGCAAAGCCTTTCATTTTTTAAATCTTGATTCTTACAAATGTGGGGTCTTACAAATTCTTCACATTCCCTTAAGTCATTTCTCTTATTTCCTGACCAAAATTACTTGACTTCTCTCTAATGCTGATCTCTTCAGCAACCCAGTGTTTCTCTGCTCCACCTTTGCAGGCCCTAACTTTATCGAAGCTTCTTTTCTGGACAAACTCAAACCTTTTTAGGGCATTTAGGTGTTCCATTTGCCCTTGATTCTTAGTGTAGAGCTGGATAAAAGCCCTCAGTAGTGCACATGTGGGCCAGGGAGATAGCTCAGTAGAATAAGTGTTTCCCTGGCAAGCACAAGGGTCTGAGTTCAATCACCGGTTCTGCCAAATAAATAAATAAATAAGTAGATTATCTTAGAGACTGGGTGTGGTGGCACATGCCTGTAATCCCAGCTCTTGGGAGGCTGTAAACACTCGGATCACTATGAGTCCAATCTAGTAGTGACACCCTGAACGCCCTGTAGACCTTTCCCTAAAATACAATTTTTTTTTTTTTTTTTTTAAAGTGCCCATGCCATGGCCTGAATGCTGAGCTATCTTGAAATTTCCTCAGGCAAAGTTGTCTGCTATACTTAATCTCAATCTTAGGACATGAAAAGATGTAAACAAATTTTTCAGCCAGAGCATGGCACGCATGACCTGGAGTTCAACTGCTAATACAATCCTGGCTCCCAGATAAAATCTCCTGGCCCTTTTCATTTCTTTCTTTTTTTTTTTTTATCAGCATTCTGGTCTTCTGAGCTCTAACCAGAATTTCCTGTCAATCTCAGCTTATAGTAGTCTAGGGCAGCTTCTTCAGCCACCACCCAAACTTCTCCATGCAGCAGGTCTAAAGCTCCTAAGATGTGGGGTAAGGCAGTGGGGGTCACAGCGGCAACCCCACCCTGGAACAAAAATCTGGCTTAGTCACTTTCTTGTCACCGAAACACTCACAACTTATAAGAGGAGTGACTGATATTAGCTCAAATCTTATTCCATAGTTGGCTGACAGACGCCATTGTGAAGGGAAGCTGCTCACAGCAAGATGGTAGTGAAGCCGAGAATCAAGGGGAAAACCACGAGGACAAATACAGATCATGCTCACAGAGACTTCTTCCAACCTTCTTCAGGAGGTCGTACCTCCTGACAGCAAGTCAGTTATAATGCCCTATACTCTAATCACCTTCCAAAGGCCTTGCCTGTGATCCTGTGAGGCTTTAGCAAACTATGTAGACACAAACCATGACTTAGGAAAAAGAGACACTGACTGTCAAAATTCACTATACTTGTAACCCATTGAGACAGAAAGCAGATTGGCGTGGCTGGGAGAATAGGAGAGGGAATGAAGAATCCCTGATTAAGGGGTACAACGACGAAGTGAGAGTGATAAATAGATCTTGAAATTAGATAGAAGTGGTGGCTCCACAACCCTGTGAATACACTAAATGGTTTTGTTTTTTGTTTTTTTTTTTGTTTGTTTTGTTTTGTTTTTGTTTTTTTTTCAGAACCGGGGATTGAACTCAGGTCCTTGCCCTTGCCAGGGAAGTGCTTATTCCACTGAGTCATCTCCCCAACCCCTAAATGGCACTTTTGAATGTTTAATTTCATGCTATGTGGAGTTTACAGTAATAGAAACAAACACACTATACTTAACCAGTATAAATGTCCAAGCTCAACTCTGTTAAGGCCAACTACACCCTAGCCCTGACAGTAGCTTAGACTATGTAAAGAAAAAAGAGATCCCAAGAGCCAATTCACTGGAGTTGGAGACACATTATGCTGGGAAGTAGCTGGGAGGGTCACACTTCAGCCAAGGGCAGGAGAATTGCTTTTCCAGATGCTGGATGCCTGTGGACGCTTATTCCTGGGCTAGTAACAGGGGTGTGTAGAATGGAGTTTGCAAGCTAGCTGTTCACGTGCTCCCCAAGTATCCCCAAGCTCTACAAGACAGTGTATTTCCTAGGCTGTCCCCTGTCAGCACCCCCACCCACCCACCCAAACATACCCTAAGAGGAGAAGATTCCAGACAGGGACTCCAGCTGTCAGGGGGACCCGAAGAGAGGCAGAGGCCAGAGCTCACATGATCCTTTAGTAGATGGTACTTGGACTCCACTATCCTGAAAACAACCATAAAGAACCCCTAAATCCCACAGAGGAGACTATAATCAAATGCCCATTGAAGCACAAAAGTTTTCATCTTTTCCTGCCTCTTCTATGAGACTCAGTCTATTTTCTCTGAACTTGATCCCCTCCCAGCCTGGATACCTGACCTGGCCTGGAATTTCAGGGCCTAATAGAATGTTCAAGATGACTGGCCCCTAGTTGGTAGTTAACAAGTCAAAGGATACAACTGAGCAGGCGCTTGGTGTCTGCATCATGAAGGGCCTGGAGAGCCGTGTTGAGCTTTGTGCAAAGACCAGAGCAATCAGGACTCATCAGAAATTTTCTGCCTACAGAAAGTGGGGTGACATCCAAAGAGACCATGAGGCACTGTGGCAGCAGGAGAGACGTGAAAAGAAGTGGTAGCTCAGGAGAAACAGGGGCAAAGGCAGCCCTGTGGCTGTCTGCTGTAGGATAATAGCCCATTCCAGCCGGAGGTGGAGTTCTCCTGGGTAAAAATGGAAGCAGCCCGCGATTGCTATTTATAAAAATAACTACAAAGGCTTGACAACCCAGAGAGAATGCTGAAAAAGTAAATTGAGGGCTGCTGGGAAAATGCTCAGCGATTCTCATCTTCAAAGCATTTCTGAGACATGAGCTCATGCATCTTCCTTCCGGAGCCCTGAGAGAAATAGAGGGAAGAAGGAAGGGGGTGGGGAGGAGCAAAGCGCCCGTGCCTGCTGAGGATGTCGCACGGGTACCTCTCAAAAGCTCACTCTTCACTCTGCCCCCCCAGACTGCTCTTCGCACCCTGCTTCGTGTGCAGTGAGAAAGGCTGGGAGGCCAGAGGGAGGCCAGAGCTGGCAGGCCGCACCGGTGGCTGTTCCGGGTCACCACAAGATCCAGATGATAAAGACAAGAAAACAGGAGGCAGGGAGCACCTGGGCTGCTGGCCAGGGGTCACAAAGCAGGAGAGCCTGCTGAGGTACATGGGACTTAACCTCCAAATTGGCATGCGCAGAGCCGCAGCGCAGACCTCAGCTGGGAGAGGACAGGATCCCAGGTGAAGTGGCGGGCAGGAAATGATGGGAGCAGGCAGACAGGAAGTGACGCTGCTTCTGTGCTGGAGAGTGAGCCAGAAGCCAGCACTAAGTGCCCACTGTTGTGAGCCCTGCAACATCGGGTGTCAAGGCTGTTGCCTCCATCACAGAAAGAAACTGAGGCTGTCTTGAGGGGGCTCAGATAGCTCATTGTGGGGGCTGGAACCCAGCTTGCTATGGATTAATACCCTGGCTCCTGGAGAAGTCCTGCTTACCCTTCAAGTTGAGCACAGAGTACCCATTTCCCCACTGTCCCTGGAAGGAAAAAGCAGTTTTGTGTCTCCAGCAGCCCAGGCTGACTCTCAAGGCATCCAAATTGTTGCTGGAATTTTAGAGTGAAAGCCCTGGCTCTGGGGGGTCCCAAAAGGCCAGCCAGTGGTATGGCAGGAAAAGAGCGTGAACTGGTACGGTCATGCCTGGAGGCACTTGTAAAAAGGGTTAAGATTTGTCTTTGAAAGGCTGACAAAAGCTTTGGAGTTTTCTTCACTTTGGAACAAAGGCAAGCACTGAAGGTTGGCAAGACTGGGGGGATTTGCAGAGCTGGCAGAGTAAGCAATCATGGTCCTGTCGTGCTGTGGGTGCTCAGTGTCTCAGGCCTGGTTCTGTGAGCCCCTGGAAGAACCACCACTGCCTCAGGGGACAGTCCAATTCCCACCATGAAGTAACAGTTCCAGCTTTGGGTGACAGCCTCATTCCCATCACGAGGTAACTGCTTATGTTGATGGGGGTGGCCCCATCATGGGGTGCTCAGCTTTTCCTGGAATCTGAGGGAGCAATAGATTTAGGACAATCACTGGAGACTTCTAGGCATCTCTTCAGGAGTTCCAGAAATGGACATTATGAAAACTGACAATTCCCTACAAATCCTGAAAACTACTTTTAGTTCTTCTTATCTTAATGTCTTCAGGTTCATGATAGGAAGACGAAGTAAATTTAGGGCTTACAAACTTGGTAGTACTAGTTTGTAGACAAAAACTCCTTACATAATTAGCATGCTTATGTGTAGTGCTGGGTAGGGATTTGACCCAAAGCTTTAAGGTAATAGAGGAGACAGATACAAAAAGGAAGACAGAGCTGCCAGGCTTCAACTTGCTTTTAGTTACCCATTTGGTCTGTATCTGCAGGCCCGGCCTCTAAGTCCCTGTAACAATCTAGCTGAGTTCTGCGTGGCTTCTTGCTTACTGCCTCCCAGGGGAATCCAGCTTCCCCCAGCAGCCTCCCCAGCCCTGGCAATAACCAACCAGCTCATAGTATTAGCCCGCTTAGGCACTTAGCTCATCAGGTCTTCTGCAGGACACACTTCCCCTCGGTCTAGGTCAGCCTCTCAGGCGCAAGAAGCACAGAGGCCAAGAGCTCTGGTCAGGCAGCCACCCCTGTAGCTGAGAGGGAGGTGCCCCAACCCCCAGGTGGCAGGGCTCAAGGGTTCCCAGACAAAGACACAATATGCACACACGTGGCGTGCACAGCACGTAAGTGAGGGGACTGAACATCATACAAAACAGGGACTTTGAGTCACACATCAGCATATAGAACAGATTTCCCAGCTAACATTCTAACATTCCCGAGAAGAGATGGACAACACACACAACAACCAGTAAGGTGATCCAGGGTTAAAGGTGTAGCTCTTCAGCACCAAATATACATGAAAAGAAATGTCTAGCCAGGGAGATAGCTCAGTAGAATAAGCACTTGCCTAGCAGGTGCAAGGTCCTGAGTTCAATCTCTGGTACTGCCAAAAAAACTTTGAAAAAAAAAAAAAAAGAGCTTATACGGCTGTTAAATAAAATATATCGAAGGTTTTAGCACTAAAACATGCCCATTTAAAGCACAAATTTCCCTGTACATATATTGCTATTTTTCATTTTCAAATAAATGTCACCCTAAAGCAATCCATCTTCTCAAAATTTCTCCAAAGTTATTTTGTATTCTAGTGCCCTTGGACCTCTTGTCTTCCTCTCTCTGTCTCTGTCTCTGTCTCTGTCTCTGTCTGTCCGTCTGTCTATCTGTTTCGCTCTCTCTTTCTCTCTCTGCGGGAGTCTGACTTGCAATACTGTTAGCTGCTAATAGTGAACTACCGATCGTTTACTTCACATCTAATAGTTCCCTCACAGAATGACAGCTTGTTATAACTAAGCAAATTAACTTACTGTAAGGTCAAAGTGTGATGTGTCTAGACTAGCGAGGTAATTACAGACATGAGTCACTAGGTTGTCTACTGAGAACATGCTTAATAATAAAATAACATTTAGCTGTCACCTATTATGCCTAGTCATTTTAGATACATAGTCTCCTTTAACCGTTAGACTCTCTCCACAAGGTAAGTATAAACATCCTTTTTTTTTTTTTTTTTTTTTTTTTTTTTTTTTTTTT
>NW_004524590.1:10889518-10897425 GCF_000260255.1 Octodon degus | reverse complement strand
AAAAAAAAAAAAAAAAAAAAAAAAAAAAAAAAAAAAAGGCAAAAAAAGAAAGTACAAATAAGGCAATTTCAGAGAGGGTGCTGTGCTGTGAAGAAAGTAAGAAGTATAGGGTGAGCTGACTTCTCCCCAGAGCTAACACTGAGCCAGCACTCTAGGGATCACTTCAACTTGCTGAATATTGCTCAGCAGGGGTGACAATTGGGTCCCTCCTCCATGAAAGTGGTACAGACCTGAAAACACTGCTTTGGATTCCTAGCTCTGCACTTTCTCTCCAGCCTCTGTGGTGAAAGATTACTTCATTGCCTTCAACAGAAGGCGTATTTGTGTGTGTACATATGCTTGAGAGAAATTTACTAAAAGATGTGGGTACGAGACCAGCTGGCAGCACTTTCCATGCCAGGGTACCCACCCAGCAATCTGCCCTAGGGTTCTCACTTGCAAGCTTGAGTCCCAGCTGGAGGAGAACTGGTGGTAAGGAAGCCACAGGGGCAAACTGGCACTCACCCCAGAGTTCCACACACCCCAGAGGAAGGGAGGTCTGGAACTTGGGGGGAGAAACAAAAGGAAGACTTCCCAGGGTCTCTGGGCAATAGGTCCGGCCCGGAGTCTAGTTTCCACATTCAGGAGTGTAACAAGGAAATGCATGTATAGTAGTCCAGGATCTCTCCTCCAGTCTCCTTCTCAAAGGCCTTTTCTTAGGTCCTCAATTATTGTACCTGCTCAATGGGTAGAATTTCTGCTGCTTTTTTAAATGCATTTTAGTACAGAGACTACAGGGTCTTACTACACAGATTGGATTTATAGTGATCCTCCTGTTTTCAGCCTCCTGAGCACTGGGATTACAGGCACATGCCACCACGCCCAGTGTCAGTTGGGGGTGGGGCTGGCACGGAAAGCTGGGTCTACTACTTTCTTGTAAGGTATGTTTTATTCAAATATTAGCATCCATTGATCTTCAAGTATATAATGTTTAGTAGCACTGAACAAAGGTAGAGCAAGTGAAAGGTATTTTGAGGATTTATGAACATATTTACCCTCTTCTTCCCCTCTTTCTTCTCTTTATTTCTCCTACTTTTTTTCCATCATTTTCTCTTCATGGTTAATACAAAAGCTAAAGACAACACTAACATACTAAGGGGCAAATAAGCTGGGACCCCCAGATTGGGAAAATATATCATGCAGTAGGTAAACACTGCCCTAAAGATGTCCTCACCCTAGCACCCAAAACCCATATTGTAGCTTTCTTCAAAAAAAGAAGACTAAGGAGGCCGGGGAGATGGCTCAGTGGAATAAGCACTTGCCTGGCAAGTGCAAGGGCCTGAGTTCGATCTCTGGCTCCACAAAAAAAAAAAAGGAGACTAAAGGTTAAAGATGGGGTCAAGGGTGCTAATCAGCTGGTCCTAACGTAGAGATTTCTCTAGAAAGCTGGTATAATCACAGGTGAAAGAAGGGCAGAAGCCAGCGTTAGGGTGGTGCTAGGGGAGAAAACCCTCTGACCTTGCGGGCTGTGAAGATGAAGGAAGCTGGACAGGGGCCAGAAAATGAAGGTGGCTCTGAAAGTCAGACAAGGCAAGGAAAGAGCTGGCCCTGCAAGCCTCTAGGGGAGAAGATACTTCGATTTGAGCTCACTGAGATCCATGTGGGACTCCCACAGAGAGGAAAGATGATGATAAATTTGTACTGTGGAAGCTGCTCATGTTTCCAGCAGATTATTACAACAGCAACAGAGAGAGAGAGAGAGAGAGAGAGAGAGAGAGAGAGAGAGATCCTCTATCCCCTTGCTGACCGTTCCGATACTCAGGACCAGCCATGTAATTTGTAGTGGCCATTGCAAAATGAAAATGCAGGGTCATCTGTATAAAATTATTTAAATATTTTGAGACTATGACAGGTTCTTTGGATTATGAGACCCAGGCAGGCTCTGCTCCTAATTACTGCTGTCTACCTGATGTAGGAGTGGGTTGTTTGGGAGTTTTATAGGGTGGCGGATAAGCGTTTTGTCTTTGAAGTCAGGTCCCTTGAGCCTCTGTTTCCCTCCTGGTTGAACTCCACCTGACCTAAGACTTTCTAAGGATAAGCTTGATCCATTTGAACACAAACACATTTCATGGTATTGTGCCTGGCTTTATTACGCTCCACAGACACTGGGCAATTTTTTTTTTTTTTTTTTTTTTTTTTTTTACAAACTAAAAGTTTCTGGCAACCCTTTCTCAAGCAAGTCTACTGGCATCATTTTTCCAACAGCTCAGATGTCTGTTAGCATTTTTCAGTGATACAGTACTTTTTAATTGAGGTATGTACATTGTTTCCTTAGATATAATGCTATTGCATATTTATTAGGTAACAATATGGTGTAAACATAACTTTCATGCACTGGGAAAATGAAAGGATCACGTGGCCTGCCGTATTGCAGTACAGGCTGCACGGAGCCACAGTAGTAGGTGGACGCGAGGGCCTCTTCCCCGCTGCCTGCCGCCTCCGGTGTGGCTGTGGGCTCTTCAGCGCCACCAGTGGGGGCCCACGTGGAGGTCGGAGAGCGCCTGGATCGCACACAGTAGTCAGCAGCAAGACTTGTGTTTTACATCAGAACCAAAGAAATAAATGCACTGTTCCTAAAACACCTACATTTCTTGGGCTTAAGATCTCACTTAATGCTCCTCCTGGCAAAATCTACGTCCTTGCAGCACAAATATTCCTTCCCAGGCAGCCTTACGATGGTGTCGCTATGAGAGCGCTGTGCATTTGTGTGTGTGTGTGTGTGTGTGTGTGTGTGTGTGTGTGTGTGTGTGTGTGCAAGGTCTCACTACACAGCCCACATGAGTAGTGATCCTCCTGCTTCCTGCCTCCCGAGTGCCGGAATTACAGGTGCGCGCCACCGCGCTGGACTCCATCACCGCTCAGCGCAGCCGGGGCCGGGCAGGGCCGGCGCGGGCGCTGTGCGATTTAAGCTGTTTTGCCCCTTCTCCTGTGGGCGGAAGACTCAGCCTAGTTGGTCCCACACAGCCAACGTCCACCGCGGGCCGACCCAGGCTCTGTCAGTCTGGTTGCTCCAGACAAGGCTGCAGGCAGTGTGATGGCTCAAGGCGCGCAGCTGCCATTCCCCCTTTCTCAGGGAGGGTTAGATATTCCTGTCCTTTCCCCAAAGTCTCATTCTTTGCAGCTTTCAAGGGAATGAGGGTCACACTCGCTAGCTCACTCTCACCTCCGCACTGTCCTTACCACACGAGCAGGGGAGCATCAGGCGCCTGTTCCCCACCCCCACCCTCACCCTCACACCCGCCTGTGCTGCCCGAGCCCCTGCGGGAGCACAGAAGGACGGAGTGTGGAGAGGAAAGGAAGGAAAGCAGAAAGGGCAAAGGGAAGAAGAAAGAAGTGCCTCCCCGCCTGGCCTTTGACCCATTCATTCCTTTATCCCACTTTCCTCTTCCACCGTCAGGACACTGCCTGTATAACTCAGCCGCTTCCCTTCCTCCTCCTTAGGTGATGGCCACAATTCCAGGAATGACAATGCCAAATAGAAACAGGAATGTTTCTTTTGTGTAACTATTTCAGCAAGGACAACTTTCCCAGAGATGCCCAACAACCTTTCCTCTCCTCCCTTCCCCTTTCCCTCCCCTTCTTTCCCCTCTCCCTTTTCATGCCCTGTCCCCCTCCCCTCTCTTTCCTTTCTTCTCCGTGCTAGCGATGGATCCCAGGGCACTGTACACACTAAGCATGTGCTGTACCACTGAGCTGCAGTCCAAGCTCTGCCTATTTTCTCAGTCTAGGCTGTGGCTATATGAGTGTGCTCCCCATCAAACTGGTGCGTGTGACTCGCACCCTTTTTGCTGTGCATATTATACCCTTGCTACTCCGAGTGGTCCACATCCAGCAGCAGCAGCATCTCCTGGGAGCTGTTGAGAGGTGCAGAATCTTATGCTGCGCCATCTGCCGAATTGAAAACTGCCTTTACAGCAATATTGGCAGGTGATACACAATATCACGCCATACTGCCAGGTGTTTGGGAAACACAATATTATACTTCAATTTTAAAAACTGCTTTTATAGAAAATACCAGGACTTTGCCAGTAATAAAGAAGGTGGGGGAACAGTGGGCTTGAGTAGGAAAGAAACAGGGCCAGCCTTCACGAGAAACCATAAGCTCTTTGTGGCTAGGGGCTATGCTGGGTGCTCTTCTAGACTTCACAGGGTTTCCAAAGTGAATGCTTCCTGATCCCTGGGCACTGACAACCATTTATACTTCTTTCTTCTTCCCTTTGCCTTTTTTGCTTTCCTTCCTTTCCTCTCCATACTCTGTCTTTCTGTGCTCCTACAGGGGGGCCCGTGGTGGACGTTGGCTGTGTGGGACCAACTGTGTGGGACCTAACAGGAATTGTCAGGGTCTATGCCTAGATGTCCCCTTGAAGCCTCATGCAGTCATGGGGCGGCTTCTGGAGTTTGTGAGATTCTTGGTCCAATGCTGGGATTATGTCTGTGATTCCTGTATCTGCCCTGAGGCAGGCAGCCTGCATACAGTATAAGGCAGGCAAAGAGGCTTGCCCTCTGCTACTTCTCCCTTTTGCTCTTGCTGCTTTTGCTGTTTTCTGCCACTCCTCTGCCCATGCACCACCCTGCCTTGGACCAGCCCAGCACAGACTGAAACCTCCACAAACTGTGATCAAATTAAACCTTTCCTTCCTTAATTCTGGGTGTTACGGTTTGCATCAAGATGTCCCCCAAAGCCTCCTGCTGTCATGGGGCGGCTTCTAGAGTTCGTGATTACTTCATGGTCTAATGCAGGGATTATGGGTGTGAGTGCTGTTCCTACCCTGGGGTGGGTAATCTGCATTACGATGTGAGGAGGGGGGCCAGGGAGATAGCTCATTAGAATAAGTGCTTGCCTGGCAAACGCAAGGTTCTGAGTTCAGTCCCTGGTACTGCAAAAAAAAAAAAAAAAAAAAAGAACAATGTGAGGAGAGGAGAGAGGCTTGCGAGAAGTCACAGCTTCTGACCTCCCTTTGTGGGGCTGGGAATTTGGCTCAGTGGTAGAATGCTTGCCTGGCAAGCTGGAAGCCCTGGGTTCGGTCCTCGGCACTGAAAACAAAAAATAAACCTCTCCTAAAAAAACAGTTCAACCAAAAAAATACAGTAAAATCAAAAAAGACAAAAAACAAATGAGGCAACTGGCCTCCCTTTGCTCTTTGCTGTTTCCTGCTGCTACAAGTAGCTGCCCTGTGCCACTCTGCCTTGGTGCCAGCTGAGGATGGACTGGAACCTCCACTACGTTTCCTTCCTTAATTCTGAATGTCAGGTATTTTGTCCCAGCAACAAGAGAAGAGTGACTCAGACACTGGGCGTCAGGTATTTTGTCTCAGTCATGAGAGAAAAATAGTCAACACAGGAGTTAAGTAAATAAAAAAACAATCTCAATAATTAAAATAAATGTTTTAAAATAAAAATTTATATTACAAGCATGCACAAGGAGCAGGGTGTAGCAGTGTACGTCCATAACCTCAGCTCTTCAAGAGGCTGAGGCAGAATGTCCAGAAGTTCAAGGCCAGCAACTTACTGAGACCCTGTCTCAGCACCAAAAAAAGGGTTGAGATTTGGCTCAGTGGTTGAAAGCCTGTCCAGCAAGTATCTGAACCAAAAAGGAAAGGTAAGACTGTTGTAGTCTTTATTTAAAATTTTGATTTGTTCACTATTATCTTTTTGTTTTCATTTTTAAAATATTGTGTTAAATGTTATTCATATTGATCAAATTCATTGACCTCCTTAAGTCTTATGTGAAAAGCAAAGTGACTCATTTGGCCCACCTTGTCCCCACCCTGAGTGAAAAAGTGAAGACTCCAGAAGAGTTTAACCTCCAGATTTTTCGTTAGGTAGGTAATAAAAGCTCTTATTGTGCAAGTTACTTTTAGGTGGGGCTTGTTTCTTATATCTCAAAGCATAATAACAAATATAACCCATTTCAAACTGGCTGAAATAATAAACTAAAGTACTGTTGCACATGTCAGAATACAAAGCAGGAACAGCTCCATCAGGGCCTTGGCTTTGTCTCTCCTTCTGCCATGGTTGGCTGAAGGTCAGTGTTGTACAAGTAAAAATGTCTCTGGTTTTGTCCAGGTCTCTAGCATAGGACCTCTAAAAGCTTTGGAAGTTCCTGAGTGATAAGAGTATCTTTGTTATTCATGAGTGTTATACTGTTTGTTTCTTGAGACAGGGTCTTGCTATGTAGTTCTGGCTGATCTGCAACTTCTATGTAGGCCAGGCTGGCCTGAAACTTGCAATGATCCTCTTGCCTCAGCCTCCTGAATGCTGGGATTACAAAGATGCTCTACGTTGTCTGGCAGGTTTGGTTCTTAAATGTCCTTAACAGTTCCCATATATAAATACAAAGAGTTGGCCCTCATGTCCGGTACTACTGGGGAGTAACGGAACCTTTAAAAGGTGGGCCTCATAGGAGGAAGCTAAATCAGTGGTGTGTGCCTCAGGGGGAACCGTGGCACCCTGGTCTCTTCCTCTCTCTTTTCTCCTTTTCCCAGCTTCCAGGAAGCCAGCAGCACTGCTCCACTACATGCTCCCTGTCCTGTTATTCTGTCTTATAACAGGTCCAAAACAAGCACTGACAAAGTCAAGTCTGTGAACCAAAATAAAACTTTCTTCTTTATAAGTTGATTAGCTCACATATTTTGTTATAGTAACGAAAGCTAACACAAAGAGCCTACTGGGTTATGCCTGAATTTATGCAAATGAGAGGGCTCAGGATGGGAGCTGATCACCAGAAAGACCAATACTGGGATTAGAGAGCTGGATTTTGAACCAGCCCAGTTTCCAGGGAGGGGAGGGTTACAGGAGGCTGAGTTCAGTCTCATAGCCAATATGCAACAAATCATACCTACATATGAAACTCTAATAAACCCTGGCAGTGAAGCACACTGGAGCTTCTGGTCTGAGGAGCACATTGATGTGTTGAAAGACAGAGAGAAATATACCCCAGTTCTACAGGCAGGGGCCCAGAAGTTCTCCACCTGGGACTGTCCTAGACCTCACCCTATTTTCTTGATTCAACTATAATCACAAGTACAGGATTTACTGACATCTGTGCATCATTATAGCAAACCAGTGAACCTGAGGGGTCAGGGAAACCCCAGATTTGTGGCCAGCCGGTCAAAAATGCAAGAGGCTTGGGAGCCCACTAGTGACTTAGGCAAAGCAGAACAGTTTGGAGAGTTTGATGTCCTCTACTGTGCAGCATCTACACCGACAATGGGTGGATTTGTGCTTGCATTTGTGTTTGGGAAGATGCATTTCAGTGTGCCAGTTGGTGCCAGAACCGCTGAGATCTGAAAAATTAGTCTTCCCAATCACGAAAGTCCTCCAGCAGTGATGCGCCTAGGAAGAGAAGCAATTCTCTCAAACATGAAAAAATCAATTTTCCTTGGTTGTGGTGTGCTCAAATTGTCATCCTAAACATAAAAGAGTCACCAAGAGAATGTCACTTGTTGGTGGGTTTAAATTCAGATTCTTAGACCAATTCTTGGCAAGCACAAGGGATTACTATGTTTGGCTTAGAGTAATCACTCTTCCTATCCTGCCTCCAAGACTTAGAAATGGGGTCACTGCCCCTTGGGCCACATCAGCTATATTGAAGAGTAGTAAATGACTAAAACTGACAGTTTACTACCAAAGGAAGAAGAAATAAATGATGTAAACTGGGGGATACTACCTGTCATGGTTTGTGTCTAGTTGTCCCCCTAAAGCCTCATGCGGTTATGAGGTGGACTTCTAGTTTGTGATTAATTCATGATCCAGTGCTATGAGTATGAGTGTTGCTGGGATTATGGGTTGGGAGTGCTGCTGGGATTATGGGTTGGGAGTGCTGCTGGGATTATGGGTTGGGAGTGCTGCTGGGATTATGGGTTGGG
>NW_004524590.1:10883566-10889418 GCF_000260255.1 Octodon degus | reverse complement strand
GCTGGGATTATGGGTTGGGAGTGCTGCTGGGATTATGGGTTGGGAGTGCTGCTGGGATTATGGGTTGGGAGTGCTGCTGGGATTATGGGTTGGGAATGCTGCTGGGATCATGGGTGGGAGTGCTACATCCAGCCTGGGATGGATAGCCTGAATGCAATAGATAGGGAGACAGACTTGCTCTCTGCTGCTGTTGTTGCCACTGCTCCTCCCTTTTGCTTTTGCTCTTTGCTGTTTTCTGCCACTGTAATCTGCTGCCCTTTGCCGTGTCTCCCTTAGAGCCAGCCAAGTTGGACTAACTGTGAGCTAAATAAACATTTCTTTCCCTAACTTGAGGTGTCAGGCTTTTTGTCCCAGCAATGAGGGGAAAGTAATTGAGACACTACCAATAGTATGATACCAGACAAAAAGGACAAGGACCTTAACTGAATCCCAACTTGTTTATTTACCAGCTGTGGGAATAGATTCAGACCACTTTTTAATCTGCAAAAAGGAAGTAATGATGTCTACTGGGCATAAGTGTTTATAAGGATTAAACAAGAATGCAATGTTTGACATACAGTACGTAAGTAAATAACATCTGACATATTTAGTCTGAAGGCTAGTAGGTACATAAGTGAAGTATGATGTCTGACTATTTCTGTGACCAAATACCTGAGAAAATCAACTCAGAAGAAGAAAGACTTCTTTGAGCTTGTACTTTCACAAATTTGAGTCCATGTTTACGCGGCCCTGTTGCTTGTCAGCCTCGGTCTGGCAGAACACAGGCAAGCAGAGTGGCTCCCCTCATGGTGAACAGGAGGCAGAGAGAGGGGAGGCAGGAAGGCTCTAGCGAAAGCCTGTGCCCGCAGACAGCATGTTCCCAGTGACCCACTTCCTTCCACCAGGCCCAACCTCCTAATAGCCCCTTCGCAGGGTCAGCCACTGATGAGGTGAGTCATGAGTTAGTAACCTAAACTGTCCCATCTCTGAACACAGCTGGGGGGTGTTTCAAGACCTCAGTATGTGTTTGGGAGATGCTTCACATTTAGACCATAACACTGACGTAACGAAATGTAGAGCATCGGGCATACTGAAGGGCCACAGTTCAATGCGGAGAGTCTGACCCATCATCAGTATGCGAATGTAGCTCCTTCACTCAACCTCCCTTCGAGGCAGAGTTCCAAGGCGCTGGGGGCAGCCTTTTAATCTTGGATTAGCTGGCCTGGTGCCTGGCACATGGTGAGCATTTAATAGATACTTACAAAAATGAATGGAAAAGAGATCATTGCCTTGAGTGAATGGAACTGTTTTTCTTCTGTCTTGTACTAAGAAGTATGCCAGTAACTCTGGCCCATTCTTTCTCTGGCACCAGGAAAATTTCAGGTAGCTGACTAAATTTGCATTTCAACTTTAATAATCTGTCCTTCATTGTCTACACTGTCCCTCTCTGCTATCTAATCTTGATTTTTTTATTCTATTTTCCTTGGGCCTTCTTTGCTAAAAGATGGGGGAAAACCATACAAGTAGACAAATTAATTCTATCTTTAAAAAAAAATCTGCCTAAGATATATTGAAGCCTTTCCGCCATTGGTACACGAATTTGTTCCCAGGCTGTTCTGAGTAGCACTGAGACTTTCCTCAGGCTTTGTTCCAAAGGGGTGGGGGCTCCAGGGGGAATACTGCAGCCTGAAAGACATCCAAGGAAAAAGGCTTCTTTTAGAGGCGAGCCCACATTACACAGTTGGCAATGCTAAGGCGAACATTCTCCCGGCTTTCAGGGGAAATGAAAGACATTCCCCCCATAGCTTCCCTTCCAAGCCCTACAGCTGGAAGGGCAGGAGAGCCAAGTTCCGCCCTTTTCAATGCAGGTTGTCAGTTGGATGCCAGGATCTGCTGATACATTAGCCAAACATCCAACGCGAGAAAAAGGCCCATCACGCATCTTTCTGCTTATCCATCATTAAATGCTCCATTTAACCTAAAAGAACCTGACTTTCCCTTTTTTTCTTCTTCCATAGCTCCAGGAGAACACCACTACTGAAGAGTAAGGGGGAAATGACAAAGGAAAGTAAAAGAAAAAACAGGATTTCTGAGCAGACCTCGAGTTTTTAATTCTGCACCTGAGGCTGTTTGCGTTTCACAGAATCTGAGATCCGGAGGGATGGTGGGGATTCCCGAGTCACTGTTACAGACTGTGAAGCAGATGCCCAGAGCGAAAAAGTGACTCATTCAAGGTTATACAACTGAGGGAAGGGTGGGACTAGGCTGTGCAGCACTAGACCCACAGCCTGTCTCCTAATCCACTCTTTCAACAACGTACTTTTCCTCCTTTCTAGACTCCCATCACTCAATTCTTAACCCATTAACTGGGCTGCGGACCTCCTTAGTACTATATGTTTATTCACAAACTCTTAAGAGATTTATTGATTCAAGTGGATGATGCCCTTGCAGAATGACCAACCACAGCTCCATCTCATTGCTCCCATGTTATTTTAAACCAACAATTCACATAGCATAATGAAAGGGCCCAGTTTATGTTTCTTGTCATACAGAATAAAATAGTTTACAAGCCGTCCTTCCCTAACTCACAAATAAGCTGTGTCCTAACAGTGTGTTTGGAATTTGCTATTTAGAATACAGGATGTGTGCTCTTCCCGGGAAGTCACATGGGCAAGTGTGGGTAAAACCTCAGGCCAGGTCACAGAGGCCAACTTAACCAATAAGTAACCAACAGTGAAGTCAACTTGAGCTTTCATCATAACGTCTCTGGGCAAAACACATTCTAAGTTTGGAGTGGGGAGAGTGGAAAGGTCTAGGGTGCCTAGGTCCCAATGGGAAGGTGCGTCGGCCCAAGGCCCCAGCAGGGAGCTGGGAGTTCATTCCAGATAAAAGCTAGGAAGCCAGAGCTGGGGGTATAGATCAGCAACAGAGGACATGCTTAATAACATGTGCAAGGCCCAGCAACCCTAGCATCTAGAAAAAATAAATAAATAAAAATATTTAAAAGGCAGATGCCACATAGAACTGTGAACTACGATGAGCTTTGAACAGAAACAGAAATGTTTTCCACTTACGTTTGCTACTGAACAGCTGGGCTAGTGTCTAACCTCTCAGCTAAGTTACAAAGACAAATGGAGGCGTCACATATCCACGGCCTATTATAGGATCTTGCCTCTGTTAATGAGCTCTCGTTTATTACGGGAGCTGCTCTGCAGAGCGACAAGGCTGCGCTCTGGCAGTTAGGAGAGATGGGATGTTCCCTCTGAGCAGGTAGAATCTGAGGTGAGGCAAGGCCTGTGTCACAGCCTTCTGGGCAAGGAGTAGTCAGGGGCTCTTGGTCTCAGACCCCACACCTCCCCGCAGTGCAGACAGGTGGCAGCTGTGGTCCCACTCTTGGTTTAGAGGAGCTGGCAAGACGCTGAGCGGGGTGCACACTGGCCATTCTCTGTGACCTCATTATAGGAAGGGCTTCCTCCTGCAGTGCACACCCATAAGCAGCCTCAGTCTCCTCGCTGTCCTCTTCAATCATTCTTCCCCATGCCCTGGAGACATCCCTGGCAGCTCCCCCAAGTGCTTCTGGGTTCTTTCAAGTCTTGATTTGGTGACTAAAATGTCTAAGCCAGTGTATAATCAAAATTTAAAAGAGCTTTAGCCCCCTCCTCCTACAAGCTGAGGCTTGCTTCAGGCCTTGCCAGTTACACAGGGAGGACCAGGCCTACGTTGCTAGTTCCTGCTCACTCCTGGCCCCACTCCCGCCTCACACTTCCTAGCGGGTTTTGGGCCACCTGAGGTCAGGCCCAGAGACAGAGGGAGGAAGACACAGCAGCATGGCCTGGCATGAAGTCCCCTGGGTGCCTGGTGCACCGGAATTGATGCAGCGTGGGACATACTGATGAAAAGAGGACACTCAAAGCCTCTCACATTGTCTTGAGGCAGGAAGGAAACGCCAGAGGCTTCTACCAAGAATATGGAACCCAGCTGTTCCAGTTTGCCAAGACTGAGGCGTCTCCCAGGATGCCACACTTCTAGTGCTAAAGCCAGGACAGTCCCAGGCGAACAAGGAGGAGTCTGTCACCTGACCAGAGGGCTGTGAGCACATCGCACTACCCCGGTCTCCTAGGCAACCCTCTTCTCCTGGGTCTTCAGCCTAAAGTGACCCAGGCTGCACCTGGCAGGTCAAGCTTTTCCTGTCTTAGCAGGTCCTACATGGATGCTACCTCCCGCAAGGACGGAGGGTCTCAGCATGTTCTAAATGATGCGCTCTGGAGCCTAGGCCTAAATAGACTCTCCCTCAATAGACTAGAGGAACTTCCAGTGCTGAGGTGAATCCTGGCCAGAACGGTGCTACTAGAAGTTTCAGAACATCTCCTCAGGGATCCTCAAGAGAGCAGCTAACTGTACGGCTTGATTTAAGGGTGACTTGGGTTGAAGCCTTAGCTAATTCCCTCATGGTCTTAGCCATGTTACCTTGAACATCTTAATTAGCATTTCTGTGCCTCAGTCTTCTCACCTGTGAAATGGTTTGATAAGTGTACCTGCCTTGCAGCATTATGTGTATGATTATAAGAATCAATTTATGTAACACTGTCTGGGATGTGAGTAACCACCCAGTGAATATTAGCTGCTATCAACATTATTATAGCAAGCTAGCAACTTTCCTAAGTTTAAGGTCTTCTGCAGACCTACTCCCATAGGTTATTTTCTCAATTTTGAAGCAAATTAATAAACTGTTGTTGGCAAAAGGCACCAAAGAAAGGTCATACTGTCACACGCTCCTGGGGGCAATGCAAATTTATAGCCTCATGGGAAGGTCATTTAGAACTAAATTGCAAAAGTTCTCAAAATGCCTTTGACCCAACAATTCCACTTCTAGGAATTTATCCTGAGGACATACTTGGAGAACTGGCTAAAGATTAATGTGCAAGATCATTCAAGGCTATGTGCTTGAAACAGGAGACGAGCAGCAGTTATTTGAATATCTTACGGCAGGAATTCAGTTAAAATTTTATTCGTGTGTAGAATGAAATGCCATGCAACTGTTAAATAATGTAACAGAGGCATATTTGCTGACATGGGAGGATGTTCATGACATACAGTGTACATACGTATAGAACACACATTTTGAGTGCTTGGGGTAGGGATTCATACCTGAGTCCTTGAGACCAGGGCTCTACCACTGAGCTGTATCCCCAGCGCTACAACGTACACTTACAAATAATGCACATTTCCGGATTTTTCTGAACATAGGAATTACTATAGACTAAGATTGAACCAATAATTTTGCACCTTGCTTTTGTTTTGATTAGCATTGTTTAAGAACAATTTTTTTACCTCATAATAAACCTTTTATAAACATCTTAATGAAGTTTTGGACAATTTTATTTTTGTGCATCTTGGTATGATTTTATTTAAATGTCTTTGCAAAAGGTTCATTTTTCTTGGAAATGTGGTATTATAAGTTGAACTAAATTCAGATATTTTAAATCTTAAAAAAAAAAATGCTTGAAACTATTGTTTGAAGCAAGGTACATTTCCCCTATGATGAATGCTATCACTATGTATATATAAAATGTACCAATAAAAAAATTCAAGGAAAAAAAACTTAATGGTGATAATAGCTATCAAATTGATGTTTCCTGATTTGGATAATCATTTATTATTAAATACCTTACTTTAAAGAGAAAAAGTGGGACCAGGGAGATGGCTCAGTAGAATAAGCGCTTCCCTGGCAAGCACAAGGACCTGAGTTCAATCCCAGGTTCCAGAAAAAAAGAAAAAAAATTAAAGAAAAAATAAATAAAGACAGAAAGAAAGGAAGGGGAAAAAGGAAAGAAAGGAAGAAAAAGAAAGAAAGGACAAGAGAGGTAAGGAAG
>NW_004524590.1:10864632-10883378 GCF_000260255.1 Octodon degus | reverse complement strand
ATAAATTTGAAGAGTGTAGTATTAATATCTTTTTCATTTTCAGGAACATCTCCTTAGATTAATAACCCAAAGTCAAATTATGTTATCTAAGGATAATAGGATTGCATGTATATTTAAGGGGGGGTGAAGGATTGCAACATAAAAACGTGTATCCATTCAAATTAAGATTTGCTTTGGAAATTGAATGCTTGTTCACTTAACCTAGCTTGTCTACTTTACTCTGCAAAGAAGAGGCTGTCTTGTGATGTTTTCCACAGGTTTATTGCTCCAACTGAGCAGATTGCCTTTAAAGCATCCAATCTACTTGTTCTGATGAATCTAGTGGTTCTTCGAGAAATTGTGCGTCAAATTGCCACAAACTCAGAATGGAAAAAAAGAGGAAAAAAGTACCCCAGGGTAATGAAACTCCCACACTGGCTAATAGAACAGTGTATGTGGCAAAAGACTAGCTTGATTGTGCAACACGTAACTCAACACATTGCAACAATTCTTGAATGTATTTGAACTGCCCTTGAGAATGCCTTTATTTCAAGATTATTTATTATACAAAATTCAAATATGCTGAGCAAGACGCAATCCTAGTGGGAACCTCAGACAAAAGTAGAGATAAAAGACTGAAAAAGATTCAGAGTGTCAAAAACTGCCTTCCATTATTACAGAAGCTGACAAAATCTGACGAAAAAAAGAATGAGATTGAGGAACAGAATAATAACAACTAAGAAAATATAAAAGAGCATAGGAATCAGATGGTACCGAAAGCAACACCTCATTAATAGGAAGAGATACCCCTAAAGCATAAATAAAACCTAGGGAAGGATATATAAAATATATAAATATATTTAAAAATCAGAATTTTAGGCCCTGCCAAGATGAAAGACCCACTCAAAAAAATGAGCGACTAAAATAGATGCTTCTCAGAAGAAATCCAAATGGCCAATAAATACATGAAAACATCCTCAACGTCTCTTGCCATTAGACAAAAGCAAATTAAAACAACACTAAGATTCCATCTTACTCCAGCAAGAGCAGCTATCATTAAGAAAAAACTACAAATGCTGGTAGGGCTGTAGGGCAAAAACTAAATCTTCTACACTGTTGATAGGCATATAAATTAGTACAGCTATTATAGAAATTAATATGGAGATTCTTCAGAAAACTACAATTAGAAATTCCATTTGACGTAGCTATTCTCTTTCTGGGTATCCTCCTGAAAGAGGTAAAGACATCTATCACAGTGTTACTTGCATTCCCATGCTCCCAGCAGCATGATTTCTAATAGCCAAATCTGGAAGTGGCCTGTATATCCAACAATGAAGAAATGAATAAAAACTATGGTGTTTATACACAACAGAGTGCTGCTCAGCTATCATGAAGGGTAAATCTGAGTCATATGTAGGAAAGTTGATATGACTTGAGACTATCATGTCAAGTGAGATAAATCATACACCCAAGCTTAAACGTTGCATTAGTTCCATTTGAGAAGGCTAAGGTACAAATAAATTGAAGAGCAAATTAAAAGATAAATATAGGAAACAGAGAATTAGACCTCTTGCAAACACAAAAACAATACAGATATGGAAGGAGGGTCCAACTTCCCACCATAAGTTATTGTGTATTCTAAACATGCACTAATAAAAATTAAAAATAAATTAAAAATTTAAAAGCACAAATAAATCTTTTGAATAGTCCAATTTAATGAAAAGAATATCATGAGAAAAAAAGATTTTCAATCTTAATGATCTGACCACAAATGCAGACATCGACAATGATAATCTAAACTCGTGACAGTCCAGCTGGAAACATGCTGCCGGTTACTGCTTGCATTGAGCTGTGCACCCAAACTGTCGTACGTGGGACTTTTAGCAGAGGGCTGGATCGAGGGTGAGTGCTGCTGGGACCAAGAAGGTGAGGCTGGGATTGATTCATGGTGCTATGCTAGGATTAAGGCTGCCCTCCCTGCAGTATGAGTGTTGTCCACCCTAAGAGTGAGGAGCTGGACATAATATAAGGCTAAGAAAGAAAGCTGCTGCTGTCGCTTGCTGTTTCCTGCCTGCTTTCTTGACATTTCACTGCTTTGATGCCTTCCTGCCTTCTGTCTACCATGAACTGTCTCTCTTCTGTGACACCCCTGTGTTGTACCACCCTGCCTTGGCCCCAGCCAACTATGAAATGAAACTCCTACAGACTGAGCCAAATAAGCCTTTCCTACTTTAAGTGTCAGGTATTTTGTCTCAGCACTGAGGAAAGTGACTAAAACTTTGCCCAAAAAACTGAAAGAAAAAAGATTTTTTTAACACAGGGAAGTGTTGTTATAGTGGTATGTTCCAGTCAGTCAAAACAAATATGTCATTTTTCTGGATTTTACTGTATATGCAATATTTGTTATTTTTTCTAAACTTTTAATTTGCTGTGATTTCTCAGCATATTAACATTTATGTCTAATTTTGACTATATAATGTGGTTCTTTCTGGTTTTTATTTATTTTATTTTACCAGGAATTGAATTTTATTTTTTATTGAGACCTAAAAATTATGGACATTTATGGGCTATCAAGTAATGTTTTGGTACATGTACATATTATGCAATATTAAAATCGCAAGAAGCATTTTTATTTCCTCAAACATTTGTCATTCCTGTGTGGTAAAAACATTCCAAATCCTCTCAGCTCTTTTGAAATAATCTGAGATTCTTTTCCTTACAGCAGGCCCTGGTATGTATAGTTCTCAGCTTCCCCAAAACAGCAAGTACCTGCAAATGTCCTAAGAGAAGATTCCAAGTCCAAACTAGGTACCTCCAGCCTCAAACCTGGCGTGTTTTGCAACAAGGCTTACAGCAGCTCATGTGCCATTGAGGGTCATACAGTGCCAGGAAAGCTCCCCTCACAGGTCCCCTAAGTGAAAAGTAAGGGGTCAATTCACTGGAAGTTTCAACATCCAACACTCAAATGTTTGGGGAGGATCTCTTCCATATGCCAGATGAGCAGACGAAGGGCAGGACTCTAGTGACAGAGGTGAAGAGGGCAAACTGGAGCCCATTTGGCATGAGTGGCACACAGCAGGACACAGCCTAAAGAAGTTCTAGTCTTTCACCCCCTGTCTTCTCACCCTAGTGCCAGGGTCTGCTTCTCACCTCCTTGCAGACATGATGACTGACACAGGCACAATAGGTCCCTTTAAATCACAGAAAGGAAGTTGGATGTCTGGTCCAGATAATAATCAATTGTTCAATTGCATTTTAAACATATCCCTGCCCTGACTTGGCAGTCTGAAGAGGCCAATGTGGCCCCCTCCTCCCAAGCCCTCTCTTTCTCTGCCCCCACCTGTCAATCTAAGTGACCAGTGGGGGAGAGAAAGAGGGCCAGGATACAGGACAAGGGCATAAGCTCAAAAAGGTTCTTGTTAGACTGCTTCATTAGTGACCTAACACTGGGGTTCCGTAGCTGCCTTTCTTGGGAGGCACCTCAGCGGGCTCTTCGAGAAGCCACAGGGATTTCTGCTGTGATGCTCTCAACCCAGGGCTGCCAAAAACAGATAAAGTGCAAAATGTGTAATTAAGTTTGAAGTTCAGGTACACAACAAATAATTGTAGTACAGTGTAAGTATGTCTCAGATCCTGCATGTGATACACAAGAATGCATCCATGGCTGACATAAAATCACATTTCAATGCATGTCTTATATTTTTGGCTTGTGAAATCTGGCAACTGAGTCCATGACCTCTGGTTTTCCAGTGGTCCAACTCTCTTGGGTCCTTTTGTCACGCAGGGCAAACCCCTTTGGTGGGATTCCTTTTGAGGAGGCTCTAAAGCAGGGCATTCTAGTCCAGCGCAGGCCTCCTGCTTAGCCCAGTCCTCTGGCTTTCCCAAACACTGAAAGGCTCAAGGGAGGCCACCTGAAGCCCCTCCCATCTGCAAGGTGAAGCTGAAGCACTTGCTCCCTCTGCCATGAAAGCCTTCAGTCTCTCTCTCCAAGGAAACCTGCCCTGATTCTTTGTCCACTTCCAGGCAGGAGTGGGTGAAGCGCTGGCCGGGGACCTGAACATCTTCTGAGCTTGTGCTGCAAAAGGCATAGCACCTCACTTGGACATGGTCTTCTTGGCACCTATAATTTTGTTCTTTGCCATTGAGGCCTCTGTTGAAATTTCTAGGTAACAGGAAAAGTACTTTTAACATCTGTTATACTTTGAATCGTAATGTCCCCCACATGTTAAAGTCACTGGCCCTACGTCCATGGCTCTACTAGAAGGTGGTGGTACCTTTAAGAAGTGAGGCCTACTGGGAACAGGTTAGGTCACTAGAGGTGTGCCCTTGAAGGGAATATTGGGGCCAGACCCTTATTTTTCTCTCCTGGCTTCCTGCTCCACAACGCATGTCCCAGTTCACCACAAGCCTAAAAGCAGTGGGGCTGACTATGGGCTAAAACCTTCAAGACTATGAGCCAAAATAAACCTTCTTCTTTTTAGATGGATTATATCAGATATTCTTGTTATAGCAATGGAAAACTGATGAACACAGCACCCTGTTGTAGTCCCTCCTTAGGAAAGACATTCAAATAAGGAATAAGAGGACGAGGAAGACGAGTATTCAGCATGCTTTAGTATCATTACCTGAAGGGGAGCTGCTCCAGCAGGCCCCCACCAAGGGTTGCTCAAACTTGAAGTGCTTAAGAATCCCTGGGATTGTGTTAAAAAGCAGACCTGGCTTCAAAAGGTCCCGAGAGTCTGCACTTCCCACAGCCCCCAGGTGATGTCCTCAGACTCACTGTGTTATGGTTTGTAAAGCTTCATGTAAATCATGGGGCAGTCACCACGTGAGGGGCAGTGCGGCTCGAGGGGCGTGGCCAGAGGACGGGGCGGGGCTTGGGGGCGGGGCCAGAGAGGCACGACCGTTCAACTGAGAGCATTCTCCTCCCTCCGCACAAGGCCTGGTGGCCTCTCTTGGAGGTACCCCAGCCTCTCTTCCAGATCCTGTAGCGCAGGACAGCAGTGTCTTGAGGTCTTGCTATGTAATTCAGGCTGCTTTAAACTATGAAACCTCCAGTAACTGTGAGCTAAATAAACCTTTCCTTCCCTAAGCTTGAGTGTCGGGTATTTGTCCCAGCAACGAGAGAAGAGTAACGAGTACACACTGTGAGCAGAAAGAGGCTAGCCGGTTGCAAAGGAGGAGTTGCTTGGTCCTTGGGGGAGGGAGAGGAGTTAGGGTTTGCAAGCTGAGGGAAGGACCAGTGTGAACGCAGAGGCGGCATTCAGATCAGGGCAACACTGCCTCAGGTAGTTCTACCTGAGGTCCGAGGCTGCCAGGGGCTGAGCTGCCCTGCGGGGAGGGGCGTGGGGGACCTGGCAGCACCTGAGGTCCAGAAGGGACCTGACTGAAAAGTCCAAACAGGAAAAGCAAGCTGAGTTGGTTCCATTTGAGTCAGATCTTGTGAAAACACTTTACGAGCTAGTCTACATAACTGCACTTCGCCAAGCTACGTGAACCTGGATTACTCAGTGAATCTGATGGCTTGACCACAAAATGTCTGTGGTCGATGCATTCACAATGCGATGTGACGTTGGCTTATCACAGCCCACAGGGCTAGGTGTTCCCACACCCGCGCGGGTGCTTAGTGTCCTGGGAAAGATGTACTGCTTCAGTGTAACATCCAGCAAGGGTCAAGAAATCTCACTGTCTAATAGGACTGGGAGTAGAAGCTCACTAAGAATGTCCAATTTCTAATCCATAGTGCCTGTGAGTATACGCTCTTCCCTAGAAACAGAGACTTTGCAGATGTGGTTAAGAATTTGGAGATGGGAAGATTATTCTGCATTATATCTGTGTGGGCTCAATCTAATCAAATGAGTCCTTAAAAGTAGGGAACCAGGGGTCAGGGAGATAGCTCAGTGACATAAACACCTGCCTGGCAAGCACAAGGTCCCAAGTGCGATGCCCAGTAAGGGGGAAAAAAAAAGTTGGAAACCATTCCCAGATGTAGCCAAAGGAGTAGATGTGATTCCAGAAGAAAGGTCACAGAGATGACAGCATGAGAAAAGGCCCTGTTGCTCATTCTGGGTGTACAGGAACCAGAGGGAGGGATGGCGAGATAGCTCAGCGGACTAAGTGCCTGATTTGGCAAGTGCAGGGACCAGGATTCAATCACTGGTCCCCCAAGCTGCTCCGGCCCCACCCCTCCCCCAGGGGCAGGTTGAGCAGGCAGCGACCAAGTCCAGTCATGATAGAGCATGCCTATAATTCCAGCGCTGGGGAGGCTAAAAACAGGAGGACCACCATGAGTCCTAGATGCCTAATGCCACCCTATACCAAATACATTTAAGAAGAAGAAGAGAAGGAGGAGGAAGAAGAGGAGGAGGAGGAGGAGGAGAAGGACGAGGAGGAGGAGGAGAAGGAGAAGGAGAAGGAGAAGGAGAAGGAGAAGGAGAAGGAGAAGGAGAAGAAGGAGAAGAACCAGAGGGAAGCCTCTAGGAAGGAGCTAAGGAGCTTGCAGTTGACTGCCACAGAAAATGGAGACCTGAGTCCTCCAACCTTGTGGAACTGAATTCTGCCACCTGACAAGGAAATGAGTCATCCCCTTACATCTCCAGAATGAAACACTTCCTGTGCCCATGTGAGACCTCTTTCTGGCCTTCAAAACTGTGTGGAAATAAATCGTGCTGTTTGGAGCTGCATAACATATAGTGATTTGTGGTGGTAGCAATAGAAAATAAATACTCTACCCAGAGTGACTTCCCCATCCTTGTCAAAGGGAGGCCTCAGCTTCTCCAAATTGTCACACCTTGATGCTGTGTGTGCCCGAGAAGCAGTTGGCATTTTCTGAGAACAGTGAGAGGCTTGCAAGCCTGCAAACAGGATGAAAGCCCCTTAGCAGACAGCCCTGCATCTGGTGAGCAGGCTGCAGGTGCCAGGTTGGTTTACACCTACTTTCTGTCCTGTCGCTTTTCACCCCTGGCTCCCTCAGTGGTTTGTCTGCCATTCTCACTTGGCCCAGGAAACCATCCCAACAATTTTAATAGCACAAAAGCTGTATGGACATCACATGTAGAGCAATTACATGTTACCCTCAGTGGTTTCTGAGAGGTTTTCTGCCTAGATGTACCCTTGACCTCTTTCATGAGACCTGTGAGAGTAGTTAGAGCAGACAGGGATTTGGAAGTCCACCCAATCCAACAGTATTATTTTACTTGGAGGGAAGGAAGGAAGGAAGGAAGGAGAAAGAAGAAAAGGAAAGAAAAGGAGGAAAAAAGGGAGCAGAGGTCAACTTTCTTCCAGAGGTGGGCCTGACTGGCAAGAATCCCAAGGGATGGAATGACACTGAAATGAAGAAACATGGGAAGCTGGGACTAGTCATCCAGGAGGGCTTTCCTGAGGGCTAATGGCCATCAGAACAGAGGCCAAAGAGACCAGAAGTTAGGGACTTTTGGTCCCTAACTTCCAAATCGCAGAAGTTAGGGACACAAGTTAGGAGTCAATCAGCCGAGATCAAGGAAAGGAGCTTGAGTTGGCACAGTGGTTACTTCCGTGCACCCACCCAACAAGATGCAGGGAGGCCACTGGCACCAGTTGACCAAGATCACACTCCAGATGAACAGCTGCCTGGACTGCAACCTGAACATGTCATTGTGCCTTGTGTCATCACAACTGTCACCTCCTGCAGAGCATGAGCACTTGCTTGATGTCATTAAATATACACACTCTTTCTATGTAAATAGATTCATCTAAACAGACCATCAACATGTTAGTTTTCTGAGCAACTGAGCAAATTCAACTTTCATTCTTTCTCTATTCTCTAGATCTCCATTTAAAACATGGTTTCTAGTCTGTTTGTGAGTTAAAATATCAGCGCTCTAGACAAACGCCCATGTCTTCCCTTTCTGGTTGACAAATGAAGGCTTGTGTGGAGATTTAAGTGCCTCATGAGAAAACTGAGTCTCCTATGCCAGAGTGAAAAGAGTAATAGCTGCTTGGGCTCAGGAACAGAGAAGCCGTCACAGTGCGGTGTGAGGGACCCCAAACAGGCTCCCTGCCCTGCCCTGCCCTGCCGAAAGAACCATTTTTTCCCTACAAAAGTCTATCTTCCATATCTGAACTATCACTTACTTCAACAAATAGCCACTGACCACCTCCCCTTTTCAAGCCACAGGGATCCTACCTTCCACAGTCATCTAGCCTGACACAAGAACCTGCCTCTGGTCCCTTTTTTCTTCCAGAGTACAGAAATCAGCTTTCTGTCAATAACTGAGATAATAAATGTATAAGGAAGAAAGGTTTGTTTTGGCTCGTGGCTTCAGAAATTGCAGTTCATGGCTGCATAGCATTGTTGCTTTATGTTTGTGGCAAGGCAATGTGTCATTTCTTTCTTTCTTTTTTTTTTTTTTTTTTTCCAGAACTGAGGATTGAACTCAGGCCCTTGTACTTGCCAGGCAAGCACTTATTCTACTGAGCCATCTCCCTGGCCCAAGGCAATGTATCATGTCAGGACTCTTCACAACAGCTTGGAAGGAGAGACAGACAGACAGACAGACAGACAGACAGACAGACAGACACAGAGAGAGAGACACACAGAGAGAGAAAGAGAGAACCACAGCTCCACCATCCCTTTAAAGGTCATCCCCCAGCCACCTAACTTGCATTGACCCCATCGCTACAAGTTCCTCCGCTCTCAGCAGCACCACAGGGTAGGGACACAACCTCTCAGGCATGGACCTCTGGAGGATATTACATATCCCAACTCCAGCACAGGATCTATTTTTGGTTCTTCCTCCCTGGCTCAGTAAGCACATGGACAATTGCACACCACCTGACAGGCAGCACCCCTCCCAGTCCCCATCTTAGCCTTGGCTTCAGGGCCAGGGCAGGAGCCTGGCCTGCTAATAATGTACTTGGAGCTTCAGTTCTGTCTCTGCGGAAACAGGCAGCAGACGTGCTCACCTTGGGTGACCGGGGCCAAACACCTGCTCCTCAGCACAGCAGAAGTCTTTACCCAAGCCCTAAAAGGCAGCGCAACTGTCCCTCACCAGGGCTTTCCGGACAGCGACCCGAGGATGCCTGTCTTCCCTGAAGCCCACCCGTTCCCATACAAACACAAAGCCAGTTTGCACTGCTCCATGATGATTAATGCTGAAGCCTTTTCCACTCTGCAAAATGCCTTTTCATGCTGTGTGTCCAGAGAAAAGGCTCAGCCATCTGCAGTGGGCTTGTGCGGAAATATGGGGAAATGATCATGTGTTTATTTATGTCATCCATTGTTAGCTAAGAATATCCATCAGTACTAATAATGGAGGTACCAAGAAAGGAAGAAGCTTGGGTGGTGGGAAGGATGCAGGGCTCGGGTCAGACGAGCCAAGAGACCTGCAAGTTTCTTTTAGCTCTTTGACCTCCATTTCTTCCTGTGTGGAAACTAAAAGAAGCCAACTGGTACTTGCTTGCTGAAGTCAAAGGGATGTACTGAGGACCTGATGAGGGGACGTATGCATCTCACCAGCCAGAGGAATAAATGAATCTGCAAAAACCAGATGTCACCATGTTGTGCTTCCCACCCGCTGCTGACACAAGGTCTATGGGACCGCTTTCTCATATAACATTCAAAAAGGACAAATACTGCTTGGAGCTCCTAGGAATACCTCAGGAGAACCCACGCACAATCTTCCTCTCATGTCACTCCCTGAAAGGCTCTGCCTCCAGCTACCGTCTCCCCTGGGGAAACTCAATCACACAGCTTTCAAAGTTGAAAAAACTAGGTGTCAAAATGGTCTGTCTCAGACAACTCATCCTCCCCAGGCAGATAGATACCCAGAGGTGGCACACGCCCAGGAACTTAGGAATGCCTATGCTTCCTGCTAGGTGCAGGAGAACCTCATCATACAGAGGTGGCCCCTGAGCTGGGGGTTTTATGCATGTAGGATTGGGTCCACAGAGCTGCCTTAAGAGACAGAGATTGTCCCCTTCCTCCTTTCATTAAGCCACACAGCTCATGGTACCTGGGGGAATCACTGGCGGATAGTTGTCACTTTGGTTTCTTAGAAAGTACAGAGTAAGTATGTCTGTTCTAGCCTAAAAGATGCAGTTTTCAATTGTATGTTTAGGTCTATGGTTCAACTCAAGTTAATTTTATTTATTTATTGTGTGTGTGTGTGTGTGTGTGTGGCCAGCTCAGCCCACCGGGGGCGGCCCTGGCTGGCATGTGGTGCTGGGGGATTGAACCGTGGTCCCTTTGCTTTGCTAAGTTTGTTCTAAGTAGGTGCTTTAGACCACTGAGCCATCTCACCAGCCCCCAAGTTAATTTTGCATATGATACAAAGTAAGTATCAGGGTTTCCCCCTGTATACATGGAAGCCCATTGAGGATATACTTGCTTGGGAGTATATTTGGGAGGAAGGTCAATATAAGTGGAAGAAAGGTTCCACTCTCACCATGGCAACCACATAATGAGAAAGATATTCCTTGTTCCTGCTCTCTGATTGCTCAGATCTTTGACTCCAGAGAGGAAGTGCAGACAACCAGCCAGCTTGGGATTATATAAAGTAGTCATGAAGGATGCTGCCAAATGTGCTTCCCAAGTCGGTGGCTTCCAAGACCAGCTCCATGCCTTTGCATCTTGCCCCAGCCTGGGCCTCCTGCATCATTCTATGATTTGCACCTGACTCCCACATAAATTCCTTTTATGCTTTAGGTATGGAAACAATTCCTATTTGCAATCAAGTCTCTATTTCCAACAAGGCAGAATTCCAGCCAAGCTATCTTTTCCTGAAAAAGCCATGTGCCTTCAAAATACACATATTAGTACAATGCCAAAGCAGACAACCCTCCAGTACTCAGGAAATCTTCTGTCCCCTGGGATAGTATAGGTATACAGAAGTAGGGAAGTTGAGGGAGCCATTCTTTGGCATTTATTCTGCTGTACACACATCAGTACCCTAATGATTATCTATGTTTAAGCTTAGGCTGTGATGCCCAACGGGTGAGATTATCTGCTTCTGCGGGAGATGAAATGGGAGCCACCTGGGGTCTTGGGTGTCTGACCACAATGGGTGGCATCGGGAGCTCAGAGATGTCTGACTCTTTACATATTGGGAGCCTGAGCTATGGAGGATTCCTCTTCCTTAGTTCCTCTTCTTTCTCCTTTTGCCCTTTGCTCTTCTTCCTGTTCCTGCTGGTACTGTCCAGTGATCATCAATAAACAGTTACTGGCTAATTTTGTAAAAAAAAAATGCATGGTAACAGGACATCATCCTAATAAGATAAGTGACAATAATGACAATTGTACAGGAAAGAAAGCATGAACCCTGCAGATCAGATGTTCTAAAAATCCTACTCTCAGTGCCTGCTTAGGCAGAGTGCAGAGGCCAAGGTTCGATCCCCAGTGTACTATGCTGGCCCCACCCCTGGGGTGTGCTGAGATAGTGATTGAGACTGGGTGTGGTGGTGCTCATCTGTAATCCCAGCACTTGGGAGGCTTAAAATAGGAGAATCATTATCTACATAGTGAGACCCTGTAGACTCTGTATGAAATATAGAAAAAAAGAAAAAGAAAAAGAAAAAAAATCCTATTCTCAGAATGGCTTAAAAGGAAAAGAGCTAGGCAAACCAGGAAAACAGTAGTTTAAATAGAAAAGCACCCATCTGGGCAATGGGATTTTACTACCTATAAACCGAAGAAGTGAATTCAGTTGTATTTTTAAAAACCCTATGACTTATAGATGATTGTCTTAGTTACTCTTCTCTCATTGTTGGGACAAATACCCGTCACTCAAAATGAAGGAAGGAAAGGTGTATTTAGCTCACAGTTACTGGAGGTTTCAGTCCATATTCAGCTGGGTCCAAGGCAGAGCAGCACATAGCAGAAAGCAACTTTTCATGGGAGCAGCAAAGAGCAAGAGAAGGGGTAGCAGCAGCTCAGGTGGCTGGCTTCTCTTCCCTCCTTACACTGTAACACAAATTACCTGTCCCAGGGCAGGTGCAGCATCCACACCCACAGTAATCAACCACAAACTCCAGAAGCCACCCCATGACTGCATAAGAGTTTGGGGGGACACCTAGACACAAACCATAACAATGATCCTAGACATGGAACCTAAAATTCTAAAGCCAAGTGATGCCTTAAAAAGGAGTCTTGGGCCAGCGAGACAGTTCAGCCAGATTAGGTGCTTGCTTAGGCAAGCACAAGAACTGGGGTTCAATCCCCAGTGCCACATGTCATGCCTGTCTCAACCCACAGGGTGTGCTAAGCCAGCCACTGAGACCAGGCATGGTGGTACACACCTGTAACCCCAGCGCTGGGGAGGCTGAAAACAGGTCAATCACTATGAATCTGAGCTGTGTAATGAGACCCTGTACCAAATACATAAAGAAGAAGAAAAAAAAAGAGTCTTGTACCTAGATAGATTAAAAGACTTAGGTAAGAACACAGGGCAAGGCAATGATAGAGTCAGGGCTAAGGGGAGGCTTTCTCTTCACCTTCACACTGGCTACAGGAAAAGAGATGATAAAAGTAGGCCCAAATATCAGAGAAGAACTCTTCTTACACAGAGGAAAACTAGCTAGTAGTTTAATTCAGAGATCAAATTCAGGCTGAGGTCATAGCTCAATAGTTGAATACATGCCCAGGATGCAAAAGGTCCTGTGTTCCATCCCCAGCAACACAAACATAAATATAAAATATTTCAAAAGAAAGAAAGAGAAATCAAAGTTTATGCTTATTCCAGTCTTTTTGTTTTTGTGAAGTCACACACTCATTTTGAAAACCATCTCTGAGATAGGTCCACTCTCTCCTATGTTCCTACTGAGGAACCGCCAGGTAAACCTCCCTCCAGGATGGTCACAGTGTTCCTCAGGTCTGTGCTCCAGGGGATGAAGCAGTGGCCAGTGACACAGTGACTGAAACACTTCTCCACAGGGTATGCTTTCCTGAGATGTACACAGGCTTTCTCAGATGTGCTCTCAGCGAGAAGCGAGTGGTGTTATCTTAGAGAGAATCATCCCTGTTTGTTCCCAGGCAAAATGACACTGAAAAAAGTCAACAGATGGCCCAAGATCTCTCCTGAAGCATTCACACAAGCAGGCAAGCAGTCCAACTACAATCTAGAGGAAAGCTACCGTTCCCAAATATATGGGGTTTGTTTGTTTGTTTGTTTGGTGTGTGTGTGTGTGTGTAACTGGGGATTGAGCTCAGGCCCTTGCACTTGCCAGGGAAGTGCTTATTTCCACTGGGCCATCTCCTGGCCCTATATGTTCTTTTTTATTTTTTATTTATTTTATTTTTTTGTAATATGAAAATTTATTACTGTCTTTTCATCATCAAAACTTGGTATCTTGGTCTTTCCTTCTTGCCTTTGTAGAGAGCCAAAAGAGAGACATTGGCTACTTCAACAACCTTAAAGCGGACTCCAGGAATGTCACCAACGGCATGACCTTTTTGACCAAATCCAGCAACCAGCACTTCATCATTTTCCTCAACGAAGTTCAAGCACCCATCATTAGGGACAAAAGCTGTGATTTTCTTGCCGTTCTTGATCAGCTGGACTCGCACGCACTTCCTGATGGCAGAATTGGGCTGCTTGGCCTCAACCCCTACTTTCTCCAGCAAGATCCCCTTTGTGTGGGAGGCACCCCCGAAGGGGTTGGCCTTCAGGGCTGTGCCCAGATGGGCCTTCTTGTACTGCTTGTCGTGCCACTTCTGGTCCCGCCGGTGACTGCGGAGCTTCCTGGCAGTACGGAGGCCGCGACACTTGCCCATCCTGCTGGTGCGAGGGCCCGAGCGAAAGAGCTCTTTTTAAAAATTTATTTCCAAATGATATAATAATTCTATGTATTTGTGGAGCGCAGTGTGATGATTCAATACATACGTGCAACATTTCTTTCTCCTTAAACATTTATCATTTCTTTATATATGAAGCCTATGAACTTCTCTCTGTTCCCAAATTAAATTTTCTTAAAAGACTCTTGAAGTTAAAGAGCATTGACCAGCTCCTCTCTCAGGAGGATGCACCTAGCAGGTCTTCCCTAGCCTGAGTTTTTTAGTCAATCAGAGAGGTGAGACCCACCAATAGAGCAATGAGGGGTAAACCTTAAGAACAGAGATCACTTGGTTCATAGTGATATGGAAAGTTCCTCAAAATTTACTGGGGATGTGAAAAACAAGTGTGATAATTTGAACACTTGTGCATAAAAAAATAAATACTGTTAAGTTAGTAAGATATACAGAAAACATCCAAAGAGAGAGAGACACTTAAAAATGTTAACAGGGCCATGGAGATAGCTCAGTGGTCTAAGAGCCTGCCAAGGCAAGCACAAGGATCCAGGTTCAATCCCCGGTACCACATGCTGTGCTGGCCCCACCTCAGGCACACCAAGCCAGCCACCTAGACCAGGCATGGTGGTGCACACCTGTAGTCCCAGTGCTGGGAAGGCTGAAACAGGAGGATCACTATGAGTCCAAGCTGTGTAGCAAGACCCTGTATCAAATACAGAAAACATTTTTAAAATGTTAACAGTATTTGCTCCTAAGAGCTGCAATGGGGATATGGGGAGATCCAGGAGAGGATGGTAGGAGATTTTTTTTCTTTTCATTAGCAACAATAAAATCTATGAATATATCTTACTTTTACAATTAAAAATAGAAGTTAATTTCAATAAAAATCCAGTTTTCAAAGTATTACTCTTCTCCCCACAACCTGGAATGGATGGGATTTGAACATCTGTAATTTAATAAATTTCACATGGTTTTCACGTGCACCTATAGTTGAGGCAACTGGATTCAGCCATCCAGAGGTTCTCAATAACAAATTGACTGGGAGAAAAGGTGTGTTATAAGATTATCTTAATATGAATTGTTCTATCAGAGTGACTCCTGGGAACAAAAAGATGCTGACAAAATTCAGCACAACACCTGAGAAGTGTATTTTATGTGACAGAAGTGGATACCTCAATTATCTCAGGGACCACCATATGGAATTGGAGTTGGTACCCAAGAAGAGGACAAACGGGAACTGAGGATATAATGCAGTGGTGGAATACACATACAGCATGTGTGATGCCGTCTCCATCCCCAACATTGCAAAACAACAACAACAACAAAAGTATGAGAAAAAAAAATATGAGAAGAAAAAAGGGCATGTAGGTCAGACCCCATGGCCAGTCTTGGAGCCCATGCATGTCCCTGGAGCTGGCTCTGCTGACTTCATGTCCTTTGGTCTCCCACCTCCAAGCAAGGACGTGTAACCCACACGCAATTAGGATACTTGTTCTATTTGGAAGTCTCCAAATTGTATTTAAAAATAATCCTGGGTTTCTTTTGAAAAGCAGGATGGGTAGAAACATCTGGTATGCAGTAAACCCACAGACCACTTATACGGACCAAACGAGAGACAAAAAAAAAAAAAAAAAAACACAATCCAATAGTGTTATTCTCAATGATGCCAGGAAAGACATGAATGAAGGGAGAGAAGAGGAAAAACAAATGTTTAAATAATTTTTTAAAAGGGTAGAGAAAACCAAAATGTGGGTGGATATGAAAGCATTTTGCTCTACATTTTGGAAAGAAAGAAGTTTCATCTCAGTAATTTTGAGGTTTTCTCAAAAAAGTAGTTCTTATGTGTGGCTATAAATTACACATTGGAGTCAAGTCTGAGGGACAGCACACAAGATGAATGTTTAAATTCTCCCTTTCCCAGCCAGGCGCGTTGTGGAGTGCCTGTAGTTCCAGATAGTGGGAGGATATGACAGAAGGATTCCTTGAGTCCAGGACAGACTTTGAGACCTTGTTTCAAAAATATTTAAATTGGGTAGATAGGTAGGTAGATAGATAGATAGATAGATAGATAGATAGATAGATAGATAGATAGATAGACAGACAGACAGACAGACAGACAGACAGACAGACAGACAGGCAGACAGCAAATTCCTTCCCTTCTGCCCTACAGGCCTAGCTCTATAGTCTACATTTTGCTTCACTAATAGTGACTGCCTCCTCAGAGTATGTTTGTGACAGCCACTCTCAGCAGCAGAGGTGGGATGTGGGTTGTCTTTGCTGAGCTGCAAAGGGGCTGACATCTGCAAGAGCTTTCCCCAAAGGGCTCAGAAAGGCTCTCAAGGACATCATCCACCATGTCCACTGCAAAGCAGGCACTGTGGGAAGTGTCTGCCTTAGGGACAGGACTTCACTGAGTGCTGCTGTCCTGGTGGTATTTCCTGACTCCTTTGGAAAGGAGGCCAGTGAGGGAAACTAACACGGCCGTGATCTGGCTTGTCCACGTGAAGTTCCTTACCCTTGTTCAGTTCTGTGAGGTCGTTTATGTTCTCTATATTTTACAGAGGAAGAAATTGAGTCAAAGGGAGACTAGGCTCCAAACTCAAGCAAATCTAGCTTTTGGACCTATTTACTGTGACTTTGGGAAACTTATTTAATTCTGATCCCTGTTCCTTTTCCTCTTTAAAAAGAAGGTTATAGGGGCCGGGGAAATGGCTCAGTGGAATAAGCACTTGCCTGGCAAGTGCAAGGGCTTGAGTTCAATCCCCAGTTCCGCAGAAAAAAATAAATAAATAAAAAATAAAAAATAAAAAAATAAAAAGAAGGTTGTAATGATATTTCCCAGATGGAGAAACAGAGAAGATCAAGATACATATCATCAGGTAGAGACACAATCAGTTGACACTAGTGACCAACATTGTCCTTGCAGTTAAAATGTTTTTATTTAATATTTGTTTATTACTACATCCTTGCTGTGCATAATGATTATATTCATTGTGGGTAAATAGCACATGTAGACAACATATCTTACTTCTTTTTTCATTCCTTCTCTTCCATGCCCTCCTGCCTTCCTCTATCTCTTGGTTCCCTTCTCATATGCAAAACATCTATCTCATTGTTTCCTGTCATCTCCTTTTATTTTGCTCTTTAACTTATTTACACCTCGGATTTCTCATATAAGAGCAACCAGAAGTGTTTAATCCTATTTGTTGATATTTAATATTATTTCTCAACAAATAACAACTAGGGTTCTGTTCAGAAAGTCCTTCCTGTGTCTTTGCCTTCAAGAGTTTTACGTATTTTCTCTTCCACCAAATAAAGTATTTCTGTACTAGTGTTTATATCATTAATCCATTTGGATTTGCTGAGAAACATGAGTTTAGATTCGATCTTCAGCATTAGAAGAACAAATGAACTCAGTGAGTTCATTATTGGTATACAGGAATGGTATTGATTTTTTTTTTTTTTTCAGAACCGGGGATTGAACTCAGGCCCTTGCACTTGCCAGAGAAGCGCTTATTCCACTGAGCCATCTCCCTCGCATGGTATTGATTTTTGTGTTAATTTTGTATCACTACATTGGTGAACTTAGTTATTAAGTCTAAGAATATTTTGGTATAATTTTGGGGAATCTTCTATATAAAGGATCATATCATTTGCAAATAATGATAATTTGGTTTCATATATATATATATATATATATATATATATATGCTTTTTATTTCTTTCTCTTAACTCTGACTAAAGTTTCGAGTACTATTCTGAACAGGACTGATATAGAGAACAACCTTGTCTTGTTCCTGATTTTAGTGGGAAAGTTTTTAGGTTTTTCCCATTTAGTATGATATTGGCAGTAGGTCTGTCATAAATGGCTCTTATCAGATTGAGATAAATTTCCCCTATTTAAGGTTTTTTTTTATATTTATTTTTATTTATTACATTTATTTATTGTGTGTGTGTGTGTGGCCAGCTCAGCCCACCAGGGGGCGGGGCTGGCTGGCATGTGGTGCTGGAGGATTGAACCGAGGTCCCTATGCTTTGCCAAGCTTGTTTCAAGTAGGTGCTTTAGACCACTGAGCCATCTCTCCAGCCCTATTTAAGGTTTTAAAAATCATGAATAGATGTTGGATATTGTGAAAGGCTTTTTTTTTTGCATCTGTTGAGATGATCACGTGATTATGTTTGTCCTTGCTTTTGTTTATGTGAGGTATTGCATCTGTTAATTTGCATAGGTGGAACCATCCTTGGGTCCCTAGAATAAAGCTTCATAAGTCATGACATATGATCCCTTTGATGACTTGCTGCTTTCTCTTAGCTAGTATCTTGTTTTGGATTTTTGTGTCTATGTTCATTAAAGAGATCAGTCTTTTCTAGTTGGGTCCTGCGTGGTTTTGGGATCAGGATAATGCTTGCTTCAAGCAATTACTTTGGAGTACTCCTTCCTTTTCAATTTCATTTAAGAGTTTGAAGAGTATTGATGTTAGATCTTTCCTGAAGGTTTTATAGAATTTAGTAGTGAATCCACTGAGTCCTGGAATATACTTTGTTAGTACAATTGTCATAACAGCCTCAATTTCATTAGCTGCTATTTGATTATGAAGGGCTTTTATAGCTTCTTGGCTCAGTTATTGTGACTCCTGTGTATCTAGAAATCTATCCATTTCTTCTCAATTTTTTGATTTCTTGGAGTACAGATTGTCAAAGCTATTACTAATAACTTGGATTTTAGTAGTGCTCACTGTGATTTCATCTTTTTCATTTCTAGTTGCATTGATTTTCATCTTTTTCACCCTTTTTTGTTAAGATTGGTCAATAGTTTTTCTTCTTCATCCATTTTTTAAAGAACATGTTCCTTGATTCATTGATCCTTTGTATATTTTCACTCTCAGTTTCATGTGGGATCTTTATAACTTCTTTCCTTGTGCTAACATGGATTTGGATTATTTTTTCTTTCTTTCTTTTTTTTTTTTTTTTTTTTTTTTTTTTTTGTTGTTTTTTTTGCTGCTGT
>NW_004524590.1:10863517-10864503 GCF_000260255.1 Octodon degus | reverse complement strand
CCTCCCAAGAGCTGGGATTATAGGAGTGCACCACGCCCAGTCTCAATTGCCAGCTCAGCACACCCCGGGGGCAGGGCCAGCACAGCAGGCCAGGGAATCAAATCCCCAGACCCTGTACCTGCTTGCAGGTGCTTTAATCCGCTGAGCTATTTGGCTGGCCCTGCATTATTCTTGTATCTACAGTACGTTGAAGCTTATCATTAGGTTATTTGTTTGGGCTTGCTCTATCTTGCTGATGTGGGTATTCACAGCCATATGCCTCCCTATTCAGAACTGCTTTCATTGTGTAGCATAGATGTTGGCATGTTGTACTGGCATTATCTTTTGATTCTAGATACAGTTGAATTTGTTCCTTGAGATTCTTCTCTGACACATTAATAATTCAAGAGTGTATTGTTTCATTTTCATGTGTTTCCATAATTTTTGTAGTTTCTTTTGCCATTGATTTTTAATTTTATTGCACTGTGCCCTGATACTATACCTGGGAGAATTTTGATTCTTTTGTACTTACTTATGTATGCTCTATGGCTAGTATGCTATCTATTTTGGAGAAATTTCATGTGCTGCTTAAAAGAATATGTTTTCTGGGACTTCCAGGAAGATGGCAAAGTGGTGAGCAGCCAAGAAACAGTGCCTCTTAAATTTGATCTGAAGTGAGAATTTAATCCCACAGGAAGATCAAAGAGAGAGACTTCAATAAAGAAAAAAGAGAGGGGCCAGTGAGATAGCTCAGTGGACTAAGTGCCTGCTTAGGCAAACACAGGGACTGGGGTTCAATTCCCGGCCCCACTTGGTGAGCCGGTCCTGTACCCAGGTATGCTGAGCCAGCCACCAAGACCAGGCATGGTGGCACATGCCTGTAACCTCAGCAATAATGAGACTGAAAACAGGAGGATCGCTAGGAGTCCAAGATGCATAGTGAGACCCTGTACCAAGTACTGAAGAAGGAGAAGAAGGAGGAAGAGGAGGAGGAAGAGGAAGAGGAG
>NW_004524590.1:10860376-10863417 GCF_000260255.1 Octodon degus | reverse complement strand
AGAAGAAGAAGAAGAAGAAGAAGAAGAAGAAGAAGAAGAAGAAGAAGAAGAAGAAGAAGAAGAAGAAGAAGAAGAAGAAGAAGAAGAAAGAGGTGGCAGGCAGCACTTTCTCCCTGAGCACAGAGGCACTATGAGGGAGGGGCAGATGGAACACACATGGTGAGTACTGGCAGCCCTAAGCCCTCCATGGGCATTTGCACCAGTGGAATGGAGCAGTAGAGGCACTGCACTACTGGTACGTTATTCAGGTTCAGATGTGCCCTATAAGAAGGCAGTGGGCCAGTAGCCATCTTGGAGAGGGGCCAACTAAGCACAGAACTCTGGCTCCATCTAGTAGCTCCCAAAAGCCAATGTCAGGGTGACCCCATTGAGTTTAAGTCAGCAGAATTTCAGAGAGAAAAGTTTAATAGCTTGGCAAGAGGCACACAGAGTCTTACCTGCTGAACTAATGGGGATCCAGCCTCACAGCCAGAAACTAACTTGAACGTCAGTAAAACTGAAGATGTAGGCTTCCTGGGATTATCCACTACACTGCTGTAAAGGTATGTCTGGCTTGCTGGGATTAATCAACTCAGACCTGAGCACTGTCTTTCCAAATTGTGAATTAGTGACAGTGCAGACATACCCCAAAGTGGACTTTCTTTCTTTCTTTCTTTCTTTCTTTCTTTCTTTCTTTCTTTCTTTCTTTCTTTCTTTCTTTCTTTCTTTTCTATTTTTCATTCTTTTCTTGTTTGGGGTCTGTTTCCTTTTTTTCTTGTTTCTTCTTGTTTTTACACAAGTGCGAACATGGCTGCATGTTCTTTTGTTATTGTTCTGTTCTGTTCTTGTTTTAGTTTTTCCAACTCCCTTTCCCTCCTGTCTTCTTCACCAGTTTCTCAAGTTTGCATAATCTTCCTTTGTCTTTCTGCTTTGCTTTGAATCTCTTTCTCTTCTTCTATTTCTGTATTTTCCCCTCAACCTCTTCAAAATTTTCTCCTCTGAGGGTAAAATCACCATATTGAGGGCTTATGTATTGTACGCAATATTCTAGTTTGTTTGAGATTTTGTTAAATAAACATAAATCTAGTTCACAGAAAGGTGGCAAATTAATAGTAACCACTGTTTGTTATATTTTAGGCTGTGTTTGATGCTATAGCTACTTTAGCCAAGGTGACATAATTATTCTAATCAGTTGTTCTTCCTGGTGTATCAATACTGAGACTGCCTAAGAGTCATAAACTATCCTATAGGGCAGTGCCAAAGAACCAGGGACTGGGCCAAGTAGGCAGCAACCTCTCATCCACAATAAATTAAAGAGGCAGGACCTTGCTCCAGACTCAAGACCCAAAAGTCACCTACAGAAGACATCTCTGAGAAGAAGTCATTTCTTAAGCATTCTAAATACTAGAAATAAATATACTCACCACAAGCAACTTACAAGCATCAATCCAGGAATTAAACTAAAATTAAAAAAAAAATAGAAAATGAGAACATGTTTAAACAAGATGTAAGCCCGGACTTCCAGCTCACAAAAGGTAAAGTCAGGAGGCAGTGAAGTGGAATAATTTGAAATCCACCCACCTGAACTCTCTGAAGTGGAAGTAACAAAGCAGATGAACAAGGTTCTAGAAAAAATCAAATCAAAATAACTTCTCAGACAGCTACAGAGATGGTGACTGTAATGAAAGACATGCTTAGTGACTCTAGAGCAGACACAGATTTTAAATATAGGACCTCAGGAAGGCGATGAATATCCAACACAGAAAAGAAATAGAATCTGTTGAACAGATTCAAACAGATATCCAGAAGAATAAAAATTCCACTGAAAGTGTATACAGCAGACTGGGCCATGTGAGGACAAAAATATCAGATATAAAATTGAGATTTCCAATCATGAGAAAGAAAAATTTCTTACAAATATCAAGAAGCCATGAAAAAATCAATTCCACAGCTGCTAGATGGTGCAAAAAAGAATACCATATGATTCATCAGTTAATGAAAAAGCAGGAGATACTGCAAACAATATTTTAAAAAGATCTGTTGATCTTCTAAACAAAAACTTGCAAATCAAAGCAACTTGCAGTGAACTAGTTCAAGCCCTAAAAGACAACCTCCAACCCATATCGATGCGCCTCACAAAACTATATTTCAAAATTGATGAAAAAATGTTACTTCCATGATAAAGAACATCTGAGGAAGTTCATGTCCAGAACCCCAAAATATTCTGAAAGATGTTCTAGAAAGAGATAATAAGTTCCACAACTCCATGAGTCCCAACAGAATGACTACACCAGGCAAGGCAAACAATTAAACAGAGAAGAAATAGAGAACCAACCACAGGAAAATGACGAGACAAGGGTACATCAATACATATGAGTTATAACCATCTATTTGAATGAACTTAATTCCCCATACAAAAGAAACAGAATGGATCAAGAAGCAAGATCCAACAATATACTGCATACACAAAAGACATTTAATTCAAAAAGAAATTCATAGACTAGGGCTGGGGAGATAGCACTGTAAGTGCCTGCCTGAGTTCAATCCCATATATATATATATATATATATATATATATATATATATGCAATTCATAGACTGTAAGTCAAAGGATGGAAAACAATACCACACTTTGACAGGCAACTAGAAGAAAGCAGCTATTTTATTTGTAGACAAAGTGGATTTCAAGCCAAGACTGATTAAGAGAGACAAACAAGGTCACTACACCCTTGTAAAGGAAACAATTCAAGATGAAGAGATAACAGTCATATTATAAATGCACCAAATACCGGTGTACCCAACTATATAAAATAAATATTAGTGGACAAGAAAAATCAAATAAGCACTAGTACAATTGTAATAGAGGAATTCAATACCTTACTATCACAAATAGACAGATTAACTAGATAAAAGTCCAACAATGAACTATCAGAACTGAACCAAAAATCTTATTTTATTTTTTTAGATTTTTAAAAAATGTATTTAGTGGGGCTGGTGAGATGGCTCAGTGGTCTAAAGCACCTACTTAGAACAAGCTTAGCAAAGCACAGGGACCGCGGTTC
>NW_004524590.1:10857931-10860276 GCF_000260255.1 Octodon degus | reverse complement strand
CACACACACACACACACACACACACAAATAAATAAAAAATTAAAAAAAAAGACAAGAAAAAATATATAATTTTAAAAAAATGTATTTAGTACAAGGTCTCACTACACGGATCAGACTCAGTGATCCTCAGTTTTCAGCCTCCCAAGCACAGGGATTACAGAAATGCGCCACCACACCCAATCTCAATCACAGTCTCAGCACTCCGGGGCTGGGACTGGCACCCCATGCCTCGGATTGAATCCTGGTCCCTGCATCTGCCTAGGCAGGCAGGTGCTTTAATCTGAGGAACTATCTGGCCAGCCCTCAAAACTTTTGAACAAATAGATTTAGTAGATGTCTACCAAGTGTTCCACCCCACAACATCAGATACACATTCTTTTCAAGTACACATGGGACATTCAAAATAGACTACATACTAGCTCATAGAACATGCGTAAGTAAATTTAAAAAAATTAAAATTATCCTGGGGCTGGGAAGATAGTTTGGCCATCTAAGTGCTTGCCTGGCAAGCACAAGGACCCAGGTTTGATCCCCGTACTGCATGCCAAGCTGGCCCTGCCCTGCCCTGGTCCTGCCAAGTTGGCCATTGAGACTAGGAATGGTAGTGCACACTTGTAATCCCAGCACTAGGGAGGCTAAAACAGGAGGATCACTACAAGTCCAAGTTGTATAGTGAGACCCTGCACCAAAAACATAAATTAAAACAAAACAAAACAAAAACCAGAAGAATTAAAATTATACCATGCATATTAACAGATTAGTGCAATGAAATTAGAAATCAATGGCAAAAAACACCATGAGAACTTCATAAACACATGGAAATTAAATAATAACCTCCTAAGCAACCAATGGGTCACAGACAAAATTAAAGAAGTTAGACCATTTCTATTAAACAATAATGCCAATATAATATACCAGAAGGTATGGGACATAGTGAAAGCAGTCCTATGAGGGAAATTTATGGTGATCAGTACCAGCATGAGAAAAACAGAATGAATTCAAAGGAACAACCTAATATTGAACCTGAAGAGTCTAGAAGAAGGAAAGCAAGTTGAGCCCAAACTCATACAAGAGAAGAAAAAAGTTTTTCTTTTTTTTTTGCAGAACCAGGGATTGAACTCAGGCCCTTGCACTTGCTGGGGAAATGCATATTCCACTGAGCCATCTCTCCGGCCCCAAGAGAAGAAAATTTAAAGCTAAGAGCAGGTTTTGCTGAATTCAAGTACCTACAATCTTTAGACTGGCTTCAAGTATGAAAAGGTCCTTTAAAGTCTTTTCCAAATACAGCTTCTCTAACTGCAGTGAAACACCCATCTGACAAAACAAAACAAAAATGAGGGATATAAATAAAAGACCATTTTGTAGTGAAAAAAAAAAAAATATATATATATATATATATACATAATGTATATACAAGATAGTTAGGATAGATATATAGCTACTTTCTTCGTTCAATGAGAGGAAAGGTTTGTACTAATATTGTTTAGACAAGATAGCATGTCTACATCTTGTCCTCTGAATAACTACTATGAAGACAACAAATATGCAATGTATTAATTATTGTAACTGTCCTACTAACCTATTTTGAAACTTTTTCTTTTCTTTTTTTTTTTGAGTTTATAAAATTATGTTTATTTCTCTGATCAAAAGTTGTCCCTATGATACAGGAGTCTTCATTTTTCCTTTTGGCATGGCTATACACAGTCTGAATGGTTAGCTTACATCCAAGGCTGCTTTACATATGTTCTTCAGAATGATGTTACTGTTTACACTGACAAAGAAATTACACTAATGAGAACAAAATAAAGAATCATGTGCAGTACCACAAATAGGAGTTCTCAGCCAGCAGTTCTTCTACTTCTTACCAAAATAACAGCAAAAGCAAAGCCACTAGAAAACCCTGAGAAAGGCCTCATTTGTATCTAGTCATCCCAGCTCCTTTGGTGTAAGAGGAGTCAACCAAAGGCCAACACACCTGTGGTCCTTCCTACTTCCTTTTCTTTGGGGCATATAATTTTTCTTCAAGTGGTACTGGAATAATGCCTTCACACTCCTTTACTTCCTGGGTTAGAGGGTGTTTCACAATATTTGGTCTAATCACATCAATGTCCCGAGACAAGTGCTCCATTTCGCTCTGCACTGTTGTAGTTGGTGCATAAAAATCCACCAAGAAATATCCGCCTCTCCAGTGCTGCTGACTGTGGGCAGACATCTTATAAGGAAGTGCTCGCTCACCCAAGTTTTCCAAGTTTCGTACTATGGCTCCTTTATCCATCAAGGATTCTACTGTACGTTTCAAAGCAGCAGCAGTCTCTCGCCGCTGCATGGCTTTCAGAATCAAAGCC
>NW_004524590.1:10851569-10857403 GCF_000260255.1 Octodon degus | reverse complement strand
ACGTTCTCAGCCACCTTATCTTTTACAAAGGAATAAAACACCTTCACTGAGAGAAAGATAGACTCTTTCATAAATTGTGTTAGGAAAACTGGCTTTCCACATGGAAAAGATTAAAAGTAGATAAAAAATTGATAAAAAAAATTTCACCATGCACTGAACTAAAATCAAAATAGATCAGACTTTTTTGTATTTGCAAGACTTTTTGTTCTATACCAACTATCCCAATTGCACAAGAACTGTCAGCAACTTGAATCTCATCTTCTTTAAAGCTTTTGCATAGCAGGAGAAACCACCAACAAGGTAAAGAGACATCCTACAGTTTGGGAAAATATTTTTGCTAGCTATTCTTCAGGCAAGGGATTAATATCTGGAATATATAAAGAACTCAAAAAAATCAGTTCTCCAAATTAAAAACCCAGTCCAAAATGGGCATCTATAATGATAAAAAAAAAACAGCAAATAAATATGTGAAAAATGTTCAACGTCAATGGTCATTTGAGAGATGCAAATTAAAACAATTCTGAGATGCCATCTCACTCCAGAGAGAATGGCTATTATCAATAAATCAACTAAGGGCCGGGGAGATGGCTCAGTAGAGTAAGCGCTTCCCTGGCAAGCACAAGGGCCTGAGTTCAATCCCTGCTTCCGCCAAAAAAAAAAAAAAAAAGAAAGAAATCAACTAATAAACGCTGATGGGCTGTGGAATAAAGGACAAAGGAACCCTTCACTGTTGGTGAGTATATAATCTGGTTTTGGTTCTTTGAGACAGTCTTACTGTATAGCAGAGGGTCCTATATCCTTTCCAACCTGAGTTTAAACTTCTTGGGAAGATCGATGTCTAGCCCATTCTTTCTCTGTAACTCTCTCTTGTGGCTGTCTCCTACCTGGTCACTGCTAAAGGGCATTAGTGGAAACCCTGTAGTATGGTTGTTCTATACTTTTGTCCTAAGTAATTAACCCCTTCCCAAAATGGGTCCTCATTAAGTCTTCTCCCATACAGTGGCGCTACACTGGCTTTCTTCAACTCTAGCCTGCCATTAAAAAGGAGTCACTTTTATTTTTATTTATTTATTTATTTTTGCTGAACCAGGGATTGAACTCAGGCCCCTGCGCTTGCCAGGCAAGCTCTTATTCTACTGAGCCATCTCCCCAGCCCAGGAGTCACTCTTGAAACACCACATTAGCTTTGAATTTTACAGTCTCCACATGCTTTCCTTGACGGCCCTGTCTATTGTTTCTCCTGGAGCTTCTACCCTCTGCAAACTGACCTTGTATCAGTGGAGACAGGACTCCCACCCTGGGAGTTGGGCTAAGCTTTCTTTCTTTTTTTTTATTAATTTTATTGAAAAACAAATAGCAATGAGACAGTTTCAAAACCGATTAATAGGACAGTTTCAATCATTTATACATTGCATATTGTTGTCTTCATAGTGGTTATTCACAGTACAAGATACAGACATGATATCCTGTCCAAACACTATTAGTATAAATCTTTCTTCTCATTGAATTAAGAAAAAGTAGCTGTATATCTATCCTATTTTGTATATACAGATACTTAGTTTAGTTTTGCCAGATATGGGTATTCCATTGCCATTCAAATATTGTAAGTGCATAAATTCAGCAAAATAATCCAATATAGTACAGTAGTCCATAATAGTAGTGAGTTATCCATAGACTGGCAATATCAGAAGTTGTTGACTTGAGCCCTTTACAACTCAGTATATTAATATGGCTTTATTTTTCATACCTCATTATTACACTTTTCTTCTTTTTTTTTAATTATACTTTTCTGCTGGATAGTTAAGACCAAGGTAAAGCAAGACCTATATAACAAGAAATGTAACTTTTGTATCTGACAAAGTCAGTCAAATCCCCTCAGAATTTACCCTGAAACCTTGTACAGCAGTTTGTAGATCTTTTGTCAGTGTCAGCCATGTGGATGAGTCATGGCCATTGCTTGATCAATTTGCTCTCTGTGAAAGCCTGAGAGAATGTTTCCTTAGGCACACTCTACATCATCGATCACTTTCCTCTGTGGCCCCATAATCTTCTTGATCAGAAAATTTGGGACACCACTAAGTTACAGGATGTTACAGTACAGGTTCTCCTATGTCCTGAGTCCTCACTGACCTTGAAAGGCTAGGGCCAAAATGTTGGCTGTCCTTGTAGCCCTTCTTTTTCTTTGATTTTTGGTCTGCAAAGTTAAGTTGTTAACCCTCCAGAAGAGAAGCTTAATGATATAATTACCCTATAACAAAGGCAGTTGAGCTTAATCTCACTATCTGTCTGAATATCAAATGCCTTAGACATAACATGGAACAGGTATTTTCCATCCAATATTGATATGTTAGACTTTAAATCCCTACAGGATGTGAAGAAAATACATATTTTAAAAATTTGAAATAAACAATTACATATTTTTACACAGAAATTTAGAATCTAACCATATACAGCATTGTAGCAGGACAGTCCTATGACATTTTTTTCTTGTCTCTTGTTCTCATTTATTAGGCTTTTTTTTTAAAACAAACATTTACTCGAGAGGCAGCATAGCAGTAATTGCTATGACATAACAAGCAGGATTCTCAGGATCATTGCTGGGCTGAGCTTTCCAAACTGCTTCATTCGCTTTTCCTCACTGTGCTCCACTTCTCCAACTTCTCTGTAGTTTCTAGTTTTCCACAAGCTCCCTCCCAATTCCTGTAAGTCTACTTCTTCTTCTTCTTTTTTTTTATTACTAAGGTTTTGTTTTCCGAGTGTCTCAACTCCAGCTCTTAGAGGGATTGTATTTCCTAGAATGTTAAATAGCTTATTTAAATGGAAGCAATCCCACCAAAGCCTAGATTCATCATTATCTCAGTCCCAGGACACACTCTCCCTGTCACTAAATGCAGTCTTTTTAAACTAAGACAAACAGGTATAGAGACAAAGACTCTGACTCTCTTTGCTCAGGGTTTCAAAGTAGCTAAGGCTACAGATTAGGTTTACTTTATTCTTAGGTCACAAGTTTTATTTGTTGGCTTCATAGTCCGAGAACGGCACTGGCTCCCATCAGCTGTGGTAGCATACGCCCAGGTTGAGGACCAGGAGAGTTCTGCTGACTAGGCACGGGCAGAGCAAGCCAGAGGCTGGCCAGAGCTGGGGGAGCTGGGCCACCACAGGTCCTACAGCAAAGAGGGGGCACAAGTCCTGGCTTCGGGGTCCATGAGCCCAACAGATTAGGTACTTAGTACCATCAGGGGAATATAGTCACCTGGGCAGGCTGCAGAGGGAAATGCTCAAGGCAGCAGACTGTGGCAGGACCAGAAGAACATCGCCATGGATCGTGGCAGCCAAGGCAGCCAGCGGGTGTCTTGTGGCTCTGGAAGGAGGCTCCTGGACTCCGAGGGTCTCCAGTGCCTTATTCATGGCCCTGGCCATTTGGAGTCTCTCCCAGTGAGGGTATTTGAGTAAGAAATGAGCACATGCATGAAGAAACTCATTAAATTGGAGCCATCCACTATCATTTATGTGCTAGGAATTTGGCATATACGGTCCTAGTTCTTACAACGTGCACATCTGGTAACTTTTCTCACCCCTCAAATTAGAATTGAGTAAACTGAGGCTGACACACTACTTGCTTAAAGCCACATTAGATAGATTGCCTAAGAAACTAAACCAAAGCTTGCTTAATATATCTGCAAAGCAATTAAATCATGTCTTTGAAATAATTTGAAATTAGAAAGGAGTCACTTGTAAAACACCACTTTAGTTTTGAAATTTACAGTATCCCACCTGCTGTCCTTGGGGCTAGAACTGCTGGCCGTGTCTGTTGTTTGTTCTGGAGCTTCTACCATCTGCAAGCTGACCTTGTGTCATTTCTTTCTTTCTTTTTTTTTTAAATTTTATTGAGAAATAAATATGAATAAGACAACTTCACAGCTGATTAATAGGACAGGGTCATTTCTAAACATGCATCAAAGGAATCACTGGAAAGTCAGAACTTCGTTGGACTCCCAATTACTGAATGAAAAGGGAAGGGTGGGAAGGAGGCTTATGCCTTCTCTCTCTCTCTCTCTCTCTCTCTCTCTCTCTCTCTCTCTCTCTCTCTCTCAGCATGGGGCCTTTCCTAGAAACCCTCAGAAAAGTTTCTTTAACATCCCCTGACTGGCATTGGACCACACATGCTCTAGACCACTGGCTTTCCACTTGCTTTCCTCTTCCTGGTTTCTAAGCTCTTTGGATGTGGCATTCAGTTGTTCTGTTACAGAAACATAGTCCCATCTATTGGGGTTTATTCTCTAGATTTTTCCTTTATAGCAGTTTCCTTCTCATCCACAAGAGATGTGCTCCACAACTTTCAGTGGGTGGCTGACACCACTGATCATACTGAATATCATATATAACATTTTTCCTATATATTCATACTCATAACGAATTCTAATTTATAAATTAGGGACACTAAGAAATTAATGATAATAACTAATCATAAGATGGAACAATTAAAATGACATGCTATAATAAAAGCCATGTGCATATGCTTGTTCTCTCTCTCTGTCTCACTGTCTCAAAATGTTCTATTAATTTATATTAATATCACAACTTCACTTAAAAGAAGCACTATACAGCATATCCAAATTGTTTGATTTCCACTTTTACACTTTGAGGCTAATATTAAATAAAATAAGAGTTATTTGAACACAGACCGTGTGATACTGTCACAGTTAGTCTGATGACTGAGATGGCTACAAAGAGACTAATAGGCAGGTAGCGTACAGCATAGATAGCTGGGCAAAAATTTATATTCTAGGTGGCATGGAGGGCTGCAGAGATTTCGCCGTGCTGCGCAGCGTGAACTGTAATCTGAAACGAATGAATTGTTTATTTCTGGGACTTTGCATTTCACATTTTCAAATCACAGCAAGCCCCACAGAACCATGGAAAGCAACACAGTGATGACAGGCACACTCCCACAGCTTCTTCTCTCATCTCTCCAGACACTGTCCTTATGACCTACACTAGAATCTCAGCTTGCTAATGCCAACGCCGCCTCAAGGCCTGAACTACAGATCTATATTTTAATTGAGTTGTAGATCGTTCTACTTAGTATCTCACAGATATCTCAAGTTCCATTTCTTCTAAGTGGAATTCATCATCTTCTCTCTCAAACCTCTCCCCGTGTATCTTGTGTTTCCTGATCTTGTGGACTTATCCACCCAGCCAGCCACTTGACCAAGACAGAAGCCTGGTTCTCACCTTATGGTGAAGAGATGGAAACATATTTTTTCTACTTACTTAGTATCTCAGATATTTTTGTCCATTGTTTTCATATAGGTTCAAGCAGGCTCTGGATTATGACAAGGGTCTGAATCTGGTCTCTCAGCTTCATGCTTATCCTACCCCTTTAGTGTATAGCCCACTAAAGTACAGTGGTCTTTATAAAGATTAACACTTCTCCCTTCTATAAAGGCCTTCTATGGCTCTTCTCCGCTGGGAACAAAATTCATGACACAAATACAAAAGTGTTCTCTCTTTCCAGCCCATTCCTGTCCTTCCTCCTCTTGGCTAATGCTGGAAAGGATATGACTGGATATCACACTGTCCTACCTTCAAACTGGAATTGTTAACATTTTTGTAGCACTCTTTGATTATTAAAACACCATTAGGCTTTTTCACAACGGGTTTGCCACGAGAGCACAGGCGTAGTGAAGGCCACCACTAAATCGAAGCCAACATGGGAAAGGAAAAGACCCACATTAATATCGTCGTCATCGGACACGTGGACTCCGGCAAGTCCACCACCACCGGCCATCTGATCTACAAATGCGGTGGCATCGACAAAAGGACCATTGAAA
>NW_004524590.1:10840639-10850184 GCF_000260255.1 Octodon degus | reverse complement strand
AAAAAAAAAAAAAAAACAAAACAAAACATTGGGAGGTTGATGTTAGTGATGTGAAGCTATAGGCTAAGCTTCAGTCATAAACGCTGTGTGTCTGCCTTTTTTTTTTTTTTTTTTTTTTTTAGAAGACGGCATACGAGATGTTGCGGCGTGACTGGAGTTCAGACGTGTGCTCTTCCGATCAGAATTTACTTATTTTATTTTTTAAGACAGGGTAGACTTGTCTTTTTTTTTTTTTTTTTTTTTTTTGTCTGCCTTATTGTAGCATCTAAATCCTAGTCTCTTTATCTGTAAAACAATACTCATACTTGTCCAGAGGGGACTTCAGAGGAGTCATTCAGTGACGTAAGTAACAAACATGGCACACAAGTAAGGGTTCAATCGATAATAGCTGCCTCTTACTAAGCACATCTTATTGTCTTCAGGATGGCTCCAAGTGTTTTCTGTTTGTTCGTTTCTTTGATCTTCATCACAACTCCATGAGGCAGGTTATACGGTTCCCAATTTTTAAATAAAGAAACAAGCTCAGAAGATTTGAATAGTTTGCCTGAGACCATACAGATTGGGCTGGGATGTCGCTCAATGGTAGTGTTTGCCTAGCATGTGTGAGAGCCTAGATTTGATCTCTAATGCTGAAAAGAAAGACAGATGGGGGGAGAAGAAGGAAGGAAGGAAGGAAGGAAGGAAGGAAGGAAGGAAGGAAGGAAGGAAGAAAGAAAGAAAGAAAGAAAGAAAGAAAGAAAGAAAGAAGAGGAGGTGGAAAAAGAAGAGGAAGAAGAAAAGAAAGACAATACCAATAGTGAGTAACAAAGAGAGATTTAAATTGGAATGCCAGCAGGGTTCTGCAGTGCTCCTTCATGACTGGTGGTCATTGAAATCAATGCATGTATTTTAGTTGTATGCACCAGAAAGTACATTTGCTGCTCCTAATAAATGTGACAGATTGTTTGGCAAAGAGACACAGAATTTAAGGACAAATTTCTAGAATACTAGTATATAACTGGAAGCTGATGGTATTTGAGAAATAGAAAGTATTTGAGGAATTATATTATTGGAAACATGTATAGCTTCCCAAAGTGACTAAGTGGGATGACTGTACTAACCTGAATGTGCAGTTTCTCGTATGCTTGTAAAGACAACAAAAGCCATGCCTTGTAGTTGCCATGCTTTAGAGTGCCACATGTTCCCTTTTTCCTATAGACCAACTGAAGGTATCATTCCAATGCTCTCTTCTTTTGGTTGATGTTTCTCCAATCCTCTAAACTCTTTCTATTCTTCTTTACTACCCAAGCATATAAAATATTCACATGTAGAAAGGGGCTGAGATGAATAATTCCAAATATTGCAAGCTAAAAACAGAAAAAGTTGGAAACATTTTCATTTTGCTGCCATCATGTTCTTAAATTAGGAATATCTTAAAGCACTAAAAGAGAAGAAGAAGGAGCTTATCACCAAGGCCCAATTGTAGTAACAAGTAGTGAAAATGGCATTCTAAGAAAGGCTACTTGGAAAGAAGGGTTGAACATGTGTCAGGACTTTAAAATGACCTACTCTACCCTCATACACAATTGAATTACTTTTCTTAAAAATCTGTGTAAGGAAGTACTATCATTAACTGGTAATAATATGTGTCAGATATGAAGCTAAATGCTTATATTAATTATTATTACTATTATTATTTAGTTTTCGGGTATCAGGAACCTGTTTGAGAGGTGGAATCACTTGCCTAAGCACACACAACAAATAAGTTTGCCTCCTTCAAAACCCAGCTTTCTTCCATAGAACCACACATTCCAACAAAGGAACCAAACCGTGGCATTGGTAGGAAAGATGTGCTTGCTAGCTGTGTGGCTGAGAGGACTAGAGGAGTTAAAACCTTTAAAACACAGAGAGCAGGGTCTGGCATGTGGCAGGTGTTCCATTATATCTTGTATCTAGCCGCCCCCCCCAAAGCTTCATGTGCCCATAGGTGGGGTTTTCGGAAGGTGATTGGATTATGGGACCTAACTTAGCTATCTTGCTCATTGCAGAGACAAAATACCCAACACCCACAAGTTAGGGAAGGAGAGGTTTATTTAGCTTACAGTTGAAGAGGTTTCAGTCCATAGGCAGCTGGCTCTAACACAGTGTGGCACCCAGCAGAGGAGCAATCATTCACAGCAGTGGAAAACAGTAAAAGCAACAAAAAAGAAACAAGACTCTTTCTGCCCTTATACTGAATGCAGGCTACCTGCCCTAGGGCACATGTAGCACACACACATTTAATCCTAGCATTGGACCAGGAATCAATCACGAACTTCATATTCAGCCACCTCTGAAAAATTCCCCCTCCTGCATGACTGCATGAGGCTTTGGGGAGACATCTAGGTCCAAATCATAACGGGGGCTTATAGCTGACCTACTGTCTGCTCAGGAAGATGGATCACTGTGGGTATAGCTTGGAAGGGTTCATCCTCCTCCTCAGCTTCGCCCTAAACTCTCTGCTTCCTGTCTATTGTGCCGCTGTGCTGTGAGCAGCCCTCCTGTGCCGTGCTCATCCTGCCTTGGAGCCAGGTGACCAGGAACTAAACCATGAGCCAAAATAAGCCTCTCCTTTTGTAACTTGTGGCTATCAGGAATGATAGAAAAAAGGAAAAAAGAAACAGAGATAGGAGCCCAATAGGACAGGTTTATTTCAGAACAAACCTGAGAGAGACTGCTCTGGCACCAGAGACTAGACCTGTCATAAGGCCTTTTATAAGGTCAAGAGATGGGGCAGCAAATACAGTTAAAGGAGACTGGGGCAACTGCCGAGGATGCTTCCCTGAGGGCAAGGTTTGGGCAGTACAGGTAATGGTTATCACCAGTAGCCGGGCTAGATAATAACCTGAGTCACTGGGCTAGCTGCTGTGCTGGGAAGGATGTAGTGTAGAGGGGTCTCCCAGTACGGTGGTGGTCAGACTCCTTCAAGATATGTTTTTTCCAGAAAGCAATGAAGACACGTTCAGTATCTCTTGTTATTATGCAGACACTGCCTGCCATGCCTGGAATATAGTCAGGCCTCTCCAAAACTCAGATTAGGATTTGACTGCGATTCTGATAGTGTTGGGAGATTTCATTTGTTTGTTTGTACATGGAATCTAATGGGGGGTGGTGGTTTGCACTAACAGGCAGGAACTATGCTGCTGAACTACATCCCTGGCCCTTGTGAGGTGGCCTTTTAAGAGGTTACTGGATCAGTACCTTTCTTGAAGAAGTTCTTATTCTCATGGGACTAGATTAGCTACTGCAAAAATGGACTGTTCTAAAGGGACACAGCTCCTTGTTTTGGCTCCTCTGAATGAGCCTGTTTGCTCTTATACTTTCTGTAATGTTGAAGCAGCACAGAGCTCTCACTAAAAGTATGTGGATAACTGCCTCCTGAACTATGAGCCAAAGTGAACCTTTTTGCTTTATAAGTTAGCTAGTCCCTGGTATTCTGTTGTAGCAACAAAAAAATAGACTAAGATACTGCCCATCTGACATTGACAGTCCATTTTATTCAGGTGGGAAAGGAGCTTTGAAATACAGATTAAGATTTTGCAGGGAGTGTATAATTACCATAATAGTTCCCAGATAAAAGACCTAATCCAAGAAGAAGTAAAAACCAAGGTGAGAACCTGCTTCACTAGAGCAATTAGACTAAATCTCTGACGTGGGTGGGGCTGTGTTAAGATTTGATGGAGAGAGCAGACCCAGAGCGCAGGCCCAGCGAGTGAGTGAGACGACCGAGGCCACGGGATCCTGAACAGACCCTGAGTGCAGGCCCGGGAGTGAGTGAGACGACCCAGGCTGTGGGATCCTGAACAGACCCGGAGCGCAGGCCCGGGAGTGAGTGAGACGACCTGGGCCCGCGGATCCTCATTCGACCCAGGCTGCAGGCCCAGCAGGGAACCCTTCAGCAGAACTCCCTGTAAAGAGGCTAGAGGCAAGACCCACCCAGCTGATTCAGGAGCAGAACATCTTGCCAGAGAGACACAAAGGGTTCAACTCTAACGCCTGCAGCAGAAAGAAGTGGAGCACAGCAGCCAGATCCAAGCAACACCCACCTGGAGGAATCTGAACTTCATAGATCCGGACCTGGTGCTAATGTAATAACTCTATCTAAGCTCTACACCAAAGGTCAGAAGACAGGTATACAAAATGACAAAGAGAAGGAACAAAATGCAGTCTCAGGCCCCGAGTCCACCCAGTACAAATGCAGAAGACACTAGCACTGAGGAAACTGGAAATCACACACCAGATATCTCTGAAATAATAGCGTTGACAGTAAAGAATCAACTGCAGAAAGGTATAGAAGAAATCAGATCAGAAATAATTTCAGAACTAAAAAATGTAGTGGTAACTATAATCAAAGAAGTACTAAGTGCTTCTAAAGAATACACTGATAAAAAAATAAAGGAAAATATAAAAATGATGGAACCCCTGAATAAACAATTTAGGAATGAAATAGAATCTATGAAACAGGTTCAAAGTGATATACAGGAAATTAAAACCTCAATCACAAGCTGGCAAAACTGTTTGCGTGAAAGTGAAAATAGACTTTCTGACTTGAAGGACACCATTGAAGCTAGTGAAAAAGTAAGAAAAGATCTCTTTAAAACAACTAGGATGCAGGAAAAAATAACTCAATACCTGCAAGATGATGCAAAGATGAACAATGTGAGACTAATAGGCATCAATGAGAAGGAAGGAGTCAATACAAATGATATAAAAAGAATATGGGCAGAAGTAATAGCAGAAAACTTCCCAAACATGGGACAACAATCTGACATTCAGTAACCGAAGCATATAGAACTCCAAATAACATCAACCCAATGAAAACCACACCCAGACACATAATAATCAAGATTCCAGAAATTCAGCATAGGCACAGTATACTAAAAGCCGCTAAAGAAAAGAAACAGATCACATTTAAAGGAAAACCCATCAGAATAACGGCAGATTTTTCTTCACAAACCATCAAGTCAAGAAGAGCATGGAGCAAAATACTGCAAGTCTTGCAAGAAAACAAATTCCAACCCAGACTGATATATCCTGCAAAACTATCTTTCAAATATAATGGAGAAGTGAAATATTTCCATGACAAAGAACAACTAAAACATTTCATGATGACAAAGCCAAGCCTACACAGACTACTAAATGATGTTCTAGAGAGGGGTCAAATTGATCACAGCCCCATGAATGAGAATGGAAAGAACCCGTCAAATAGGGGAAACAGAGGAGAATAAGAGGTATACAATAGTAGTCTTTTAGTTATTCTTTTGTGTTCAGCAGCAGAATATTTTCATCAGCACACCCTACAAATGGACTTCTCTTCCACCCTATGAGTCATGATTCCACCTGAGTCTATAGTGTGGATGTCAAAGAAATAGCTGTAGCTCAGTTCCACAAATGATGCGTAGCCACCAGTAACTGTCACCGTCATTATGCATGTCCACAACACACTAGAACTTTGTGCGATATCCTATCCTCAAACTGTTAGAAGTGTTGGTCATTTACTTGCCATTCCAGTATTTATCTTATGTTTTACTCTTAGTACTTCTTTGCTGTCATGAAAACTTTTTCTGAGTTCAATTGTTTGGAAACATTTAATTTTCTGAATATTGCTTAATCTTAATTTTTGTTCTAAGATTTATACTATATCTTTGACTTACAATTTATTTAAAAGATGTTGTATGATATCTTCTCCTAGTATTAGAAACTTTAAAAAGTATATTTCCATTTTCTGTTGACTTTAAAAAAAAAAAGAGGTTTGTACCTATGTTGTTTATTTATTATTTCTTGCCTATATCTTGTAATATGAGAAACTACTTTGGCAGTAACAATACACAATGTACTAGCCATTGTTACTCTCCTAAAATCTTGTTTTGAGATTTTGTACCATTGATGTTATTTTTTTTTTCTTTAAAATAAAAATGACTGATGTCAAAAAAAAAAAAAAAGATTTGATGGAGAGAACTGCGAGTGTAACTCTGTAGTAGTACAGTACTCACTTAGCATACCCAAGGCCTGTGTTCAGTACCCTGCACCAAACGAGGAGAGAGAGAGAGAGAGAGAGAGAGAGAGAGAGAGAGAGGAGAAGGAAGGGAGAGAAAGAAAGAGAGTGAAAGGAAGGAAGGGAGAGGGAGAGAGGAGAAGGAAGGGAGAGAAAGAAAGAGAGTGAAAGGAAGGAAGAGAGAGAGAGGAGAAGGAAGGGAGAGAAAGAGAGAGTGAACGGAAGGAAGGGAGAGAAAGAAAGAGAGAGTGAAAGGAAGGAAGAGAGAGAGAGGAGAAGGAAGGGAGAGAAAGAAAGAGTGAAAGGAAGGAAGGAAGAAAGAGAGACAGAGAGAAAGAAAGAAAGAAAGAAAGAAAGAAAGAAAGAAAGAAAGAAAGAAAGAAGAAAGAATTTAATGGAACCAGGGGTTGGGAGAAGACAGCTAAAAGTAGCTATGAGGATATCACCTGGCAGTTTAAGAAATGGTCTTTGATCACCAGGCCACCAGGAACAGATTGTAGAGGAGAGATTTCAAACAGCTTCACAAATTATCAAACTTTTCAGAGAATACCTTATAGACAGATACTCAGCAGAATACACACAAACGTAACTATAGTAGATTCTTGGCCAATAGGGAAGATCCAAGCTTGAATGTAGTCATTAATGGAGATTATTTATTATATTTGTAATATATTTAAATATATTGACATAGGGCCTATGAGATAGCTCAGTGGACTAAGCACTTGCTTAGGCAAGCGCAGACGCCAGGGTTCGATCCCTGGCACCACATGCCAGCTGGCCACACCCCTCGGGCACACTGAGCTGGTGATGGAGTCTGGGTGTGGTGGTGCATGCCTGTAATCCCAGCACTAGGGATGCTGAAAACAGGAGGATCACTACAAGTCCAAGCTACATAGTGAGACCCTGCATACACACACCCAAAAAACCCTAAATATATTAATATAAATAAAACGCAATGTGTTAAAATGGGTCATGAATATAATAGTTTGTTTAATTTGGTCAACTGTAGCACACAATTAAATACTAAGAGTGAGACACAGGCATGATGAGGGCACAGGTCCCTGAGGCCAGGATTATAGGACAGCCATCATTCTCTCCTGTGGCAAATGATACTCTGCATCTCGCAGCTGCAGTTGCCCCTTGACCCTAAGTGTCAGAAGCGGAGAAGAGCCGCAATTCGACAAACAACATGGTAGTCCTGGAAGAAAGATCACACTTCCCAGGCTCCCTTCGATCCAGACTTGTAGCCACAGGAGCCCCAGCCAGTGATGAAGTGAAATGCATCAGCTGCAGGGGACACCCTTCCAATCACAGATATCTGTCTTTGGCATTTTATTTTTGTCTCTTCCCACAACACTTGCCTGGAGTCTGGTTGTGTTAGAACTCTCTTATCAACCTGGACCACAAAGACAAAAATCACACCCTCTAGGTCATGGCCAAGCAGGAAGCTAGAAAGAGCCTGATCCCCTGAGGACTGCTGCCTTCCTCAGTTTTTCATAAAAGAGGCCTAAAACCTCTCCTGTATAAGCATTAGGTCTTTGGGGAGCTTTCCCTGACTACTCCCCACCTCCAGATGAGAAAGAGGCTGAGACTGACCTCTATATCTCAGGGGTTCTTCCTTATATGTCCCTAAGGAACAGAGACCCCTGTTATTGCTGAGCAGTCTGTAGTTAATGACTTTGATAAGCTATCTGAGCTGGATTTTTATTCAACTTTGAAGGTTAACAAGAAAATGAAAACTTCCAGCCAGGTGTGGTGTCATACGCCTATAATCTCAGCACTCTGGAGGCTGAGACAAGAGGATTGCTGTGAATTCAAGACTAGCCTAGGGTACACAAGCAAGTTCAAAGCTAGCCCACAGTACCTAGGAAGACCTTGACAGAAAGAAGAAAGAAAGAAAGAAAGAAAGAAAGAAAGAAAGAAAGAAAGAAAGAAAGAAAGAAAGAAAGAATAGAAATGAGCACCTCCAAAGAAAATATCAGGCTATTTGGTCCATACTGGATTTCCAGGAAGCTAATTGGTCCTGCTGGGCAGCTCTGGTTTTCCTGTGATTTCTCAGCTATTTTGCTGAGCTGCCTGTTTACTGGGACAGGAGAACTGCTGCGTTAGCATGAAAAGGACTCTGCGCTAGGCTTTCCCAGCACAGATGGGGTGGGATGTGGGAACTGAGAGGAGGATGTGATGCAGGGCAGTGCTGGACTCGGGGGTGGGGAGCGTCTGAGAACAGGCGGCTTGGAGACTGATACTTTACACAGCCACACAAAGACTGAGCTGCACAGTTATAAAGGCAGGGTGTGGTCTAGGGACACAAAAGGAGGGTAGGGAAAGAAGGGTGCTAGGCCAGAGGGCGGGCAGAGGTGGTGCACTGGCACTTAATGGGAAGGCAGTAAGTATCCCTTCTAGAAAGAAAAGGAGGAGGGAGAGAGGGTAAGAGCTTGTGTACAAAGGCATATAAGTCTTAGCAGGCATCAGAAAGGAGCTCCAGTGCTTGCCTCCTGGTATTTACATTCTTGAGCACTTTCTTCCTACCGTGAATAAGACTGACTACAATGGATCTGATGGGGTGGGTGTTATGGTCTATGTCTAAGTGTCCCCCCAAAGCCTCAAGCAGTCGGGCAGCTTCTGGAGTTTGTGATTGATTACTGTGGGTGTGGATGCTGCACCTGCCCTGGGGCAGGTAATTTGCATTTCAATGTAAGGAGAGAAGAGAAGTTAGCTGCTAGAGCTGCTGCTACTGCTTTTGTGCCCTTGCTCTTGGCCACCACTATGAAAGGTTGCCCTCTGCCATGTGTCACTCTGCCTTGGAGCCAGCTGAATATGGACTGAAACCTCTAGTAACTGTGAGCTAAATAAACCTTTCCTTCCTTCATTTTGAGTGTGGGTATTTGTCCCAGCAACGAGTAAAAATAACTAAGACAGCGGGAGGATCTCATCCTGCTCTCTAATGGGGAAACTAGCCCTCACGTTGTGAGTGCGTTCCTGCATCACTGTGAGGAGTTCATGTGGTGCCAATAGCCAGCCATGGAGGTAGCCATCTTGGAAATGGACCCTGTAGCCTCCGTCCAGCCTTCAGTGCTCTGAGCCCCAACTCCATTCCGACTGTAACCTTATGAAACACCTTGAAGCTGAACCACCCAGCTTGGCCATTTTGATGTCCTTGACTAAAAAATCTGTAAGATAATCATTTATTGTTGTTTTAATCTCACTTGTAATTTTATGTAATTTATTAAGTAGCAATACATAATTAACACAATCTATATGCATTTTTCTATACATACAAAATTTTCCATATTTTATTTATTTATTTTTTATCTTGCCTCAGGTTTATTTGTACAAAGAGCACAGGAGGACACCAGCCACCGACAGATGGCACCCCAGGGGTCACACCAGTCCTTCTGTTTTTACATCAGCAGATTAAGAGGCTTTTACTGTGGAGCCTTCATGGGGTGGGGGTGGGGGGGTTGGGCACCTTTGGGTGCCTGGACTGGAACAGAAGCTGGAGCCTGGGCCTTGGCTGGAGCAGAAGCTGGAG
>NW_004524590.1:10830446-10840139 GCF_000260255.1 Octodon degus | reverse complement strand
CTCAGTATATTTTTACCAGTTTGTATAAAAGGCCCAGAAAACTACCAAAAAGCCATCTGACATGTATATGATGCTTTCTGAAATAAGTAATTGAAACATTACGATTGTAGAAAATTATCAAGTTTCATATTTTCTTTCCTTTCTTTCTTTCCTTTTTTTTTTTTTTTTTTAATTTTTTTGGTGGAACCAAGGATTTGAACTCAGTCCCTTGTGCTTGCCAGGCAAGCGCTTATTCTACTGAACTGTCTCCCTGGCCCGACCGAGGTTTCTTGCTGCCATTTCTGTGTCATTTTCGGGACTAGTTGTTCATGGTGTGGTTCTTGGACGTGGCCATAACTGCACTGTAAACTGTGCCTGCCAACTGTCTGGAACCAGAAGAAGGAAAAAAAAGCATCCATATTTTCCATATCTATAAATTATACTACATATACAGGTATCAAAAGAATACGTATTCATTGAATACTAGTAAATAACAGGAATAGATTAAGGTCACCACAATTCCACCCCTCCAGAGATGATACTACTATGTTCTGGGCATTGTTATAAGCACAATATATGTGTTAAGTATCATAATGCTCACAACAAACCTCACAGAGTAAGCATTATTGCAATCCTCATCTTAAATTAAGAGAGAAACCAAAGCACAGAGTTCAAGTAACTCACAAAAATGCGAAGGAGAGAGATTTTTATCCCAGAGAATCTAAGTCCATCATTCTCTTACAGAATGGCACATGTAGCTGATACTTTGTATTTCCTATCAGTATTTTTTCTATATATTTTTTAAAGTTAATAGACTTTCAGTGCTTCTGACTGAACCCAAGTCCTTGCATAGAGTAGGCAAATGCTTTATACGTTGCCAGTCCAGCCGACCTCATTTCCGACAGAAATTTTAGGATTACAGAAAAAAACTGAGCAGAAAGTATAAAGAATTCCTGTACATCCTCTCTCCTCACTCCTTTCACTCATAGTTTCCCTCTTATTAACATAAAGCATTAGAATAGTACACTTGCTTTCATTGATGACATAACATGTACATGTTAAGTCGAGCTTACAGTAGGTCTTATCCTCCGTGTTCTACATTCTATGAGCCTTCTTTTTTTTTTAAAATTTTATTTGTGTGTGTGTGTGTGTGTGTGTGTGTGTGTGTGTGTGTGTGTGGCCAGCTCAGCCCACCAGGGGGCAGGGCTGGCTGGCATGTGGTGCTGGGGGATTGAACCGCGGTCCCTGTGCTTTGCTATGCTTGTTCTAAGTAGGTTCTTTAGACCACTGAGCCATCTCACCAGCCCTATGAGCCTTCTTTTGAATTTTAAAAAATATTTTGAAAAGTTCATGTGTATAGTACAAAAAACAGAAACATAAGAACCAAAGAACAAAGTCATTCATAGTCATAAAAGACTTACTTGGATATGTTCTTCTAGGTCCTGCTAGACATGCTATTGCGTGTGACTAAGACTGAACAGTGTATGTCATACTTTCCCACAATCCCACTGTCCTATTCTATGGTTCTGGATGATTGTATATGAGATATATCCACCACTATAGCATCACAGAATACACTTCACTGTTCTAAAACTCTCTGCCCTACTTGTCCCTCTTCCCCTGCCCATCATTTTTAACAGAGCTCATGTCACACATACTAATTTTGCATCTTATTTTTATCCAACATTACATAATAAGCATTTTTCCATGTCAGTAAAACTTATTTATAAACACAATTTTCAATGCTTGAATGATATTTTATGTGTGCATGATAAACCCTAACTAAATTAGCCTATTCCCTTTTAGGGGACATTAAAATTGTTCTTCTAGAACCTTTTTGTAAGTCCTGAGGTGGTGGGCTCCTGACAATTCAATTCAGAAACCTTAATTTAATTGCGTGCCTGTCCAAGAAGGTGTGTGGGCTTCAGCCATCATGGACAAATGCTATGATTTTAACATCTTTAACCGAGCTCTGTTGGAAACTTAGAAATGATTCACTCTATAAATGATTTCTAGCCTGTGCGTGTGCTTATTCTATTTACCCCCACACCTGGCTTTTTAGAATGTTTCCCACATTTCTCAAGAAATGGGTCATTGGGAATAGATTAAAAACTAAAATGACTAAAAATTCTTCTTCACATCTTACTTCCCACATCCGACACAGGCAGATGCCCTGACGCCTTCCTAGAATTAACCAGGTTATGAGAACAAACAATATATAAATGGGTTCGATAAAGAAAATTGATACTGACTTGTCAAATATTCTGTATTTCTTTTTCCCATTTCCAAATTCTCTCACCGAATTCCAAGTTTGATTTTTAAACTGTTATGCTGTAAATTCCTGCTGGATTAAATCTTTATGACTCATCTGTACTTTCAATTTCCTCTAATTAAAAATTCCCTTACTTGTGATTTTCTCCTTACCGCAGTATCTTTTTTGTGTGCCAGGGGACACCTCAGTCTATATTTCAGAAAGGCACGCAGACCTGTTTGGGCTAGCCCATTAGTCACATTGTCATTAATAAAAAAGGATAACTCACACAGATACACACACACACACACACACACACACACACACAAGTCAGCTTAAGTCTTTCCTTGTCCTCTGTCTGTCTGTCTGTCTGTCTGTCTGTCTCTGTCTCTCTCTCTCTCCCTCCTCCCCGTTTCTCTCTCACCTGATGCACAAATAGGAAGTAGAATATTCTAAATTGAATGACTTTATCAAGCCTCAGAGTGTTGGTATTAAAAGATTCCAGAAGTGGGGCCCGGGAGATGGCTCAATGGAATAAGCACTTGCCTGGCAAGTGCAGGGGCCTGAGTTCAATCCCCGGTTCTGCCAAAAAATAAAAAAATAAATAAATAAATAAAAGATTCTAGAAGAGTTAAGCACTTGAAATGGAATTGGCAATTTACAAGGCTGTTATTTTTTTTTTAAATCAAAGTACTACTTTATTAAATGAGTTATTTTACACGATATGAACATCAATATAATTACAATTGTAAAAAAATTTTTTATAACAAGGATGGACTGATTTTCAGATTTCCAAATCAGAGTCAACTGTACATTTACACAGAATTGTCTTTGCATGAAGCCCAAAAGGGAACAGCATAAAAATGAGTGTTTCTGTAGCCCCTTTATTTTTGCTGATCAACAGTTTGTTAGAAAAGCAGCTGCAGGTTTGTTACCTAAGGTCTGAGACAGTAGAAGAGTCAAAGGTGCCATGAGTTCACCTGTAAACAATTTTATGCTTGCACGTCAGCCAGTTCTGGAGGAAGAGGGGTCTTAGGATGCTTGCTCTCAAAGTGCTGCTTGAAGGTCTTAGGGTCTGGCATTTGTGTCCTGCAGACAGTGCAGGTGTATATTAAGGCAGCTTTGGCAGCAGCCTTTTGATCATGCCCTTGTTTCTTCTTTTGTCCAGCCTGCTTTTTGGCATTTTTTTGCTGAGACTGAATCTTCTGCTGCCCACGAGCCATATCCGGGCCGGGACAGTCTTGCGTCGGGGAGGCCGCGCAGCGCGAGAGCCGGGAGCTCGCGGAGCAAGGGAGGGGTGTGCACCCAGCACCGCTTCGGCCTCCTTCACCCGTCGAGCAGGGGAAAGAGGACCGCCGGGAGCACAACAGCCCGCGCCTCACACACCCGCTACAAGGCTGTTATTGATTTCTGTCAAAGAGATACTTGTTTCACTCACTAGGGGCAGGTTTTTCAAAATTCTGAGTAAATTCAATCTAAAGATAATGAAACACAATCTTTTTAAAAATTAAGATTATTGATATGTTCTAGATATACATAATAATCATGTTCATCATAGGGAATTTGTACAGGTACATGATATATTTTCATTCTTCTTTTGCTCAATCTCCTCTCCTCCCTGCAAACCCTGTTTACCACCCCACTTACAAAGATTTGTTTCCATTTTATCTTTTTAATTTTTTCTTTTCCCTTCTTTCCTTTCTCTTTTTCCCTTCCCTAGTTTCTCTTTTCTTTTAAATAATTTCTTCCTATTTCATAATATTTATTGTATATTTTGGACCTTATTCACTCTTTTGGATTTTCATGCCAGGAAAACAATGGAATATGTACACAAGTGAGTCCAACTTATTTTGCTCAAGGGTGTGGTCTCAAGTCGCATCCATGTACCTAGAAATATCTCAAGTTTGTCTTTCTTTATGGGTTAGCACTGCATTGTATAAAAAAAATACATCTTTTTTACCCATTCCTCAGTTGATGGGCATTTGGGATTTAGCTATTACAAACTGTGCTGTTATAAACATGGGTGCACATATATTGCTGTGGTATGATGCTTTTAATTCTTCCAGGAAGATACCCAGAAGAGGAATAGCTGGATCAAATGGGACTTCTAATACTAGTTTTTTAACGAATCTCCACAGTGATTTCCACAGTGCTTGCACCAGCTTACCTCCCACTAACAGTGGAGAAGGGTTCCTTTTCCCCCTACAGCCCCACCAGCATTTGTTATTGGTTGATTTCTTGATGATAGCCATTCTTCCTGGAATGAAGTGGAATCTCGGCATTGTTCTAATTTACATCTCTCAAATGACCAGTGATATTGAATAGTTGTTCATGTATTTCTTTGCTATTTGTATTTCTTCATCTGAGAAGTATGTATTCATCCCAGATACCCATTTTTGGATTGGGTCTTTAAATTCAGTAAGTTTGATTTGTTTTCCCAATTCTCTTTATGTTCTAGATGTAAGTCCTTTGTCTGAGGGAAGACTGGCCAAAAGTTTTTCCTACTCTGTGGCTTATCTTTTCACTCTATTGGTAATTTCTTTTGCCATGTGAAAGATTTCTAAGAGAATGAGATACCAGTGTTGACTCCTTGTATTATTTCCCATGTGATCAGAATTTTGTTCATGAAATCCTTGCCAACACTTATGTCTCCAAGAGTTGTTTTTTTTTTTTTTTTTTTTTTTCTCTTCCAGTAGATTTAGTGTTTCTGTTCTAATATTTAGACCTTGGATCAAGTTCAATTTTAGTTTAGTGTATGGTATTAGACATGGATCTAGTTTTAGTCTTTGGCATGTGGAAACCAGTTCTTCCAGCACCATTTATTAAAAAGGCTATCTTTCTTCTAGTGAATACATTTGCCTCATTTGTCAAAGATAGGGTGGCAACCCTGCATGGTGTTGCACACCTGTAATCCCAGCATTTGGAAGGCTGAAGTAGGAGGATCGCTGCAAATTGAAGTGAAGCCTGGGCTACAAAGTGAGTTCAAGGGCAGCCTGAACTGCATAGTGAAACTCTCTCAAAAAGACAAAAATAAATTAAAGCACAGTAAGGTAGCAGAGTCTGTTTGGAGTTGTTGCTGTACCTTCTCATCTGTTCAATGAATTCTTGGGTCTGTTTTTGTGCCAGTAACATGTTGTTTTTATCACAGTAGCTTTACAGTATAATTTCAAGTCAGGGACTGTGATGTCTCCTATCTTTTCTTTGTTGCTGAGAATTTTTTTGGCTGTTCTAGGTCTCTTTTGGTTTCACATGAATTTTAGATATGTTTTGTCTAGTTCTATGAGCTATGATTGTGGGATTTTGATATGATTGCATTAAATCTGTATAACAATTATGGGAGAACCATCATTTTCACTGGTGTTTTTTCTTGTAGGAAAGGGATATGTTTCCATATGATTTCTCTTTTATTATTCCACATGCTGATATCCTCTTCAACCTCACTTTTTAGAGAACTACAGTGTTAGTTGATACATTGTGTCAACTTGGCTGAATCAGCTGGGCAGCTCTCAGCATGGGGGCCTAGCCCTGCAGGTGGGCAGGGCCCAGGAACTGAGAAAGGCAGGAAGCCGCCGGCTTCCGTGGAGAAGTCTCAGTCTTGGAAGGAGTGCTGATCTTCACTGTGGAGCGCTGGTCTTCGCAGTCAGCGCAAAAGGAAGAGAGAGGCTTGATGGACGCCGCAGCTGCTGCTGCTCCTCTGCCCTTCATTGTTTTCTGCCGCATGAACTGCTGTTGTTCGCCTTGGAGCCAGCGGAATATGGACTGAACCCTCCAGTAACTGTGAGCTAAATAAACCTTTCCTTCCTTCATTTTGAGAGTCAGGTATTTGTCCCAGCAACAAGTAAAAAGTAACTAAGATGTATAGTTTTCAATGTATAGATCTTTTACTTCCTTTGTTAGGTTGATTCCTAAGTATTTCATTTTTTGGACGCTATTATGAAAAAGATGGTTTCCCGAATTTTTCTCCTAGTGAGTTTGTTGTTTGTGTACAAGAATACTACTGAGTTTTTTGGAATTTATTAATCTACAAATCTTTTAGTAGAGTGTTTGAGGTCTTCTACAAAGAATATCATGTCACCTGAAAATAATAGTTTAACTCCTTCATTTCCTATTCTTATTCCTTTCTTTGTGTGTACTTGTTCTGGATAATGTCTCCAGAGCTATACTGAATTGGTGTGGTGATTGTGGACATCCTTGTCTTGTTCCTGATTTTAGCATGAAAGCTTTTAGTTTTTGTCCATTTAGTGTGATGTTGGCTGTCAGTTTGTAATAGATGGCTTTTATCAGATTGAGATAAAGACTATTCCATTTTTCTATAGGCTTTTAATTATCATGAATGGGGGTTGGACTTCATCAAATGCTTTTTATGCATCTACTTAGATGATTATGTAATTTCTATCTTTGGCTCTATTAATATTTGTATTAAACTTATTGATTTGAATACGTTGAACTGTCCCTGCATCCCTGGGATGAATCAACTTGGTCATGGTAAATAATCTGCTTGATGATTTGTTGTATTGTTTGTCACTATCTTTTTTTGTTTGTTTGTTTTGGTTTGGTTTTGTTTTTTTTTGTTTTTGTTTTTTTTGCAGAACCAGGGATTAAACTCAGGCCCTTGCGCTTACCAGGGAAGTGCTTATTCTACTGAGCCATGTCCCCAGCCCCTGTTTGTCACTATCTCATTGAGAATTTTTGCATCTAAGTTCATTGTGGAAATTGGCCTGTAGTTTTCTTTTTTCAATTGGGTCCTTCTTTTGTTTTGGTATCAGGGTAATACTTGCTTCCAGGAATTAATCTGGACTATTGTTTCACTTTCAATTTCATTAAAAGTTTTAGAAGTAGTGGCATTAAGTCTTTTCTAAATTCCTTCTCTTTTCTTTTTCCTTTTTTTTTTTTTTAAATGTGGAACTAGGGATTGAACTCAGGCCCTTGCACTTTCCAGGGAAGTGCTTATTCTTCTGAGCCCTCTCCCTGGCCCCACTGCTCTGATTTTTATAATTTCCTCTCTTATATGAGGTTTTGGTTGATTTGTCCTTTTCCTGCGAGTTTGAAGTTCAATAGCAAGTTGTTTATTTCAGCTTATTCTGTTTACCTGATGTGAGAATTCATTGCTATAGATTTCCCTTTTATGACAGCTTTCATTGCATCCCATATATTCCAGTAGGTTGTACTGGCATTATCATTCAACTGTAGATAATTTTAAATTTATTCTTTAATTTTCTCTGTGACCTGCTGATTGTTCAGAAGTATGTTGTTTAATTTCCATGTGTTTATGTAGTTTTCGTGATTTCTTTTGCTGTGGAGTTTCATTTTCATTGCACTATGTTCAGATAATGTGCATAGGATAATTTCAATTTCTTTGCATTTACTTAAACATATTCTATTGGCTAGTATATGGTTTATTTTGTAGAATATCCCATGGACAACTGAAAAGAAAGTTTATTCTGATGTTGTGGGGTATAACACTCTGTAGACATCTAATAAGTCCATTTGTTCACAGGTTTGATTTAGTTCTGGTGTCTCTTTCTTGATTGTCTAGTTGATCTGTCTAATTGTGACAGTGGGATATCTCAATGGTATCACCTATTACAAATGTGCTTATTTGACTTAGTGATTATTTGACTTTTCAAGTCCATTAATATTTGTTTCATGGAGTTGGGTATACTAGTATTTATTGTATATATATATATTTATGATTGTTATTTCTACTTGGAATTTTCCCTTAACAAGTATGTAGCAACTTTCTTTGTCTCTTTTGATCAGTCTGGGCTTAAAGTTCACATTGTCTGCAAATAGAAGAGTACTCTTGCTTCTCTGGGTTCCTCTGCCAGGGAGTATTGTTTTCCATCCTTTGGCTTTCAGTCTATGTATTTCTTTTTGAGTTAAATGTGTTTCTTGTATGTATCAGATTGTTGGATCTTGCTTCTTGATCCATTCTGCCAGTCTGTTTCTTTTGATTAGTGAATTGAGACCATTATATTGATGGTAATAACTGATAGGTATTGGTTTATCTTTCTGATATTATTTTCTGTTGTTGGCTCCCTGTTTTTCTCCTGTTTAATTGATTGCTCTGTCTGGTGGCTTTTTTCTGTTGGTGTTCTTGTGCTTATGGTGTTCATTTTCTCTTTGTAATATATCCTTCATAGCATTGTAGAGAGTTGGTTCATTGGTCAATAATTTCTTCACTTGTTCTTTGTCACAGAAGTATCATATTCCTCCATTTATTTTGAAAGATAGTTTTAGGGGCATATCAATCTAGATTAGAGGTTGTTTTCTTTTAGGCCTTGAAACGTCTCACTACAAGCTCACCTTGATTTGAGAGTTTTCATTGAGAAGTCTGGTAGGATTCTGATGGGCTTTCTTTACAGATGATGTTTCTTTTTTCTAATTGACTTTCATATTCTGTTCTTGTGCTAAATTTCTGGAATTTTTATTACTATGTGACTTCATGTTATTTTACTATGGTTATGGCTATTTGGAGTTCTGTGTGCTTCACTTACTGTATGTCAAACTCTTTATCCATATTTAGGATGTTTTCTGTCATTACTTTTTTTTTTTTTTTTTTTTTTGGTGGAACCAGGGATTGTACTCAGGCCCTTGCGCTTGCCAGGCAAGCGTTTATTCTACTGAGCCGTCTCCACAGCCCCCTCTGCCATTACTTTTTTAAAAATTTTATTTTAGAGAGTTAAAAAAAACAAAGAGAGAAACAGAGCAATATGCAACAATACATATTGTACAAAATTTCGAAACAAGAATAGAAAATCTGTGATAGTTGTTATATTATGTATTTTCATCATCAAGTCTGTTGCTCAGCTTACCAGATATAGTATGCAAGATTGGTTAAATAATTAAACATTAACTCTTCCCTTCGATAAACCTTAAGTTTTTTCTTGCCCTTTTTACTATTTATTTTTAAATTTACTTTAAAGAGAGTATAGGGCAGGGAGGTAGCTCAATGGCTTAAGCACCTGCCTGGCAAGTGCAAGGTCCTGAGTTAATCCCCCAAAAAAGTTAAAAATGGATTAAAACAAAACAAAAACCTTGATAAAGAGAGTATGATAATAATTGAGAAGATATTAAAAACTTGCGCACATTTATTTTTATTGATTTTTAAATTTTATTTTATTTTGAAAAGTAAAAGCAAAGCAAGAAAATCAGAAACAAAGAAAGAAACAGGGCAATGTACAACAATACATATGTTACACAATTTCCAACCAAGAATGGCTGATTATCAATGGTTGATACATTATCTATTTTATTGTCAAATCTATTGCTCAGATTAACAGATATAGTTATATAAGATTGGCCATATGGTTGGATATTACCACTTGCTTTCAAAAAAACCTTAAATTTTTGTTCTTCTTCTTCTTCTTCTTTTTCTTCTTCTTCTTCTTCTTCTTCTTCTTCTTCTTCTTCTTCTTCTTCTTCTTCTTCTTCTTCTTCTCTCTCTCTCTCTCTCTCTCTCT
>NW_004524590.1:10814252-10830346 GCF_000260255.1 Octodon degus | reverse complement strand
TATACCTTTAGAAACTGTACACATTTAGAAGAATAAGATGAGAGGTATTCAACAATGGTTTTTGTGTTGCACATTGTTGTCTACTGTGTAGTTGCTCAGATTACAGACATTAGCTATAGAGTTAGTCAAAGTGAAAATTTTAAACATTAACTTGCTTCAAAACATTGATGGAAATTAATAACACAATCATCTCAGGTATCCTGTATAGATACTTGCATGATTTTCCCCTTCCTTTTTATCCTTTCTCTTTTCCTTCATTTTCATTGTTTATTCCTTATGTTCAGTTTCTTTCCATTTTACTATATCTATTACACCTTTCAGATTTTATTTATTCTTTCATGTTCCTATACTAGGGAGACAATATGATATTGACATGTGATCTGTTTTATTTATGAGTATAGCCTATAGTTACATCCATTTATCCATAAAGGCTTCACATGTATCTTTCTTTATAGCTGAGTAATACTCCATTGTATAAAAATACCACATATTCTTTATCCATTCATCAGGTGATGGGCATTTTGGCAGTTTCCAAGATTTGTCTATGACAAATTGTGCTGCTATAAACATAAGTGTACATATATCACTGTGTATATATGACATTTTCAGGATTTTTAGGAAAAAACGGTAAAAGCTGGGTTGACTGGGACTTCCAATCCTAGTTTATTAAGGAGTCTCTACACTAATTCCCATAGTAGTTGTACTTGTCTACATTCCCATCAACAGTGGAGAAGGGTTCTTTTTTTTCCCGTAGCCCTTCCAGCATTTGTTATTAGTTAATTTCTTTATGATAGTCATTCTTTCTGGGGTAAGATTGTATTGTAATGTTGTTTTAATTTGCATTTATCAAATGACCAGTGCTGTGGAACATTTTTTTCATATAATTATTTGCCATTTGAATTTCTTCCTCTGAGAAATGTGTATTCATCTCAGATACCCATTTTTGGATTGGGTCTTTGATTTTTTTTTTCTTTTTGAGACAGGACAGGGTCTTGCTATGCAGTTCAGACTGTCCTTGAGCTCACTTTAGAGCCCACTCAGGTCTCAGACTCGCAAAGATCTTTGAATTTTGGGGGCCTGATTTTTGTTTTTAGTTATTTTTATATTCTAGAAAAGAAGTCCTTTTTCTGAGTGATCATTGGTTAACATTTTTCCCCAATTTGTGGGGTGTCTTTTCATTCTGTTGGTGATTTCTTTTGATGTGCAGAAACTTTTCAAAAGGATGAGTTCCCACTTATTGATTTTTTGAAGCATTTCCCATGCAGTTTGACTTTTTGATGAACTCTCTGCCTACCCCTATGTCTTTAAGATTTCCACCTACTTTCTCTTCCAGTAGAACCTGCTATGACTTCTGTGATGAGGTGGGGTTTTTTAAATGGCATTTTCACTGTCTCCAACCAATTTTCTTTCTCATTGACTCCAACCAATTTTATGTTGTTCTTCTTTGCTTCATCTTACAGAGGTTGGTTGCTTTTTTCATGGTCTCTTGATCCTTAAGTTCTGTTTCTTTCCATTTAACTATGTCTGTTATACCTTTCAGTTTTTATTTCTTCTTTTGAGTTCTTACACTAGGGAGACAATATGATATTTACACATGTGGGTCTGTTTTATTTCACTTATGAGTATAGCCTCAAGTTGCATCCATTTTCCTACGAAGGCTTTGGTCTCTTGATATTTTTATATCTTTCTTTCTTTTCAAAGTAGCCACAATTCTGTCTTCTAAATCTGATATTTTATATGTGTCTTTTTTCATAATTTTATTGATAAACAAATAGCAATGAGACAGTTTCAAATCAAATTGGTAGGACAGTTTCAATAATTAACACATTACATACATTCTCCCTAGTGATTATTTGCTGTACAAGATGTAGACATGATATCCTATTTACAAACTCTATTAGAACAAATCCCTCTATTCATTAAGAAAATGCAACTATATATATATATATAAATCATTTTGAATACACAGATACAAAATGAGCATTCATCTGTATCCCCTTTTTTGTTTAGTTCCATCATTTGAATATTATAGGTGTGTTAACTCAGCAAAATATTCTAAAAGAGTCTAGTAGTCCATAATAGTATTGGGGCCTCTGCTTCACTGGTAATGTCAGAAATTGTTGACCTGAGTCCCCTACAGCTCAACATAAAACCATGGCTTTACTTCTTATACTTCATTTGTATACTTTTCTGCTGGATGGTTAAGACCAAGATAAAGCAAGAACTACGCAATAAGAGTTGCAGCTTTTGGGTCTGATAAGGTCAGTGAAATCCACTCAGGATTTATTCTGAGATCCTGTACCTCAGATTGTAGATCCTTTGTCAGTGTCAGCCATGTGGAACATGTCTTTATTTGACTGTTCTGTATACTTTTATTGGCATTTTTAATCTCCTGGATTTCAGTTTGGGCCATAATATCTACCATTTTCCTAAGATCCTCTACTTTTTATCTGAATCTGCTCTAATACCTTTCATTTTAATCATCATTTTTGTTTCTATAGTGTCTTCCCTTTGTTTTTTCACTTCTGCTGCTATCGTTTAAGAAAGTTACAATGAGTGGCTTCTGATTTCTTTTATCTTATTGTCTTGTAGATATCCCTTGTTTAGGCTGGAGGACTGAGTTTTCATTTTTCCTTTGTGTCTTGTCATCTTCTATTTTCTACCTTTTATTTTATTTTGTATTCTGTGTTGATATTTTTAGAATTCTTATGGTAGATAGCTAAATCAATAGCTGAGGCTTCCCAAGGAAGTATCTGTTCCTAAGGAATGTCTTCTCTGTGTAGGTTTTTCTTGGTCTTTGTATCTGAACCAAGAACCCACCTTCCTAATTTATTAAGGACAAGAAGTTGGTATCTGTTTGGCTCAGCATCCAGTCCTTTGGTACTGGACGATGATGATGGTTATGACCACAGACAATCAAGGTGTTATCCTAAAAAGGAGAAAAACTTATAACATCTTGGCTAAAGTTGTATTGTTAGCAATAATAGTAGAATCAAGCATAGCCTAACTACTGGCAAACTGTGTTAACTATTAAGCTGATAGCTTTAAGCATGGGAACAGATTCTACAGTTATGTAACAAAATGCAACATATTAAAAGAACTTGTATGCAATGATTTTCCCCTTAACAGAGTGATTTTTCCCTTTTTTTTTTTTTTTTTTTTTTTTTTTTTTGCGGATCCGAGGATTGAACTCAGACCCTTGCGCTTGCCAGGGAAGCACTTATTCCACTGAGCCATCTCCCCGGCTGATTTTTCCCTTTTGAAGGGGGTGTGAGGGGAGTTAAGAAGGATAGAAGACAAGATAGAGAGATGAATGAAGTCAGCTATGTAGAAAAAGGCTGGAGGGCAAAAGATGATCAGCCAACTTTTAGGAAACTGGAGAACACAGGAGAGAAAGAGTGAAAGAGAAAGCAAAGGAGAACTGAAGCGAACCAGGAAAAGAACAAAAATGTTCACTCACATGAACATATTTTAAAATCAAGACAGATAGTTGAGAAAAGAGAGGAGGTCAAATAGAAGAAAACAAAATGAAAGAAAAGAAGCATAAATAATGAAAAAAGAAAGAAAAATGAAACAAAAATCCCAACTGGACAGAAAAAGGAAAATCAATCCAACAAAGAGAATGAAAAGTAGTAAGATTCCCTTGGTGTCTACAGTTTGTGTTAGTATCTGAGCCAGATCCCAGAAAGGTGCTGTGCACTCTGGCCAAGCTTGCGCTAGGATTTGTGCTTGGTGTGGAGCTGATCTTGGCCTCTGAATGAAGGGACTGGGATTGCTCTTCCATGGCTGGAGTTCTCCCCAGGCCCTTTGATATAGAATGGTGGCTTTGCCTGCTCACTTCTGATCTATGTGTCTGTGAGCTACAGCCCGATGCCAGTTCACTCACCTTCCCAACTGCTGCCTCATATTCTCACTGCTGCTTTGGGATTTCACACCAATGGTCCTGCCTTCTCATGTGCCCTGGTGCTGAGGCCCATTCTCCACTGATCACTGACAAGCTAAATTTTTGCTTTAACATATTCTAGAGTGTTCAGATTGAAGAAAAAAAATTTGTATAACTTACTGATTGCCTTCAAGATACTTTAGATAGTATTGATAGTTTCCCAATGTATATTATTAGGCCACAATAGAAATAAAATGTTAATTTATTAAACACGAAGTGAAAGATCACTACAGTATAATAATATGGGAGCTAACAGCCCTTACTGAGATTTAAACTTTAGCCAGATGACTAAATTATAATTTAATGTCTCATATGCTTTTGAGTTAACCATTTATTCTAACTTGCTAGAGTTTTGTTTTACTTCCAACAAAATTCAGATATAAAATTAAAGTGATTACTTAAACTGGTTAAGTATGGGCTGGGGATGTACCTCAGCAGTGCAGTGCCTGGCTAGTAAGTTTGTGGCCCTGAGTTCGATTCCTAGTTCAAAAACAAAAACAAAAACTGGTTAAGTGTGTAACAACACATCAGGCTCCAGTATCTCATAGCTAGATGATTACAACAGATACCTGAACTTCCTTTTGTTGATCTATGTACCTCAGGCATAGATCAGACTTCTCAGCATCAACGTTCAATGTTCCCATGACAGTGATGATTAACAAGAGAGCCACTTGGGAAGGGTGTGCATGATATAACAAAATTGGATAGGGGAAAGAAATGTGAGGGCCAGGATTAATATGGTACCTCAGGGATGCTAAAATGACTTTTATGGGAGATATATTGTATTTTAACTAGTCTACCACGTTCAGTCTCAACACAAATTTAATCTGTCTTTTCTATCACAAAATTATTTTTAAATCACTGACTTTATCATCATACACACATTCATCACTTACCAGATAATGATCACAGTATACAGTTTAACTTTAGAAGCAATCAGCCAAAAAATTCTCAGAGATTATAACAAATGGGTATACTGCATCACCACTACCAAGCTTTAATGAAATTAGAAGTTAGTCATAACTCCTATGATCTTTTACCATAATGTCATCCTTTAAGAATGGAGTTAGAAAACTAATTTACCACTCCGACCTTTTTTGGGGGGTTGGCATTCTACTATGTACAGCATCTGTGAACCTAAGAGTAAATGAAAGGAAGGATTACTATTATAAAATGCTTAAAATATGCCATGGGAGCCTGGGAACTGGTCCATTGCAGGCAGCAACGGGCTGTGTGCTTTGCTGGGGCAGAATTGAGCACTGGGGAATGGAAGATCACTCAGGCTTCTTAAAGAAGGCAATGTAAAGCTGAAATCTTTGCTAAAAGAAGGCAGGGTATTATAGACAAAAGGATAAGGCTGGTATTGTATGATGAATTTAGCAGATATAACTCGGGCTCTTGTGTGCAAGAAGCAATGAATTGCAAGTGCCTACTTGATGGCAAGTGGAAAGCAGCTGCATTGATTGAAGACTACAGGAAATTGTGATAAAGCCAAGCTTGTGCCAACAAAAGATATGGTGCAAATAGAGAAGTGGTGCCGGGGTGACAGGAAAGCAAAAGCACTGAACACAGATCATAGCACGTGCAGCCCCTAAATAAATCAGACTTTTAAGATTTAAAGGAAATGTGCTTCAGCTCAGGTGGCTCCCCTGAGGTGTGATTGACAGGAATGATTAATAGGGTGCTGTGTCATCTCAATGCGCATGCTTGCCCCAGAATTCACTACTTAATTACATGCATGATGTGTAGTGCCTATTCATGAATCCTTAATAAGGTTGGAGTAAGGTAAAGGTAACTGAAGGTTAGGATGTGGGATCCAACACGCATGAGCTGTCTGTAACTTAGAGCATCAGAGATTTACTTTGTCTTTGTTATGTGATTCTCTACCTTTTTTAGGACAATGGAAAGAGGACTGAACGTAGGATGCTGTTTAAAATTAAATGGACACAAGGAAGTGACTTCCTAAGCTCCATTGTTTCTGACTGTACTAAGACTACATAAAAAATGGTTAGGAATAACCAGTTTATGATAGATAAGTCATCTTTTGACCAAGGTTGTACTAAGATAGTTGACAAATAATGCCAAATCTGAGGATCATTCAAGTCCAATCAAGAATTATAGTTGGATTACAGGGGCATCATAGCTCAATGTGATGTTAGGACATGGAGTGGGTCAGAAGATGACTGACTAGGAAGGGTATATTTCCCTTTTTAGCTCCTCCCTTGATGTTACTTCCTTGATGCCATGTGGTGGAGAGCTTTTCTTACCCCAGGGCCTATTGCCATGCCATTCTACCTTGGAGTTGGTTGACTGGGACTGAATCGTCTACAAATTGTGAGTCAGAATAAATCTTTTCTCCCTTAAATTGCAGGCATTGGGTGCTTTTTGTCCCAGCAACAAGGAAAGCAACTAAGACAGATATTAATATCAAAGAAGTGAGGTTGTTGGGTGCTACCTGAATATGTGATTCATCAGCCTTTGGAACAGGTTTGCGGGAAGGTTTGGAGAGGTCTGGAGATTCTCTCTGGAGAAGCCCTGGAGTACCACAAGAAAGCTTAATGGGATACTGAGATCAGACCTCAGAAGACTGATAGAAATGAAAATCTGTTACTAGCTTTTGGGTCACAAAGAAAATATTTTCTGGATTCTTGGTATCCTGAACAGAGAATTGAGTAAGACATGTAGGAAAGGTAGTGAGGATTTACATCTGCTGAAGAGGTAGAGAAGTATATGCTGCAAAGTGAGGGCAAGTGAATGAAATGGTCACAAGGTTAATGGTGGGGATGTTTTGTATCTGTAATTCCTAAATTACTTCTCCTTTATGCAAATAAGTCATTTAGGATGATTGCCTTATCAGAAACTCATTTAGCCTGATGTAGGACTTAAACTGTCCTATCAAACGTTGACTTGACTTCATGCCAGATATAAATGAAGAATTGAAGAGGGCACTTTCTGCTTGGTTCCACATACATTGGAACTGTAAATTATACTAGATTCTGTTTTTTATATCTACCTAGGATCTCATGATCTTGACAGACTACATTCATTTGTTTAACTGGCTTTGCTCTAGTGCTAAACTTCTACCTCAAATGGAAAAGTCCAGGCTTAGAAGATTTAAGTTGGGAACAAGGATTTTATTGGTTGTTGAAGACCAGGCCATGTGTGTTAGTCTTTGGCAGAATATTTATTTACACTGCCCTTATGTCCTAAAACTTTGCAGGAGATTGAGATTAAGGATAGCCATCTAATTAATCTGGTAGAGGAAATTTCAAGACAGCCTAACATTCAGGCTATAGCGTGGGATATCATTTGCTATTTTAGGTAGGTTTATTTTAAAAATCAGGAGCAAAAATCTTTTTTGAACAGTTTTTAATTTCCCCAGGAAACAAGAGCTGGCAAAATTGAAGAGTTTGACTGCTGAAAAGACTGGCATTAAAAAGAAGCCAAGTATTTTGGGTGAGGACAATTGGAAAAATGGCTTAGAGTCATGTCAGGAACTATCACATTTCCATCTTGCTTTGGTCACATTCCCTTTAAGACCCCTCTTCTTCCCTCCCTTTGGAATATGACCACTGTATGCAAGCAGTGTTTAACTTTCTGATTTTAAGAGTGGCTTATGGCTAAGAGTTTGCCTTCAGTTTCAGACGAAATTTTGAACCTTTTAGCAATGCTTTTGCAACACCTAGAGATGGATTAAATGCTTTTTGGATAAAGGGATATGCATGAGTCTTCTTGGGGTCAAAGACAGAATGTTATGGTTCTATCCAGTTCCCCTAAAGGCTCATGTACCTCAAGGTGAAGCTTTTGGAAAGTGATTGGGTCACTGAGGCATTAGAGTATTATCTCAATTATCATAAAGACTCCTGTTAGCAAACAATTACATTCACAAAGAAAAGCATTCAGCAAAATTTTGCTTCCATTTGCAAACACTGCCCTGGATGAGGAACATGACCTTGCCATCTTCCCCACACAGGTACAGCACAGCCCCCTTCCCTATAACCCTAAAGCACAGGAAGTTCATAACCCAAGATATCACCAAATGTTCAAATGTGATATATTTAAATGTGATGTTAGGATGCAACTTTGTATTTAAGTGTGATGTTAGGATGCCAGGTCTGGTCAGAAGAGGCAGGTAACCATGAGCATGATTCTGTCTCTTCCCTTGATTCTCTTGGTTTCATGGATACCGTGAGGTTAGTGTTTTCTTTGGGCCGGGCCTTTCCACCATGCTCTTATGCTTTAGAGCCAGCCAGCTGTGCACTAAAACTTGAGACTTCTATAAACTGTGAACCAAAATAAACCTTTCCTCCTTTAATTTGTGGGTATCAGGTATCATCTCAGTGATTAGAGAGTGACTAGGGCACAGGTGACTTGAGAGATCCTTGGTTTAGAATTAAAGAAAGTAGTCATTCAAACAGATACGTTGAATATGCCAGCTTGAGCTAGTAACAGACAGATGGACTGTCCTAGAAATATGACAGGCTGTCAAAATCTGTGTTTATTAAGCACTGTCCAAGGGAGAGACATATGCAATGGATGGGCATGAAGCCCGTCATCAGTAGAGATGAGTGCTCTGTTGTGGTGCTGGGATGAATTCCACTCTCTTCCCCAAATTATCTTTTAATGTCTGAGCACCTTCATGCTACAAAGAGGCTATTGCAACAATCTGATTTCTGGAAAGGCAGTTATTCCTTTTTTTAAAAAAGATCTTCACTTTATTACCAATTTCTTAACAAACATTCAGCATATAAACAGCACCAAGGACCTCAACAATGTGTGTGTTTTGATAATATCAATGTCTAGTCTCTGTCAAGCCAAGGCCCTCAGGGGCTGTGCTGCCTGAGAGGTTAATGCAGGAAGAACCACCTGTGTATCCTCCTAGGTGCCTTATGTATGTGTTTTGAATCCATTCGTCTTCTTACCCCACTTCTACCTAGACTCGCCCAACATCTTGGTCTACACTGAATGAAGAGGAATTATCCTGGGCCGTGTATAAAATATATAAATTATGTACATAATTAACAAAACTTTTTTCATTTTTTGTATAACATTTATAAAAGGGGACAAGTAGCATGCAGGCTGCTGGCTGCAGATATTTTCTAGAATATAACCTAGGGTAAAGTGATGCACAGTACTAAGTAAATGACTACACTGTAAATGGCTTGCAACCACTCTACAGTGAAGTAAATAGAGAATTAAGTGTAAGCAGTGAGAACGTGAGAGAAAACTGTCTAATTTGTTGACTGTAATGAAATTTTGGCTTATATTTTATTGTTTTTATTCATTTTGTGTTAATTTATTTTTTATTTATACTTTATAAAAATGTTGGTCCATGATAAATTCTTTTTTTTTTTTTTTTTTTTTTTTGGTGGAACTGGGGCTTGAACTCAGATCCTTGCGTTTGCCAGTCAGGCGCTTATCCTACTGAGCCATCTCCCTGGCCCCGGTCCATGATTAATTGGTCATTCACTCCAAGTAGAGAAGTACTGAGAAGTTGGAGAAACACTAATCTAGAGGGAGGGAACTCTTTCACATTGGTATTATGTGACATTTTGGTGCCAGTCTTCAGTAGGCACTATGGCCCCAAGCCTGCCGCATAAGTCATGCAGATTAATCATTATTTTCTAATTGATCATAAAGTTCCCATGGACAAAGCCAATACATAAAGAACACAGTTTAATAAACTTACAGTTTTCATCTACAAATAAAGTAGCAGCTATGCAGCCCCACCTCTTTTTCTCCTACTTTTTTTAAACTCAGAGGCTTGCACACACTAAGCAAGCCTGCTACCACTGAGCTGGATTGTTAAGGGATATGTCTAGGTGTCCCCCCAGTGCCTCAAGGGTCATTGGTAGGGCTTTTCCTAGATGGCTGGATCTAGAGTGTGTGATGATGAGATTAAGGGTGTGTAATTACTAAATTAGTCCACTGATTGGTTTAGCATAGTTCTGGGTAGGATTAAGGGTCCCAATACTGGGTGTAAGTGATACCAGCTGGCAAGCAGCTTAGAGTATAAGGGACAGAAAGAGTGTTGTCACTTGTCACTTGCTGCTTGATTCCTTGGTACTTTGCTGCTTTGCTCCTTCCCTTACTGCCTGCCACAAATTGTTTCTCCTCTGTAATGCCACTCTGCTGTGCCATTCTTCCTTGGAGCCAGCCAACTATGAACTTAAACTTCTTGGAGCTAACCCACGAGATAAATGAACCTTTTCTTCTTTCACATTGGAGGTTGGGTATTTTGCCTCAGTAATGAGAAAAGTAATTAAATATAGCAGCAGATCTTTTATTTTGAAGCTGGGTCTTGCTAAATTGACCAGGCCGGTCTTGAACTTGGCATTCTTCTGTCTCAGCCTCCGAAGGAGTTGGTATTACAGGTGAGCGCCATCACACCTGATCCTCTCCTTTTATTTATTTTTATTTTTATTTTTTTAAAAAATTTATTTATTTATTTAGTGTGTGTGTGGCCAGCTCAGCCCACCAGGGGGCGGGGCTGGCTGGCATGTGGTGCTGGGGGATTGAACCTCAGTCCCTGTGCTTTGCTTGGCTTAGTTTGTTCTAAGTAGGTGCTTTAGACCACTGAGCCATCTCACCAGCCCCCTCTCCTTTTAAAAGCAGACAGCATATCAACAATACCTCACCTAGTAGAAAGGAGATTCATCAGACTGGGGTCTTCCAGTTGGTAAGTGAATATACTAGATGTCATTCAAAGTCCCTCAAGGCTCCCTTTCCCTGGCTTTGTCCAGCTTTAATTCTCTACAAGATTTTCTTCTCCAGACCTTGTTCCTGTGGTCCACTACACATGATGGAAGCTATGTACAACAGAGACAGCTGGGCTGGGATGCAGCTGAGCGGTTGGGCACCTGCCCTGAGTGTGAGGCCCTGGCTTTCATCTCCAGCAAAACAAAAACAAGGCAAAAAGCCAAACAACAATAGCAGAGTGTGCTGGTGCACTCCTGTAGTCCCCAGACTTGGGAGGCTGAGGCAGGAAGATCAATGTGAATTCAAGGCCAGCCTGGGCTACAAGGTGAGTTCAAAGATATTATTTATTTGTTTTTTGAGACAAGGTCTCCTTATGCAGTTTAGGTTGGCCATGAGCTCACTTTGTAGCCTAGGCTGGCCTCAAACTTGCAATGATCCTCCTGCCTCAACCTCCAGAGTACTGGGATTACAAGCCTTCCACACCACACCCAGTGGAATTCAAAGGTATTGTGCAGGCCGTGGAGATAGCTCAGCAGTCTAAGCACCTGCCTGGCATGCGCAAGGGCCTAGGTTCGATCCCTGCTGAGTACCAGATGTCCAGTACCACATGCTGTGCCAGCCTTGTATCAAGCCGGCCACCAAAACCAGGTATGGTGGTGCATGTCTGTAATCCCAGCGCTGGGGAGGCTGAGACAGGAGGATGACTAAGAGTCTAAGCTGCACAGTGACACCCTGTACCAAATAAATGAAAGATTTTAAAAAATAAAATAAAAACAAAGGTATTATGCAGCCTGAACTACTCAGAGAAACCGTAGCTCAAAAAGACAACAAATAAACAACAGCAACAACAAAGAGGGCACAGAAGCCGCTAATCATTTAGTCTCCTGTTTCTTTCCCTGTGCTTTTACCACTGCTGTAGTCAAGAATAACAACTGAGGGCTGATCTTATTTCAGCCATTAGTACTCTAATTTTCATTATTTATTTATTTATCAGACAAGAATCCCTCAAACTCTGGCAGGAACCACATTCAAAATAAGAAAGCAACCCACATGTACACAAGCACATTATCACAGGTTAGTTTTGTAGCATGCTGCTTCTCATCATTTTTTTTTTAATAAGCAGAATATATTTAGTGAGGGAAAGAAAGCTCCTGTCCGAGAGGGGGACAGGAAGGGAGCCCAAACAGGTTGTCCCTCTCATCATGTTGATGAATTCTGATATTTTCTAGTCTATTCTAGTTTGTTTGTCTTTTGCAAACACTAGTCATGATCCATCACATTTATTGCACAACCTACTAACAAGTTACAGCCATAAGAATGAAAAATATTTGCCTTGAAGCCTAACACTTCTTACATGTACTCCCAGTGTTTGGCAAGTGGTGAGATATGAATGTAGGCTAGCTTGCTTATATTATGCATAACAGTGTTCTAAGAATACATATTATATAAATGATACTCATATGCATCTTTTTAAAGGTAATGTATAGATCCTACACGAGACACAGTATATAGTATATGCTATGGATGTCGGATGTCATTTCAGCCATAATTTGGGATTCCCATATTCTAAGTTCATATGATTAACGATGTGTTCATTTTAGAAAAAAGCCACTAACTGTTTCAACTTATATAGATATTTAAACTTATTTTAAATTCTAATAGCTAAAACTGGTGGGTACTAGAGACCATGGCACACAGGATAATGGTCTTCAAAGGTGCCCTAATTCACAGAGGCTGTGAAAATGTGGTCTTATATGTCAAAAGAGATATTGTAGATATGATTAAACAGAAGATTTTTAAAATTTTTTTGTATTTAGTGCAGGGTCTACAGGGTCTCATTACATAGATCAGACTTGTAGTCATTCTCCTGTTTTCAGCCTCCCAAGAGCTGGAATTACAAGAGCATGCCACCATCCCCAGTCACAATTGTTGTCTCAGTGTGGCCCGGGGGTAGGACCAGCACCTGCCGGCTGGATTGAATCCCAGCCGCTGTACTCTGCCTAAGCAGGCACTTTAGTCTGCTGAGCTATCTGGCTAGCCCTAAATTGAAGATTTTTAGATGGGGGTATTATCCTGGGTTACTTGCATGGACCCAGTGCAATCACTAGGAACCTTATAAAATGGAGTGAAGAATATCAGGGCAGGCAGAGAAAACAATGTGACAGGGATCTGAAGATGCTATACTGCTGGTTTCGAAGATGGAGGGTGGGTTGGTTTGGAAGATAGAGGAAGGGACACAAATCGCAGAATGCCAGGTCTCTAGAAGCTTTAGAAAAGACCAGGAAAGATATTTTTCCCTACCGCCTCCTCAAGGAGCACAGTTTGTCCAGCTATTTCTGGGCTTCTATGTCTAAAAGTGTAAGATAGTACATTTGTATTGTTTGAAACCTCAAAAGTAGCAATAGGAAATTAATACAGAGATGAAGTAGTGCAATGGAATAATGTGAAAACAAAATCCAAAATCAGCTAGGCATTGTGTCACATGGCTGTAATGCTAGCAATCAAGAGGCTGAGACAGGATTACCACAAATTCAAGATCAGCCTGGGCTACATAGTAAATTCAAGGTCAACTTAAACTACAAGCAAGACCCTGTATCATAAAACAAAAAAACCGAAGATAATAATTTTAAAAATCCAAAATCAAAAAATACTTTGAAAGACTCAGGAGTGTTGCTCAGTGGTAAAATGTGTGTTTAGCATGAATGAGACCCTGGGCTCCATCTCCAGCACAGAAAAAGTTTGAGGATTTAGTATCTAATAAAAGCAACTTAGCAAATTATGTGTGTGTGTTTATGTGTGTAATGAATGATTCAATCAGTATTATTCAATACTGAGATGACTAGATATCAATTTTAAAAGATAAGATCAGCATCTCCTTATACCAGAATTATTTCCAGGTGGATTACAAAGTTAGATATCAAAAACAAAACCAAAATACAGGAATTACTAACATTTATCTCTTCTATCTCATTTTTTAATCCATCATTTCAGGATTTTGTATTTTTTCAATCAAAAGAAGAAGAAGGGAGAGGAGGAGGAGGAAGATGAAGAAGAGGAAGAGGACGAGAAAAGACACATTTTCTTGTAGTATTCCTAGTATTTTGGGTGTCAATTTGGCAGCATTTATCAAAATTAAATGTGCCCATAACTTCAACCCAGGAATTGATTTTGCAGGAATTTATACTAAAGAATTATTACTTATAAGTAAACATTTTTATAGTAAAAATGCTCTTTAGAGTATTACTTGTAATATCAAAAAATGAAAAACTTTTTGTACTGAGTATTGAACTCAGGGCCTTTCCACTGAGCTACATCTCCTAGACCAGTAATGGCAACCCTTTTAGAGCTTTCATTGATAACAAATAACTTATGCATGCCATAGGTTTACCATTGCTGCCTTAGCCTTAATTAATTAAGACGGGGTCTTGCTCAATCACTAAGTTGCCCCTGTGGGCTTTGAACTTGCAATCTTCAAGCCCTTGCCACCTAGAGTGCTGGGATTACAGGGGAGTGCCACCATGCCTGGTTTAAATCCCTAATAATTTATAAAAGACCAAATACATTATGGCACAAACTTTAAAGGAAAGACATGTATGTACCTGCTTGTTTTATTAAGAAATTATTTCTGGGGGGTCTGGGAGATGGCTCAGTGGAATAAGCGCTTCCCTGGCAAGCACAAGGGCCTGAGTTCAATCCCCGGTTCTGCCAAAAAAAAAAAAAAAAAGAAAGAAATTTTTTCTGTATGTATTCAATTTCTTATGTTCAGGGAAAAGAGATATATATTCTATTTAGTTTATATTTTGCAGAGAAAGTTCTGGACGTATACACACTGTTATTGGTGCCTACTCTTTAGAAGTGGATCAAGAATAAGAGGAAGTCCTAAATTTAAGCACTTTTACATTTTTTGATATAATGATTGCTAAATTTGTTCTTCTGTTGCTCTTCAGCAAAAAAGAAAAAGAAAAAAGGAAAAAAAGAAAGAAAGAGAAGACAAAAGAAAAAGAAAAAAGAAAGAATGGCTGGCAATTGAAGAAGAGGGAAGGAACAACACAATAGACTGACATGTCTGGGCTAATTGCCTTAGAGAAATATACTGGTTTTAATAGGCCTTTTATTTTTTTATTTATTTATTTTTTTTTTACAGACACGTCCGCTTTATTGATGCTATGGCAATATCTGTTTGTTTTTTTGTTTTTTTTTTGGTTTTTTTTTTTTTCAAAGTTTTATTGACAAACAGATAGCAATGAGTCAGTTTCAAATCATATCGGAAGGACAGTTTCAACAAATAATACACTGCATATATTCTTCTTAGTGGTTAATTGCTGTATAATAGGCCTTTTAAAAAGTACATTTAAAAGAATTCTGTGAGGCCTGCCACAAAATTCTAAGTTTATTGGAAAATGTATACCACTTTCTAAAAACAGTTTAAGTTCTTTAACTTTGTTTTGTTTTGCTTTTGCATTTAGTTAGGCATGAAGACTCCAGACGGGTTAAAAAGGTGAAATTCCTCCTTACTTGTCAGGCTAAAGCTGACAACTATTCAACTGAGGTCTTTTTATCAGAGACTAGGTTAGGACTCATCTGTCTGAAAGCCCTTGTACCTTATATGTCTCACCTTATCTTGCTATCAACAACTCCCCTGCTTAGCAAGGGGAGTTTGCTTTCCCTTGGGGTTCTCCTTTTTAGAGATCCCTAGTGACCCCAGAGTTACTCAATTCTTCCAAATGAGTCCTCCCAAGTCACTAACGTGGGGTGGCCGGTGAGTTGGTCAGTGTCCAGTCGAAGCTCCTCTGCTACTGCTGCTGCCTGGGATCACAGCCAAGGCCCAGGCTGCTGGGCTTGGCAGCACAGGCTAGAACAAATGCCTATTTCCTCCTGGCCCCTGCTACTCGAGTTATCAGAGGTCCCACCATCAACTATACAGTGCAAAAAGCCAGACTTCTCACCTGCCAACAACTTCTAAGTGTGACCACAACCCTGCTCTCACTCTCCAAAACACAGCTAAAGGCAGACCTAGAAATAAAATCACAGTCCATCATAGTGTCTGCCAATACCCAGTAATGTTCATGGCCACATTTAAATAAAAAAAAGTCGTGCAAAAAAGTCTTGTGAATTCCCAACTGTTAAATTACCTTAATTATATTTATTAGACTAGAAATATTCCTTACTTCTATATCTATAAAATTAAAATTATTTTACAAATTGGATTCATAGAATTTAAAATTCAATTATTTTATAAATGCATTGTAGTAGATGAATTATTTTGCCGAAATTCAATTGTCTGTGGAGATGAGAGTATTGAACTCACTGTTAATAGTTATAGCTTGTGCCAAATACAAAAGCAAGCACCGTGTTAGACTACAAGAGGTCCTCAGATAATTCAGGATGGGCATTAAGACATGATTTTTAAAAGATCATAATTTACTAAGACCAAAGTTTTATATATTTTGAA
>NW_004524590.1:10796717-10814152 GCF_000260255.1 Octodon degus | reverse complement strand
TATATATTTCCTTCAGTTTAAGAGTTAGCTCTACACCTCAGAGGCTTATATGAACTGCAGTTTCAGGTCCCATCCCAAATGTAATGGATTAGAACCTATATTTTAACAAAATGCTCAGGTGATAGATATGCACACTAAACTTTGAGAAGCACTCACTTATTTTCTAATTCAGTTTTCAATGAGCCCATGTGGTGATGGGGCACAGTCTAATGGTCCCTTTTTTTCCTTTTAAAACTGTCATTCATTCTATTCTTTGCAGAGATGCTGGAGGGAACATTTAAGATGAACTCAGATTTTGATAGGAATAATGGAGAGTATTAGTGACACTCAAAGACCTGTCCTGATGACTTCCCCAAAGAGCTATTCAGAAAATCGTGTGTGTAGTTTTACACCAGCCACAAAAGACTACATATGGTATGATTTTATTCACAAGAAATATGTGGAGTAGGCAAATTTATAAAAACAGAAAACATATTAGTGATTGCTGGGGGCGAGGGAGAAGGGAACAGAGTGTGACAGCTAATAGTTGCGGAATTTCTTTGGGAAGGGGAATTAGCAGTAGTAATTAGCATTTAAGAGTTTTTGAGGTGAAATTTGACGGTGGTAATGATTGTACAACTTTGTGAATATATTTTAAAAAGCCCTAAACTCTTTAATGAGTGAACTTTGCAGTATGCGAACTGTACCTCCCTGTGTTGCCCAGGGTGGTCTCACATTTAGGCACCCGACTGGTCCTTCAGCCTCACCCTCCGGAGTAGCTGGGACGACAGGCAAGCACCACCACACCCAGCTATTTCAGTTTTTAAAAAAGTTTCTTCGCAGTCTTGCTTTCAAGAGAAGTGGACGTCATGAAGCTCACATTTGTTTATCTTAAGAGCTCATCCTGAGGAGTTTCCCAAAACAAAGAATGTTCCCTTTCAGCCCTCACCAAATGTTGAGACTCTAGATGTACTTAGATTAAGAGACCGATTTATATTTTATAAAGGTCACTGTGGTTTATAAATGGGATGGGAAGAATGGGCTGGAGGCAGACGGTTTGAAAATAGGAAGACTACTTAGGAGACTAATTACAAGGCTCATGTCACCCGAGACGGAAAACTAGGAGATCTAGAAGTTGAGGAAGACTCTGCTCTATTTCACCTATCTTCTAGAATTCTACCCATTGGAGAGATTCAAGAATTTCCTTCTTTTTTCTTATATTCTCTCAATTTATTATATTTTAATCAGGCAGTGTCGTTAGACATCACAGAGGATGAAAACATTACAGAGGATGCAAAGGAGACGTCCTTTTCCTCCAGAAGCCACAACGAATCGACCTTGAAGTAGTGGCAAGACCCACACAGGGCTTATAAAATACACACTGATAAGAATGAAAGGAGGGGCGAGGGAGATGGCTCAGTAGAATGAGCTCAATGCCCGGTTCCGCAAAAAAAAAAAAAAAAAGAAAAAAAAGAGCAAAGTATAGAACTAGTGATATCAGCATCAAGGAATAAATTACTTGTGGTGGAATTCCCACTGGACCTTTTGCTGAATGAGTGGCAATCGACAGATGATAGGTGAAAGTTAAGAGAAGAGGATTGTAATAGAGTGAAACGTTAGCACGCACCTACATAAAACCTTTGGCATGATAATGTCAAATACATATTTGTTATCTGAGTGATTTAATTTTAAAAAGCACACTGTTCCTGGCACAGAGAAGGGCCCTGAGTGTTTCTTCTATGATGGAACGCTGTTCAGCTTTGTTTTGGAGCCTCGACAGGAAATGACTCAAAACGGCACCGCAAAGCCTAAGTCCTCTATTCGCACTGAGGTGGGAAGACCGGGTGTCAAGGAAGCTGGAGTCCCCCTTCACCAGTTAATTTCTCGCCCACCCGCGCCCAGCCGGTTCCTCAGGTCCGTAGTGCAGCGTGGGGTGGGCCACAATCCAAGCAACCAATCGTGGCGCGGCTAGGGGGCGGGGCCGTGTCGCTACACCCCTCCTCCAGCCCATCTTCGCAGCCTTCCCAAGCCCGGCCTATCTCACACCTGCGCTTCCCTCGGCGTCTGGGTTGGTGCAACTTCTTTTCCACCTCTAGAGTGGAAGGGGCGTGGCCTCGCCTCTCGCGAGACCGCCTCCTGCCGCTGTCGCCGCGGTCCTGGCCGCTGACTGGCCACGCTTGCGCAGCCGCCATGTTCGGTTGCTATGCTGCGGCCTAGGAGACGGGGTGTGCGTGAGGAAGGAGGAGGAGACGGAGGAGGAGGAGAAGGAGGAGGAGGAGGAGGAGGAGGAGGAGGAGGGGGGTGACTGAGCGCCTCTTGCACTCTCACACACAGGCGCTGCCCAGGATTGCCAGCCCTCTCGCGCCGCGCCGCGCTCCTTCCCCCTCCTCGCGGCCCCCCTACATTGTTCTCCCAGGACTCCAGAATCCTTAGAAATTGGGCCTGAGCTGGGGCGGAGAGAAATTTGGCTTGGACCGAAGGGTCCGAGGTTTGGGGCCAGGTCCCCAGCCCCGCGCTCCCCTCCCCCGCGGCACTTTGGGGGTGTGGATTATCTCATCGCGGCCGGGAGGTGGGAGCGGGCGCCGGCTGCCCGCCTCCCGGCGCGCTGGCCCGCGGCAGCCCCGCAGTATGAGGTGGTGCTGGCGGCTCGGGGCCGTGGCGCGGCCCCTGCGGCGGCTGCTCGGGGGGCGCTGAGGGAGTCCCCCGGAGTGGCGCGGCGGACGCGCCTCTTCCCGGCGTGCCCGGGCCTCCTGGCTTCTTCTCCAGCCGAGAGGACGCGGCTGTGACACGAAGGTAAGAGGCGCTCGGGTGCCCGCCGCGTCTCGGCCCTCCCCGAGGGTCCGAGGTCTTCCCTGGGGCGTGTGCGCCTCGTGGGAGGTGAGCCAGGTGGGGCCCGCCCGGGGCGCGGAGTCGCGGGGAGGAACCCGGGCCGGCGCCCTCGCCGTTCTGGGACCTCAGCTCTTGCGGCTTCCAGGGGTTATGGTTGAAATCTCCGCTGTGGGTGAGCGAAGAACAAGGGATGGACTCGGTTCCGAGATGGAAGGTTCCGAGGTCCCTACGCTCTAGGTAAGGTTTAGAACGTTGTTTCCCACTGCTGGTGGGCCCCTGCCCCATTGGCTTGTATGAGTGCTGCTTGCATGCGGCACCAACTCGTAGTCCTTCCCTTTGAAGTTTTAAGCCCCTTATGCTTGATTGTACTGGTATATACTTGTGTGCTGGAATCTGTAGTTGGGTTAAAAATGAGTTATGTTAGGGTAAATAGATGTAACGATGTATTTCCTAAGGCGTCCTTAAATGAAACAGTGTATAGTTCTAGATATCAATTTGTGTGTGTTTCTGCGAAACTTGGGATGGTAGACTTGGGCTTGCATCATAGAGTGCTATCAGTGTGCACTAGGACGATTTGCTTGTTCTGGGAGGACCTGTGATATCTGCAATATACCAGCTACTTTTCGAATAAGAACTTTTAAGTTTTGTGAGCAGATCTTGGGCCCAGTTAAAACAGCACAGCACATTGGTCACATTTAAAACATGTCTATGGAGAAAAAAACCAAAAAGTCAGTGTGACCGACCTGTAAAAGACGATTTGCGTGTGAGGAAGACTGGAACAATAAAAACCAGGGCATTTTTCTGAATCTTAATGTGCCTCAAGGGAAAAATTGTTTTTCCTTTTTCCAGGGGGGAGGGTATGACCTTAAATAATTATTCAGAACAAGCCCAAAGTGTACTTAATAGAAAAGAGCTGAATATACTAGTTAAATTTTAAATTCGAAGAATATAAATACAACTGAATTTTAACAAAACTTTGGGAAAGAAAAAAAGCTATTTTACAGAGCTGGTCTACTAACTCATAATAAAGGAGTTCAGTGATTCTGTGGACAGCAGCGTTTTTTGTCAGAATAAATTTCTGCTCCAATTACCACAAAAGCTATTTCTGGGTTTCTGCAATTTTTGTGGCACACATATCCTTGTATATTTTGTCTTGACGCAAGTGCATGGTCCCATAAAACCATGATCCTGAATGATTTATCAGAGCACCATGGGCTTTTTTGTTATACGGTAAAATTTGTGATTGAGCTAATTTGTTTTAAGCATGTGGCAGCAGTTTTTAACACACAAGGTGACATTATAGTGTTTCTTCATATTAACAAGTAGGTTCAAATTTATTAAGTTAGAAAATCATGGATTCCTCAAAAGTAATAATGGATGAGAATATGACTTTCTAATTGCCTGTTTCCTAATAGCTTCTGGCTATTATGGATGAATTGTCAAATTTGTGTGTGTGTGTGTGTGTTTTTTAATGACCTAATTGAATATCTTTAAATTGTCCCTAGTAACATTGTTACTTTAAATGTATGACACCTAATTTCTAATTTAGGCTAGGCATAAAACCAGCATTGATTGGACACACTTGCTAAAAATAGTTTCTGGGTCGATGTACTTAGAATGCAGCCTCAAGAAAATTCATTTGAACTCTTCTGTGACCATTGTATACTTCATTATTATTGAAGGAATTTTTTAAAAATTACAGTACTTCAAATCTCATATTTCATCAGTTCAGTCAAAGATTTTAACTTGTTTTTTTAATTGATAAAGCAGTTAATGTGTCATAGTAATAAAAACTTCAGGTTTTTCTGTGGTTTTGTTTTGTTTTGAACTTATATGACTGTTATCAAATCTTATTAAACTCTATGGTCTGTACATTTGTTCAAATATTGTAGTTTTGTCCATTAAATATAATTAGTTCTTAAGTGACAGTTTAGTGTTACTGGTTTATATTTATTTATGACCTAAACTCAAAAGTGGGGGACAGTGGTCATGTTTTCTGTAACTTATGTTCAAGGAACAAAGTAAACCAGTTTTTTCTCCTCTGAGGGTTAACATGATTGTTTTTAAATAAGAACACTCTTTAAAAATAGGTGCAAATTCTAACTTGTCTGATGTTTAAAGGCAAGTGGTTAGAAGTTCTGGTTGAATTCTTTGTTATTAGAAATACAAAATCAGTGAACTCATTAAGAATATGTGTGTGATTTGAGGTAATATAAATTATTGCTGTAAGTAAAATCTGGTTATCAGTAGAAATGTGCTGGGTATGGACTGAATTGAATACTGTTGTTTTTCTGGATCATTGCATGTAGTTTATGTACTTTAGGCCAGGCACATAAAATTTGAGTCTACAGCTGGGCTTGATGGGACCTGCCTATAATTCCAGCACTCGGGGTTGAGACAGGGGGACTGCAGCAAGTTTGAGGCCATCCTGGGCCATGTAGTGAGTTCAAAGCCAGCCTGAACTAGGTAGCAAGACTCTGTCTCAAAAAACAAAACAAAATGAAATGAAACTGCGGTTTACCTGTTCACTAGAATAAATAGTGAAGAATTGAGGATTGGTTTAGTATTCTGGAAATCTTTTTATTGTTTTCCAAGAAAGCACTGCAGAAAGGAAAGTGTTATTGTTTCTTCTTTTAATATTCAATTAGTACAGATGGTGAGAAGAAATATAAAGTAGAAGTTCTGTAGAATTTTCTTTAATGGTGCGGAGAAATTCAGTTGTCTAGGGATAGCATAATGTTTCATATCCTTTACGTGAGAAGTCAGTATAGTAAGATATATAATGAAATGGAGAAAGAAATGGAGACATTTACTATACTCTTTATTAAAGATATTTTTCCCTCACATTCATTCTTCATTTCATTACTCCAAGTAGAAACACTGAGAGAGAGGTAAAGAAATTAATAAGAACAGAATGAGAATTGTATACTGTGAACTATCTTGAGGAAATGATGTTAATGTGGATGAGTTATTGTGCTTGTACCTTTTAACAAAGGAGTTTATAAAAAGTGGTAGAAAGAAAAAAGGATCCAGACAGGAAGAGTATTATTATTTATTATCTTGTTAAGTGCCATGCATTATATACAGGGAATTTTTTATGTTATCCCTTGATCATCAGGTATACTTTGTGTGATAGGTATTATTAATACCTTGTCCCTCCCAACATACCTCAGAAACAGAAGCTAAGAAAAATTAGCTCATGCAAAGTTGCCCTGGTAAGTAGAAATCAAACTATGTGTGACTCTCAAGCTTATTCTTTAGGTGAGTGCTGTGCAGTTAAATGTTCTGCAGTAATAGAAATAATTGTCCTTTCTAGCTTTACTGAGTTATAATTCATGTAGAAATCTTTTTTATGTGCACTCCTAGATATGGTAACCATTAACCATATGTGGCTATGAAATACTTGAAATATGACTAATGTGTGTATGAAAACTATTAATTTTATTTTTTTAATATTTATTTGTATGTATTTGGTACAGGGTCTTACTACACAGCCCGGATTTTGGTGATCCTCCTTTCAGCCTCTCCAGTGCTGGGGTTACAGGCCTGCGCCACCATGCCTGGCTCAGTGCACCCTGGGTGGGGCCGGTGCTGCCTGTGCTGCCAGGGATCGAACACCCTTCTCCGCGCTTGCCTAAGCAGGCACTTAGTCCCCTGAACTATCTTGCCAGACCTTGTATTAATTTTTTTCCCTTGTATTAATTTTAATAATTTTAAATTTATACCCCATTGTGGCTGATAAGTACAATACTGGGCAGTGTGGCTTTGGATCTTATTTCTTGCAGAATCTGAGTTCTGGCATTATGTAGTCTTCTGCAGCTTTGTGCATGACTTTGAGACAGGTTATTTAGTTCTTGAGCTGCAATATAGCGAAGTTTGTATCTTTAAAGACTTGTTTTAGTGTGCCACTTTCCTAGTTAAAACATAGTTCTCTGGTGCTTATCAAATCAGTCCCTAATTTACCTGCTGGGCCTTGAGGACTTTCCAATTTCATTTCACTACTTCTAATTCTAGCTTTTTCTCAAAGCAGACACTGAGGGTGTTTGTTTCTTGTTGTTGTTGTTTTTGGATACAGAGTCTCCCAATACAGTTTGGATTCGTAGTGATCCTCCTGTCTCAGCCTCCCCAAGACTGGGATTACAGATATGTGCTACTACCTCCGGTTTCAGTGGCTGGCACAGCACTCCTGTAGTTCCAGGGCCCACAGGGCATGCAGTACCAGGGATGAAACTTGGGTCCTTTTGGTTGCCCGGGGGGCACTTAGGCCGCCAAGCTCCCCCCCCCCCCGCCCCCCAGCCAACATACTGAGTTTTTAAAGTAGTTTGACTTATTTAAGGGACAGGTAAATAAGACAGAAGTATAAAAACTAAAGGAATGGTTAATACAATTCAAGGTAATTAATGGTGGGGGTTGTAAACTTGGAAGAGGGATGAGGAGGCTCCCAAAGTATTGATGGTGTATTCTATTTTTTTTTTTTTTTACTGTAGGTCATATTTCATCATAAACATAATTCAGTAGTTATTTGAAAAGGGGAGAAATGGTGAATTTTAATCCATGTCCCATATTGATTCATTATTAGATGACATGTAAAAATGGAAAGTTGTTTTTTAAGCCCCCCTGCAAAATTGCTCTTTGAGAAGGTCTGTGCCCTAATTCCCTTCACTTGAATTTTCCTTTGTGCTTTAAATTGCTGCTGGTTTTTTTTTAAATTTTTTTTAAATTTTTTTTTAATTTTAACATTGTGTGTGTGTGTGTGTGTGTGTGTGTGTGTGGCCAGCTCAGCCCACCAGGGTGCGCGGCTGGCTAGCATGTGGTGCTGGGAGATTGAACCGCAGTCCCTGTGCTTTGCCAAACTTGTTCCAAGTAGGTGCTTTAGACCACTGAGCCATCTCTCCAGCCCCATTGCTGCTGTTTTGTTATTAAAAGTTTCAAGGCTGAATTGAATTAGTTGTAAAAATAAAAAATAAAGATAAAATAACATTTTTGTTTTCCCTCCATCCTTGTTTCCTCGGCTTAAACATTTCTAACTTTAATCAGTGTACTTTCTCTTCAAGTCTACCTCAAAATTTAAGCTTTTCTAGAAGAATCTTATTAATCCAGCCATAATAATCAGGCATTGAGACCTGGTAACAAGTACCCAGAGGTTAGAATGCATTGGGGAGATAGCTCTGTGCTGTCTAAGTGTCTACCTAGCAAGCACAAGGACTCAGGTTCGATCCCCAGTACTACATGCCATGTTGGCCCCAGAACCCTAGGGCACGCACGCTATGCCAGCCCTGAAACTGGGTATGGTGGCATACACCTGTAATCCCAGCCCTAGGAGGCCAAGACAGGAGGATTACTACAAGTCCGAGCTGCATAGCAAGACCATGTACCAAATAAGTAAAAGATTGAAAATAAAACAAGTATGCTTGTTCAGGTATAGTTTAGTACATCCTTTTTCCTCCCCCCCTTTTTTTGTGATACCTATTTAATATAAGAAAAACAAGAATTGTTTCTTTAGAGTTGCCTCCTGAGTTTAGCTCTTTGTTTAGGAATTTTGTTTTTAAGTTAGATTTTTTTTAAAAATGTTAAGTACTTATAACATTTACCCTTAATCACCATTCTGATAGACATTTTGTTTCCTTCAAGTCAATTATCTTTTTGTTGTTAATATTGTTGTTAAAGTTGTGTGGCCAAGATACAAATTGAGTATAAATATATTGAAAATATATAGTGGAGGCTTACAATGTAGAGAAAATACCACAGATTGTCAAGTCAGACAAGTCAGGTTGGAATCTGGTTACAAAGATGTTGGATATATTATATGACCTCTGAACCACTTGGCCTTGAATTGTTGTGAGGATAAAGATATATAAAACACCTATCACTGTCTTTTTAAAAAGAAGATATGATTAGTAAGCTGATATCGCTGGTTTTCTCATTGTAATGTTTCTAAATATTTTACATGATTGCTGAAAACAGCCGATTTACTGATAACTGGTTTATTCATTTACCTCTTGGTAAATATTTTTATTTTGCTTATTTCCTTAGTTTAAAACTGGAAGGCTGAGATAATTGTCCAGGGTTATGCCAGAATCTCTCTTTTATACAAGTACGTAAGGTGGGTGGTATTGTTTTGGTCTACTTGATTAATGTATATATATATTTTTTGCTCCGAATGCCTCAAGGCTGGTTTGGCTGGCTGGAGTATTGTGGGGATCGAACTACAGCAACCTGAGGCTGACAGCTTTGTGGAAGCAGCCACTTAAAGAACTGAGCTAGGGCCAGGCCCCTGATTAATGTATATTTAAAAGTATTTATTTATTTGCTATAATGGCAATATTCTCTTACATCTAATTAAGTATTCACATATAATGGGATAAAGTATTCACATATAAAGATAAATAGGTATAATTTTTGTCTTGAGCTCAAATTCTAGAGTGGTAACATGTCAACAAACAGTTCACAGTGACAGTATAATATCTGGGGGAAATGAGAAGTGGCATTTGAGTATGATCTTAGCAGGTGAATTGGAATTGATCTGGGTAGCGAGAACTGTGTGTACAGCAGGCACAAGTATGAAAGGGTGCATAGTTTAGAGAAATGTAAGTTGTTTTATGTCTCTGTCCCTGGGTGCATTGAGTATCTGCTTCTATGTGAATCTTTGCTTGTATGTGTGCATGTGTGTTAGCGATGGTAGCAGAAGCTTCTTGTGTTTGTGCAGTGAGCAGGATCATATTAAGATCCACGGGCATATCAGAGCCTTTAGGATGACTTCTTTTGGTATTAGTTTCCTTGGTTTATTTCAGTGTGTTAAAAGTTACCATGTTTTTGGTACCAACTTGGAGAAAAGCAGTTTTAGAATCTCCAACTGTTGGAAAGTTTACCCATTCACCCTGGCATCTCTAATCTAAAAATATAGTGAACACCAAGCCTTAAGTAAGTGTAAAGAAAATCAGATTAAAATTTCCCTCTTGCTCTTCCTTCTCCCCAGTACTTTACTACTGTTTTCTGTGTTTGAATATCTGTATGTATGTGTGTAACATACCTTTTCAGGATCCTGCCTGGGAAATTAACATTAACATTAGGGAGCAATTTGTAGGTATTTGAATAAAGGGATAAGATTAAGTGAAAATTTTGAAAAGTAACGCCTGAGTAATGCAAGGATATGAAGAAGTACAAGAATAAGGTTAGAGATGGAGCAGGGGATCAAGTAAGGATTCTGTTGGAGTGACCCAGGTGAAGTGATAAAGAGCTAGAAATAGGGGAAATAAATAGAGTAGAACTGAAAACTTAGCACTCAGAATCTGTTTAGATATGTGGAAAAGAGGAAAGTATGATGGAAAAATATGGTGAGTGTTTCAAATTTTTAAAAATGTACTACTGTACAGTAAAAGTCATACTACCTTTAGTCCCCCTCTTAATACTCATTTCAAAAACACTGATCTATTTATTCTTGCTACTTTCTGAAGCAGATTTAGAAGTGCTCTTTTCTGTCGTTAGTTGTGCTACCTTTGAATTGTGTACTGAATAGAGTTACCTTTCATGATCATTTTGACATTGGGGAAAAGCCAGAAAGGATGGCACTTGGCAGCAGCATTCACTCCATTTCTGATCACATCTCTTCAAGTCACTCATGAAGCAGGATTTCCAGAAATGCTTCAGAAAGTGGCAAGAACAATGGGATGTGTTTGCAGTGAGGGAGAGTATTTTGAAAGGGATTAATGACATTGTATCTTTTACTATAATAACTTTTAAAAGTTAAGCATTCCTCATATGAGTATCTTTTCATATGTCTAGAGATTCCTTAGCATTGCGTTTGACCCTTTTTCTCTTTGTGCTGTATATAAATGGATTATCAAATTTCAATGAAACTACATAATCAACTCATTTCTGGTGCTTCATTTTTCATCCCTTCCTCATTTCAAGAGAATATATTATTTGTAGTGTCAGACTTTTTCTGAACCATTTGAGAGCATTTGTAGACATGATGGCCATCACTTTTATTTTAGTGTGTATTTGCCAAAACATGGATATAACTACCAAATCAGAAATCAACATTAATACAACACTAACTTCAGTTCCAGCTGCCATTCAAATTTTTCCAACTATCCCCACAGTCTCTGTCTTTATATCTTGGTTTTGGATCCAGTTTATGCTCATATGTTGCATTTAATTGTCATTTTAAAAAATTCTTTGGAACTTGAAACAATTTCTCAGTATTCCCCTGTCCTTCATAACAGTTTTTACACAGTGCAGTTCCTTTTATTCTATAACATGTCCCTCTACATATCTAAAGATTGCTCACATGCAGACTGAGTGCATTGTTGGCAGGAATATCATAGATGTGCTATTCTTAGTGCCTCAGCAGGAGACATACAGAGTTGTCCTACCTTTGGTGATATTTAACCTTGAAGAGCTTATTAGTTCATGTTCCCGGGGTTTCTCTACTGTGAAGTCATCCTTGTTTCTTTTTTTCTTTTTCTGTTTCTACCATTTGTGGTTCTGGGGATCATATCTAGGGCTTTGCACATGCCAGGCTACTAAGCCACATCCTCACCTCCATTTTCTTTTTGTCATTGGTAACTGTTAGGTGAGGAGGTACAAAAGACCAGGCCTGCCAATATTTCTTATAAAAAATTTTAAATACCATCATTTGGGCCCACTGATGACTCCTGTCTGAGTAACCAACACTCTGAATGTTGACATCTGCATGTATTAATAAATTACTATTCTACTGAAAGATTTTCTTTTCTCCAACATCTTTATTTATCACTGATTTAATTCAGTATGTACTCAGAGAAGTTTTTTTTTTTTTTTTTTTTTTTTTCCAGTTTGGTTATTTTTATTAGTACTGTAATTTTTAATTTTTTTTAATGCAGTGTCTCTTTAAGCATTTTGAGCTGGCTCTGTGCTCACTTTTGTAGCCTCCAGGCTGGTCTCAAACTCAGCAGTGAGCCTCTTGTCTGAACCTCCCAAGTGCTGAGATTACAGGTGTGTGCCACCACGCCCAGGTTCTGTACCACACCTGGTTGCCCGGTTTCCTTTGGCCCACACTGTGGTACTTAGGACCTTGAGCTTGCCAGGCAGACGCTTATGCCGCTGAGCTATCTCCCTAGCCCTTTATGTTGTTTTAATGCTCAAATAGTCCCAGATTTTGCTGTTGGGGACCTGTTCAACTTGGCTCCTTTCCTAAGGTAATATCTGTGCTCATCTTGCACTTTTCTGTCCTAGCTCTGGAATTATCAGTTTCTCCAAAGAATTCTAATGGAGGAGATATTTAGAAATTAAGGTGTGAGTACTAAGTATGCTTATTTCTGCTAAGATACCATCATTCCAGGAGGTCAGAGCTAGGAAATACATGTATATGTACATACATCTGATTATTTCTGTATTTGTTTATAGTTACTTAAAGCATTTGCACTTATACAATGTAGTGGTTTGATTGATTGTGACAAGTTGAGAAGTTTAGAAGCTTATCTAAATTGGCTCAGCAATTCTACACCCTAGGGTTAGAGGAGCTACCCTAAGGTAGCTCATCACTTAGAAGATATAAAGGGGAAATGAGGAAGGAAGACGGTTCCATGCTTTGGAGGAGCTCCAGTCTTCGCCTTCAGCTTGGAGGTCATCTTCTGGTTTCTAGTTCAGGGTCCTTGGCTTCTCTCTTGGATCCTTCAGCCTTCCGGCACAGACTCATCAGCCTTCTGTTGTAGACCCATCGGCCTCCTGATAGAGATTTCCATGGAACACTGCAGTGAGCTCCAGGCCTTGAACTGAATGAATCCTTTGGTCTCCAGCATGCAAACACCCTCTGTGGCTGACCATTGTAAGCCAATCTTGTAATTTATATGTTTGTATATCTTGTGTTATATTTATTTCTCTAGTAAAACTCTAATACATACAGCCTTCTCTCTCATATATATACATATACATATACATATACATATACATATACGTATACATATACATATATATCCCAGCACCACCCCCTTTGCAACGTTAGAGTAGAAATTTAGGATTCAGTGCATGGTTAGGCAAGCACTCTTAACACTGAACTACATCCTCAGGCCCTTTATCATCAGCCTCCTAACCTCAGACTGGTTGTCTTCTTACCTGCTGCCTTTGAGGTTTGTGGCATGGGCTCCGTAGGGCATGCTGTTAGGACTTCCTTAAAGGATGGAGAACTTATTTGCCCCCTTCAGAAAAAAAATACAGGAAGGTGTTATCTTCACTTTTAAAGGAGAACAAAGGTGAAATCCAGGAAGGTGTATCTTTGGACATGTTACTGTGCAAACAGCAGAATTTGTCTGAAGGGAAGCAAACTTTTTCTCTCTTATACTGCATAGCTTGTGCCTACCTGTGTAAATGTACTTTGGAATTCAAAGTGACAGTATTTGAAGTTGTATATGTGGTGGCTGAAGCAGTGAATGTGACTATCATTGCTTATGAAGTGTGTGTAAAGTTTGGAGAAGGACCTCTGGGGTTCTACCCATCATCATTAAAAGATTAAGCCTTTTAGTAAGTGAAGAAAGAAGATTGAATGGTGGTAAGAGAAAGAAAGGTGTGTCATGGTAGAAGATGATGAAATTGGGAATTTAAGGAAGGTGTTCAAAAAGAAAATCAAAAGTGCTTTGAATTAGACTGTTGCACAGTTAATGATGATCTTAATTAGCTGTTTTTCAAGTATATTCAGGTGGGCTACCTGTTACAGAATCAATGAGACATGGATTAAAAATATAAATTTCGGGCCAGGGAGATGGCTCAGTAGGATAAGCGCTTCCCTGGCAAGCGCAAGGGCCTGAGTTCAATCCCTGGTTCCGCAAAAAAAAAAAAAAAATATATATATATATATATATATATATAAATTTCTCAGGTCTCAGCTCAGACCTTATAGCTTCCTAAGTGTATGTAGCTGGGGAGCTTAGGAGTGGTAGCAAAGGAAATTGTTGAAACACTGCTAAGGTGATGAAGTATCCTACTGTGAGGTTTGTTACTACAGCAGAAGAGTTAAGAGTAGAGTGTTGTGATAAATGAAGTTGAGGGAACTAGACATATGGAGAATACAAACTGGACAATTCTTAAATATGACCATAAAGGGAAGAAGGGAGTGATGTTATGAAGATTAGGGGACAGCATCAAGAAAACATATAGTGCTTGTGGGTTTTTTTTTTAATTATAAAAATTATTTATTTTTATTTGGTACATGGTCTTGCTGTGCAGCTCAGACTTGTAGTGATCCTCCTGTCTCAGTCTCCCCAGTGCTGTATTACAGCCGGGTGCCACCATGCCCAGTTTCGATGGTTGGCTTGTCGAGGGGCCTGCACAGCATAGGGTACTGGGGATCAAACCCAGGTCCTTGCATTTGCCAGGCCGGTACTTAGAACGCCAAGCTATCTCCCCAGCCCTACTTGTGTATTTTTTTTTTAAAATATACATACACCTTAACATTTGTTGGAATTAAGGGAAAGAAATTAGTTATTTGAAGGGTGGTTGAGCAAAACCACACACACACTTACAACTAAAAAAAAAAAAAAAATGCTCTCGGGGCCAGGGAGATGGCTCAGTGGAATAAGCGCTTCCCTGGCAAGTGCAAGGGTCTGAGTTCAATCCTGGTTCCACAAAAAAAAAAAAAAAAAAAGTAAAAAAAAAAAAAGTAAAAAAATGCTCTCAATTAATGAACTTTGGTAGATATCTGGGATAACTCCCTACCTCCATTTCAAATTATTGCCATTTTATGGTAGGTATTTGGAGTAATTCAGGAGTCATTGTTAACATTATTAACTATATATGTTATATATATTATGTATATAATTATTAACTATATATGTTGCCTTCCCATTGTACAGTTATGAAGAATTTCTCTCGTAACTGTGAATTCCATAGACAAGTCATTAGCAGTACAATTAGAATTAGAGGTGACCTCAGATAGAATCAGTTTAATGTATTCTTTGAATACTATGCATTTGGCTGTGTGGGGACAGCATTGAATGAGACATATCTGTCTTCAGTGAAATTACTGTCCTTTTTTAGAGATACTTAAAATCTAGCAAGTATACTTAATTTGAAGACAACATTGTGTAATACAGCAATTATTGTCAAATTCCTATTGTTTTGTTTGGTGAAGTTCTGTATCATTTCTAATGTTTTTGTGGGTTTTTTTTTTTTTTTTTGCTATTTTGTATTCTCTTTAAGAGAATCAAAAAATCTAGTAAGTATGCTGCTGAATTAGTCATATATATACATATATGTAATATGCATAGATATGTCAGTTTTTAAATGTAGCAGTGTATATTATCAGAATTTTCAAACATCTGACTTACTTTGAAAATTTGAATTTGTTTCCTTCTTTGTATTGGTAATATATAATGATTCAGATTTCAAAGTAATACAGAAAGGTATATGTTGAGACATCTCAATATCATTGTTTTCTTTCCTTGTTCCAATTGCAACCGATTTATTTTTGTATATTTTATAGTACTTATACACATAGAAGCAAATGCAAATATAGATTACTTTTTAACCTGGTCTTTTTACATACAAAGTATCTTACTAATGTTTTGTACTATTTTTTAAAAGTATACATCAGAGATCATTTGACTGCAGAGCCAGCTTGCTTCCTTTCTTCTATCCTTCCTTACTTCCATATAGCAGTACATTATAATGTATGGTTATACTTAATTAAGCTAATTAATTCTATTTATTTAAGCTCAATTATAATTTGATTTTCAGGTCCTTTTACTTTTATAAGGCATGTACTTTCACTTCTTTATGAACTAGTATTTCCATAAAGCATTTGGCACTAATGACCTGTCTGACTTTCTCTACCTGAAGTCTTCTAATGCCTAGTTGGACCAGCCTTTCAAACTTTGTGGCCAAGTCAAACATTCCACTATTTCAGCAGCTTAGATGAAAAGCGCAAGGAAAAAAAGAATGAGACTGATATTTATTGAATTCTACAGGGTGTTTTAAATTATTATATATGTCATGTAATTCTCTCATCAGGAAGTCTGGAGAATGGTAGTATTCCTTTTTTACAGATTTATAAATTGAGGCTCAAAAGCAGAGTTAACCAGTCTTTCACAGCTGGAAAATGGAAGGTTGAGGTTTTGAAAATTGTCTTCAAAATCTATGTTTATTCTGCTGCTATTCTGGGTTTTGTGTTATAAGTTCTAGTTTTGAATTGTAGGATTTGAGTTTTACAGCTGGACCTCTCTGCTATATGCTTTTAAGTATCAAGAGCCACAAAACTATTATTATTATTTTGTTTTTTTCGCAGTACCACAAGGTCCTATCAAACTCAGGACCTTATACATGCCAGGCAGGTGCTTATGCTGCTGAACTGTCTCCCCAGCCCAAGAGCCACAAAATTAGACATGTTTTGCTATTGTATTTTACTTAGTTGTAAGGATCTCTCAGCTTTTCTGACCTCTGTAATGCCCTGGTTATCAGGATCTCTGCTTGTGACCTGCTACAGTAAACTCTGAACACCATTTCTAATTGTTTGGATTGCCTTTTTTCCCCATTCATTATTATTCCTGAGTTTTCCTCTCTCCTCTAGCTGTATTATAGTCCTGTTGCTACGTAACTTCAACTTGCTGATGTGAGGCTTGGGCAAAACTTTGAAATTATTAGGGATGAGTTAAATTTTTCTTGATGTTAGTTAACAGTACCATCATATCTTACCTACAGTTTTGCAGTAGTATCCCTAAAATGCATTCTGTTATTGGTTTAGTGCTTTTCCACTAAAGCCAGAGGGATCTGGGGTGCATATTTGATTAAAATTTGTATTGCTTCTCCATCTGTCTGAAAAATAAAAGGAAGTTTTCCAAGGAGATTAAAATTATTTAAGCAATATCAGGGTTTTTTTTGTTTGTTTTTCAAATATATTTGGTTGTTACAGGGTCTCACTACGCAGTTTGGACTCATAGTGATGCTCTTGCTTTCAGCCTCCCCAGTGCTGGGATTACAGGCATGTGCCTTTATGCCTGGACTCTGGCTGGCTCAGCCTGCCCTGGAGCGGGTCTGGCGAGCATGTGGTGCTGGGGATGGAACCATAGTGCCTGCGCTTGTGTAAACTTGCCTAAGCAGGCACTTTAGTCTGCTGAACTATCTCACTAGCCTCAAGAAATACCAGTTTTTAAAGGAATGTTGATGTTCTGTTTGTTTCTTTTTTAAGGTATTATTGCGTGGAAGTTATTTTACACTTAGGGATTTTCAAATTGTTTTATTTGTATTTGTTAGGGTTTGTGTCTAGTTGCCCCCCTCCCCAAGCCTCATGCAGTCATGAGGCAGACTTCTAGACTTTGTGATTAATTCATGATCCAAGGCTGGGATTATGGGTCTGAGTACTGCTGGGATTATGGGTGTGAGTGCTATAGCCAGCCTGGGGCAGATAGCCTGAATGTAACATGAGACAGAGATAGACTTGCTCTCTGTAGCCATTGTTGCTGTTACTCCTCCCTTTTCCTCTTGCTGTGTTGCTGCCTTCTGCAGCCATGAACTGCTGCCCTCTGCTATGTGCTAATCTGCCTTGGAGCCAGTTTGAGTGTGGACTGAAACCTCCAGTAACTGTGAGCTAAATAATTAACCTTTCCTTCCTTCATTTTGGGTGTCGGGTATTTGTCCCAGCAACGAAAGAAGAGTAA
>NW_004524590.1:10795889-10796542 GCF_000260255.1 Octodon degus | reverse complement strand
ATAAAATAGTATAGTCAGATACACTGACTTCCTACAAAAGCTCCTAGAGAAATGGTATATCTTCATTAGGAAGGATTTTGTGTTTGGAAAAATTCTCCCAAGTGATTCTGATATTGTGGTTCACCTTGCATTTGGTCATTTTAATGCCTTTTTTGTATTTTTAGGAAAGGGTGTACAGGGTGTTCAGGGTCTCACTACTAGATCGGACTTGTAGTGATCCGCCTGCTTACAGCTTGGCACTGAAATTACAGGTGCACTCTACCACGCCCCGTCTGAGTTGCCAGTCTCAGTGTGCCCTGAGGGCAGGGCCGGTAAGGCACGCCTGGGGATTGAACCCAGTCCCTGCATCTGCCTAAACGCTTTAATCTGCTGAGCTATCTGGCCAGCCCTTAAACAGTATTTTTAAATAGCTAGTTTGGTGGCCATACTTGACCTAAACTGATGTGAGGCTACTTAGTTTTCATTCGTTTTACTTATGTGTACCTTCTTCAGGTCCTCTAATGAAACTTTAAGTAACAACATGGCAAAATGTAGGTTGTTATTTAAAACTAACCAAGAGAGTCCTAGCCCAGGTCCGGTGAGTGTGTGGAGAGCTTCCTGCTACCCTGCGCCAGCAGGACCAGTCCCAGCCCAGGCGCAGCATGGGCCGGACC
>NW_004524590.1:10782485-10788802 GCF_000260255.1 Octodon degus | reverse complement strand
AAAAAAATAAAAACAAAACAAAAAAAAAATAAAACTAACCAAGAATGTTATAATACATGATTTTAGTGATAGTGTAGTTGAACTTTTTAAATGTTCACTACTTTTGTTTCTTCTTGAATACATTTTTCAAATTCTTTTTTCATTTATCTGATAGGGTCTTAATTTTCTTAGGAGTTTATAAAATTGTAGCTAACTTATTTGCTGTTAGCACAGTAGCATGCTTGGGACATAATGTAAGGTTTTACATCTGACATATCAGTAAAAAATGGAAAGAGCCTATATGTCCCTCAACAGATAAATGGATAAAGAAATTATGCATGGTGATACTGTGCCATAAAGAAGGAAAAACTTGAGTTATTTATAGGAAAATGGAACTTTGACATCATAATGTTAAGTGAAATAAGTTAAACAAGTTTAAATATTGCATGGTTTCTCTTATACCAGGAACCTAAAATGTAAATAAAACGATAGATAATAGAAAATAGAGAGAGGGGCCAGGAATGTAGCTCAGCGGCACAGTGCCTGCTTGGTGAGTGTGAGGCCAAGTTCAATTCCTTGAATGAAAAAAAGGGGAAAGATAGGCATTTTACAAGTGTAGGAGGGGACTAAGGGTTTGGGGGAAGGGGGTGGAAGGAGATGAAAAGGAATTAAAATGTGTTTGTACATGCACCAACTCCCCAGAAAGTGTATTTTCAGTATGTACTTCAGATACATGAAAGTGCCACCATGGTTCATGAGCTTTTCTTTTCATGATTCTGGTTGCAGACTGAATTGTTTAAGAATTCAATCAAATTTCCCCATAAGCTCAGTGATAAACCTAACCACTGAATTTTATTTGTTTCTTGTCCAGTTTGGTTTGGGGCCAGAATGATGGAAAGAATTATGCTCATGAACTGAGGTGCCACTCTACTAATTATTATTTTTTTTTTTTAAGTGCTGGGTCTCTAGGGTCTCCAGGGTCTTACTACACAGATTGGACTTGTAGTGATTCTCCTGTTTTCAGCGTCCCAAGTACTGGGATTACAGGCATGTGCCACCAAGCCCAGTCTCAGTTGCTGTCTCAGTGCCAAGGGCTGGGCTGGCATGGCAGGATAAATTTTTTTTTTTTTTTTTTTTTTTTTTTTTTTTGTGGAACCGGGGATTGAATGCAGACCCTTGCGCTTGCCAGAGAAGTGCTTATTCCACTGAGCCATCTCCCTGTTCCCAAAAATTTTTTAAAAACAAAAGACAATGAAATGCATTTTTATGTAAGAGAGATGACCTTGCTCTTTTGCTCAGAATTCTTTAATAGCATTTGATCTTACATCTCCACTTTTTTTTTTTTTTGGCAGAACCGGGGATTGAACTCAGGCCCTTGCGCTTGCCAGGGAAGCGCTTATTCTACTGAGCCATCTCCCCGGCCCCTTACATCTCCACTTTAAACCATACAGTAGTAAGAAAATAATTTCTGCTGAAGAAGAAAGGAGCAACAAAGCCCAAAAGATGATACTGTATGTAAGTCTGGTTCTTTTTAGAAAATAATAATAATATAAGGTTGGCTTTATTGCCATATTTTTACATGGAAAAAACTAAAGAATAGTAGTTTAAAACAAACAAGGGGGGGGGGAACCTAGTTGACCACTGAAGTTATTTCTAGTGCTTAGGTAAACTATATAAAGGGGTAGTTCTCTGATTCACTAAAGGAATTTAATATCTTTTCTAGTATATCAATTGACTGTTAGCTTCTTCTAGATTGTAAGCTTCCTGAGGACTAAGATCTGAGTGTATACATAATTATATCTCTATTTAGCAATTGTGAGTTTTTCACAAGTTTACATGAATAAACAGGCATGTTTAAGGTGCATAATTAGGGTACTCTGGCTGAGCCATAGGAGATCTGGGTCTTTCTGTCTCTTCTCACTTGTTCAAATATGCATATGCAGAGTACTTTAAGCACTATAATGTGTAAATAGGATATAATAAATGTAAAAGATTAAAATGAGAAAAAAGCCTCCGGTAATTGTATTTGATGTGAGAAATGATACAAATTAGATTCCTGTATTTAATATATATCAAATCTTAATCATGAATATCAAATCTTTTTTTTTTTTTTTTTTTGTACCAGGGATTGAACTCAGGACCCTGCACTTGCCAGGCAAGCACTTACTCTACTGAGCTATCTCCCTGGCCCGCAAATCTGTTTTGATATTGTCATTTAAGATTATTAGCAGGTCAGTAACAGTTTAGAGGACAGAGGACATTTGCACATGCTGTGTGTACATTAATCATTCTTGGCAGGTCCTGTGCTGTGCATTCATGTCTTAGATGATTGATTTTGTACATGATTACCTGGGATACTCTTTCTTATAGTAGCATTTCTTAAGTAAGAGGCATTTTATGGGGGTTATTGCATAATAACTATTACTTTGGTATATGTAACTCTAGAGAGAAATTTTTGCTGTATTTGATTTTTTTTCTCCCTTTCCACAGTGTATATTTCATAGCCCATAGTTTTGGTAGTACTGTCATGAAAGATTTTGGTCCATTCTATTTTGTAGTACCAAGCTCAGTTCAGAAGGTTTGAGGGAACCCACACTGAATGTAGTAGTTATCCTATAGTACATCCAAAGCTTTGTGTAATAAATTAAAATTGTAGCAAAGCAGGTGACTTTTTGGGAAAACATTCCATTTAAGACCACCAGATATAAAATACTGTAATATCAGATACTCAGAAAACTTTGACTACTTGCTTAGTGATTTTTTTAGTTTTTATGGTTTTATAGTGTTATATTTTTCATAAGGTAAAGAACGTAACTTGAAGGGAATGTTTATTTTATCCCTGGGCATCTTTTTGTTTTGAAGAATTTTACATCTTTGGAAAGATAACAAGTTGTAGGTTGAACATCCATATATCTTCTTTGATTTACCACTACTACTTTGCTTTATTTTTTTCTGCATATACTTCACAAATTTCCTACTATTTGGGAATTGGCAATATCGTAATGGTGATAACGCTTTACCCAAATGGTTCAGTATACAAACATACAACTTCTTGGAACAAACATGTTCTTTTATAACCACATGGTCACACTTAAGAAGCTGAGGATTGATCAGTGCTGTTACCTGAAATATAGTCCATGTCCTAATTTCTCCAACTGTTCCAACAACTCCTTTGTATTTTGCCTCCATCCTCATCCATCATTAGATTAAGGACTGTACATTACTTTGGCTGTTATGTGTCACTTAGTCTGTAATACTTCCTTAGCCCTCTACATTTTTTCCGTGACACTTTTTGTTGTTTGTTTTGTTGTATTGTGTTTTGTTTTGAGATAGGGTCTCTTTATGTCATTCATGCTGGACTTGATTCACTATGTAGTCCAGGCTGGCCTCAGTCTTCCTGGCTACGTCCCCTTAGTGCTGGAATTCTGGGCATGTGCCACCATGCCCAGCCCTACTCAACACTTTTTGAAGTCAGAGTCTCACTATGTAGAATAGGCTGGCCTTGAACTCACTAGGTAGCTCCTACTGGCCTCAAACTCATGGCAGTCTTCCTGCTTCATCCTCCTATATCATAGGCATGCACCACCATGCCTGGCATCACTTTTAAAGAATCAGGCAACTTATTTTGTAAAATGTCCCCCAGTCTGGATTTGAATATCAGTGAGCTAAGTTAGTCCAGTATCTGTTTGTATTTATTTTTCAGTCACAGATTTGGGTTAAATATTTTTGGCAAGTATACTTCCTAGAGGGCTGGCCAAATAGCTCAGCGGATTAAAGCGCCTGTGTGCAGGTGCAGGGTCCAGGGGTTCGATCCCTGAGCCTGCCAGGCCTGCCATGCCAGACCCACCCCCGGGGTGCACTGAGATGGCAATTGGCACTGGGCATGGTGGCATATGCCTGCAATCCCAGCACTTCAGAGGCTGTAAACAGGTGAATCATTATGAGTCCGATCTAGTAGTGAGACCCTGAACACCTTGTAGACCTTTCCCTAAAAATACCAAAAAACAAAAACAAAAACAAAGAATACTGCCTAGGAATTGTGTTTTTACTTTATGAAATCAGAGGTATGTTAAATTTGATCATTTGGTAATGGCAGGATCTGAAAGATTTCTTTATTTAGTGTGTGTGTGTGTGTGTGTGTGTGTGTTACTGGGGACTGAACTTGGGACCTTGTGCTTGCCAGACAGGCACTTATGCCACTGAGTTGTCTCCCCGGCCCCAGATTTCTCTATTGTAAAGATATGTTTCCATTTATAATTAATAAGCAATTTGTAGAGTGATATTTTGAGCTTGTATGTCTTGTTTCCCAACAAGCTTTGTTCTAGTGATTTTAGCATTTGATGAGTCTTACTTGAATCAGTTATGGTAATCGTAAAATAGCAATTTTCTATTTCTATTACTCTTCCTGCATTTATCATTTGACATTATTCTACAAAGAAGGGTTATTCTTCTCCCTCACTGTAAAAAAAATAGTGTCAAGCTAGGTATGTGGCATATGCCTGTAATCCCAGCACTCTGGAGGCTGAGGCAAGAGGATTACCATGAGTTCAAGGCCAGCCTGAGGTACATAGTGAGATCAAGGCCTGAACTACATGGTGAGATCCTGTCTAAAATGTCTAAAAAAAGGTGTCATGTTGGACCTATGGATTTTTTTTTTTTTTTTTCCTTTTCTTCCTCTCCCCTCCTTTCCCTTCTCCTTCTCCATAGTGTCTCACTGTGTAGTTCAGGCTGGGCTTGAGCTCACTATGTATGCAGGGTGGCCACAAATTTCAGGCAATTCTGCTACTTTAGGTTCCCAAGTGCTGGTATTACAGGCATGCCCAGTTTTCGTATTTATTTTTTGAAATTTAAACTGTCTTATTTGATTAGTATGTAGCCCTTTAAACTACCTCTTCAGTTCCTTGACTTTTTCTCATTTAGATTCTGAGAATTTCTTTACTTACTAACACGGATATTTTAGCCTCAACTTGTATTTTCCTTGCCTTAGCTCTGGAGCCATCCCAGAGACCTAATTGTTCAATGGGCAACAGAATACAGGGGATTAGATTTGTTTAGTATTATTGGGGTTTTTTGCTTCAAGGTTCAAATAGTGCACAGAGGTAGCAAGTGTACTTTTAAAAAATGAAATTGTATCATACCTCTAATTTTGGTCCAGTACGACTACATCTTCTATGGTAAATTTAACCTCTTACCTTCTGTTGTCAAACTTACTGTTATGGTTTGCGTCAAGGTGTCCCCTTAGAGCTTCATGCAGTCAGGGAGCAGCTACTGAAGTTTGTGATTGATTATTGTGGGTGTGGATGCTACACCTGTCCTGGGACAGGTAATTTGCATTTCAGTGTAAGGAAGGGAGAGAAGCTAGCTGGTTGAGCTGCTGCTACCCCTTCTCTTGCTCTTTGCCGCTCCCATGAAAAGTTGCTTTCTGCTATGTGCTGCTCTGCCTTGGACCCAGCTGAATATGGACTGAAACCTCCAGTAACTGTGAGCTAAATACACCTTCCTTTCCTTCATTTTTGGTGTTGGGTATTTGTCCCAGCAACGAGAGAAGAGTAACTAAGACACTTACGTTTCCCAACAATATTAACATATTTTTCATTTCTTCAGGTAGTTCAAGGCCAACCTGGACAACATAGTGAGACCCTTATCTCTTACTAAAATAAGCTGTCCGTAAAAGAAAACCCAAAGGTGCAATTAACAAAAAGTAAATTTCAAGATTTCTTACATTTCTTTTGATTTATCCTCAGAATATATTCTGCTGTAGTTATGTAGTCAAGGGCCGAAGGCAACAAACTGTGATGGATGGGCAGATCTGATCATCACCTCTTTCTATATGACCTGTGAACTCAAAATGCTTTTTACATTTTAAATGATTGAAAAATTCAGAACACATAGTAGTTCGTGACTTGTGAAAATTATGTAAAATTCAACTTTAGTATCGTTACAACTTTGTTGGAAAATGGCCACAATCGTTTGTTTATATGTTGTTTGGCTGGTTTCATGCTACAAAGGTAGAATTAGTTCCAACAGAGATCATGACTTGTAAATGCTGAAGTATTTTTTATGTGGCTTCTTACTAAAAAAGTTGTATCAGGGCCAGCCAGATAGCTCAGCGGATTAAAGTGCCTGCTTAGGCAGACACAGGGTCCTCAGGGGCTGGGGATTTGATCCCTGGCATGCTATGCTGGCCCTGCCCCTGGGTGCACTGAGATAGGGAATGAGACTGGGTTTGGTGAAGCACACCTGTAATCCCAGTGGTAATCCCAGCACTTGGAGGTGGAAAAACAGGAAGGATCACTACAAAGTCTGATCTGTGTAGTGAGATCTTGTATTAAATACAT
>NW_004524590.1:10776256-10778756 GCF_000260255.1 Octodon degus | reverse complement strand
TTGAGAAGTGTCTGTTTTATTTTCATTTAGATTATTAAATCTTTTATTGATTTATTTATTTGGTATAGGGTCTCACTATGTAGCTTGGACTTGTAGTGATCCTCTTGTTTCAGCCTCCCCAGTGCTGGGATTACAGGTGGGCTCCATCAAGCCCGGCTTTGATGGCTGGCTTAGCATGCCCAGGGTTCCAGGGCTATATCATGGCATGTGGTACTGGGGGTCGAACCCAGGTCTTTGCACTTGCCAGTCAAGTGCTTATACTGCTGAGCTATCTCCACAGCCCTTTATTTGCTTTAGATACCCACTTTTGAATTGGGTCTTTAAATTTGAGGGGTTGGATTTTTTTTAGTTCTTTATATATTCTAAATATTGGTCCTTTGTCTAAGGAACAGTTGGTTAAACTTTTTTTTTTGCCATCTTTGTTTCTTCTTTTACTATATAAAAGCTTTTTAACATCAGGAGATCCCAGGTTGATTTTTTTTGGTAATATTTTATGTGCAGCCAGGATTTTGTTCATAAAGTCTTTGCCTACACCTGTCTTTAAGGGCTTTCCTTATGTTATTAAGTTTAAGTATTTGTGTTTTAATATTTAGGTCTGTGGTCCATTTTTATTTTGATTTAGTGCATGATAAGAGATAGGACTAGCTTTAATTTTTGGCATGTTTAAAGCCAGCTGTCATTGTTTTAAGAATTAAGTGATAAAATGTGAGACTTTCCAATTATCACTACCTGTCAAACCATGCCAACACTTAGTAACATACACCAGTCATCATAATAGAGTGATGAATTAAGGTATCCAGGAGTGATGGCTCTTTTTGCTCCACAGTATCTGTTTGCTCAGCTGGAAATAGCTATGGGTTGGAGATTCTACTCCAAGTGGGATTACCTATTCTTGTGTGCATGGACTAAAGGATAGGCTCAGCTGAGACTATTGATTTGATGTATGGTCTCTCCATATGGCTTTGCCTTCTTACAGTGTGTTAACTGGATTCTGAAAGCAAGCATCGTCAGATGGAGCATTCCAAAAGAGCCAGATAGAAGCTAACAACAGCCTTTTATGATGGTGTTTTAGAAGTCATGTGGCACCACATCTACTGTACTCTGTTGGTCAAGCAGTCACAAGTCTCAAGTACTATACCGTACCCCTTTTTGCCCCCATCCAAGAGGAGGAGTATATGTACCATTAAAAAAACAAAGGACTTGAATGTAGAGCTCTTGTTAGTATGTCCAGGTTCAATCCTCAGTACTACAAAAACACAAAATGAAAAACAACATAAGCAGTATTTTCTAAGAAGGTCAGTTCGTTGCCTCATCTTTTTCATTTTCTTCTACTTGCATTACAACAGAGGGCAAAAGACACATCACTAGATTTCTTTTTATGATTTGTTAATGAAAAAACCCTGTAGATCAGAGTTTCTCACCTTTCACCCTATAAACATTTTGGACCATGTAATTCTTGATTGTGTTGGTTGGGAGGGGATGCTGTGCTGTATACTGTGTAATATTTGGCAGCATCCTTACCCTCTAGATGCCAGTAGCATACTGCTCCCACCCCCATGCCATTGTGACAATTGGAAATGCCTGTAACATTGCCTCATGTTGCCTGGAGGACCAAATTACCCCTCACTGAAAATCAACTATGTTAGTGTTTTCTCTAAGTGTAGGCCATGGAATACTCATTTGAGTATCACTTGTAGGACTGGTTATTTTTTGAAAATCTGCAGGTGTGTCCTAGAAATCTCCTTACTTGGAAAGATCCTCAGGTGACTGTGATGCACACTTAAGAGAGAAAAGCCCTGATAGGTGGAGATGGAGATACAGATATACTCTCTTCCTAAGAACACCCTGTGCGTTACAGCCATGTAAGTGTATTATTAATTGATAATATGCTAATTTTAGGTCAAATTAATGGCTTCTTAGAGTTGCTAACCTGACTAGAGATATTCTGTATATCATAGGCTTTCATAGATAAATAGTGTAAGCAGTAATGCATGTCATTTTGTGAAAGGTTTTTTTTTTTCACTTAAAAAAATTATTCATTTTTTTGCATAGTTTTATTGATAAACAAATAGCAATGAGACAGTTTCAAATCAAATTCGTAGGACAGTTTCAATAATTAACACATTGCATACATTCTTCCTAGTGGTTAATTGCTGAGCAAGATGCAGACATGATATCCTATCTACAAACACCATTAAAACAAATCCCTCTATTCATTAAGAGAATGTAACTATATATCTATCCTAACCACTTTGAATACACAGATGCAAAATGGACATTCGTCTGTATCCCCTTTTTTGTTAAGTTCCGTTATTTGAGTATTATAGGTGTATAAACTCAGCAAAATATTCTAAAAGAGTTCGGTAGCCCATAATAGTATTGGGGCTTCCGCTTGACTGGCAATGTCAGAAATTGTTGACCTGAGTCCCCTACAGCTCAACATAACACCATGTCTTTGCTTCTTATATTTCGTTTTTGTATTTTTCTGCTGGATGGTTAA
>NW_004524590.1:10773859-10775673 GCF_000260255.1 Octodon degus | reverse complement strand
TTTCTTCACTACACAATGGTCGTTTATTTATATCCCCCTTTTTGTTTTGTTTTGTCAGAGATGGGTGTTCTATTGCTGTTAGAGAAGCTGTATTTGGAGACATCTTTAAAGGATCTTTTCAAACTTGGTGCCAGTCCAAATGTTGTAGGTACTTGAATTCAGCAAAATAGCCCAATATAGTCCAGTAGTCCATAATAGCATTGAGTTACCAGCATAGCTGGGAATTGTCCAAAGTTGTTGACTTGAGCCTTTTACAGCTCAGCATATTAATATAGCTTTACTTTTTTACCTTGTGGTTACACTTTTCTGTTGGATGCTTACGACCAAGTTAAAGAAAGACCTATATAACTAAAAATGTAACTTTTGCTATCTAATAAGGTCAGACAAATCCCCTCAGGGTTTACCCTGGAACCATGTACGGCACCTTATGGCTCTTTTGTAAGTGTCAGCCATCTGGATGAGTCAAGGCCATTGCTTGACCAGTTTGCTCTCTGTGAAAGCCTGAGAGAATTTTTTCTTTCTAAGTGACTCTCCTTAGGCACACTATGCATTGTCAATCACTTTCTTCTGTGTCCTCCATAATCTTCTTGATCAGAAAATTTGGACACCACTTAGTTACAGAATGTCACAGCAGAGGTTCTCTTACATCCCGAGTTCTCACCGACCTTAAAGGACTAAGGCCAAAATATTGGCCTTTTAGGCCATCTATCTAATTTTTGGTCTGCAAACTTGAGTTGTTAACCTCCAAAAGAGAAGCTTACTGATACTGTTATCTTATAACAGAGGCAGTTAAGCTTAACATCACTGTCACATACCTTAGACATAAAACGAAACTGCTATTTTCCAACAAACATGGATGTTCTAAAATTTAAGTCCCTATAGAATGTTAAAAAACAATTACACATTTTTTACAGATATTGAAATCAAACTATATTCAACATTATAGCAGTACAATCCTGCATTTTGCTTTTCTTGTCCCTCCTTTGCTTTTATTTTACCTTTTAAAAAAATATACACAGTTTAAAGAGAATATAGCAATAATTGATATGACAGTAGAAGCAGTACGCTTTTAGAAGACCAACATGACATATTTTAAGCATGGTTTTATTATTACGCATTGCTCTCCACAGTGTAGTTGCTTAGTTCACAGATATTAGCATGTAGAGTTAGTGTGAGATTTCTACCCATTAACTGCTATTCTCAAAAACATGATGGAAATTCTTAGGATCATTGCCTTAACCATCGTGTGTATATAAATGTATGGTTTTAACCCCTACCATATTTCCTACCTTCTTTCCTTTCTTTCTCTACATTGTTTAACCCTTAAGTTCTTGCTTTCCATTTAGTTGTGTTATACCTTTCAATTTTTATTGCTTTTGAGTTCTTACATTAGGGAGACAGTATGATATTTACACATGTGGGTGTGGTTTATTTCACTTATGAATATAGCTTCAAGTTGCATCCACTTTCCTGTGAAGGATTCAAAATTATTTTTCATTATAGCTAAGTAATACTCCATTGAATAAAAACTCCACTTTTTTTTCATCCATTCCTCAGGTGATGGGCATTTTGGTTGTTTCCAAGATTTAGCTATCACAAATTGTGCTGCTATAAAAATAGACACACATATATCACTATGATATGATATTTTCAGTTCTTTTGGAAAGTTTTATTTATTTATTTATTTATTTTTTTCAAAGTTTTATTGACAAAGAGATATCATTGTTACAGTTTCAAATCAAATCGGAAGGACAGTTTCAACAAATAATACACTGCATATATTCTTCTTAGTGGTTAATTGCTGTACAAGATGC
>NW_004524590.1:10718898-10764687 GCF_000260255.1 Octodon degus | reverse complement strand
GTGCTGGGGGATTGAACCGCGGTCCCTGATGCTTTGCCAAGCTAGTTCCAAGTAGGTGCTTTAGACCACTGAGCCATCTCTCCAGCCCCGCACCTTTACTTTCAATCAGGGTAATTTAATGTGATGGATTAAAGTTTTAAAAATGTCCACTTTGTAGAGTAACTGACACTCCTCCCCAAATTAAACTCAGGGCTTCAAGAATACTAGGCAGGTGCTCTGCCAGCTGAGCTATGTTACCATCCTATCCTTAGTAAAGTACCCTTCTTTCCTTACCATATATTTTAGGTCACATTTTCATCACATATGTAATACCCAGTGCCCACAACTTAAAGGAAGGCTTTATTTTGATTCATGTTTTCAGTTCCTGGTTAGTTGGCTCAAAGACTGAAAAAACATGGTGGAAGGATCTTGTTGAAAAATGCTACTTACAACTTGGTGGTCAACAAACAAGAGAAGCAAAGGTCACACTCCTGTTACCCACCTCTTCTGACCAGGCCCCACCGCTTGGCAACACACTTAGAATAACATCAAAACTCACCAGCGGATAAATCCACACTGAGCACAGCATCCACTTGTTCTTCCCACTTCCAGAAGAAGCCTTACACATGAGATGTGAACTATAACACCTTTTTTTTTTTTTTTTTTTTTCATGGATAAGGCCATCCAGTCAGATTGATTCTCCTAATTTTTTTGTTTTTGTCTTTTTGAGACACGGTTTCACCATGCAGTTCAGATTGGCCTTGAGCTTACTTTGTGGGCTCCTCACATTTTTTGCAATCCTTCTTCCTTAGCCTCCCAAGTGCTGGGATTACAGGAGTGCACCACCATGTTCTGCCTTTTTCTCCTAAATTAACATGGAACAATTCTATTCAAAGTATTATCAGTGTACTTGTTCCAGTCCATTGGTTATGAGGAAGTAAATGTGATACATATTTATTAGAAACTTTTATTAACAATTGAAAGACTTGTTAGATCTTGAAAAAAAAATCAAGAAGACCTATGTTTTCTATATCTTTTAAAGTTTTGTTTTCTATTTACTTTTATTATATTTGGAAAAGTACATTGTCAGTCCAGGTTCCAGTTACCTACTGCCATGTGACGAACCTTCCCTAAATTTAGTGGTTTAACATAAGTTATTTAGTTTATTTTATGAATCTGTAATTTGAGCAGAGCTGGTCAGGGAAGACTTGTCTCTTTGTGCAGAGTCAGCTAAGGTAGCTCAACTAAAGCTGACTCACATAGCTACCAAGGTGGTTCTCTGCAACCTGAAACTTCACCAGGGCTGAGGGAGTAGAGGTCTGGGTTCCTCTGCATATGTGTCTTGCACATCTCAAAATTGGGTGGCTAGCTTCCAAGGATAATTGTCCCTGGCCAAATTTGTGTGAAAGTTGTTTCTTTTATGACTAGCTTCCGAAGTCATTGTCCCATTTCTGCTATGTTGTTATTATTATCTTTTAAAATTAAAAAGAACAATTTTGAGACAGGGTCTTATTATGTAGTTCAGGCTGGCTTTGAACTCAACTGTGTAGCCCTGGCTGGCCTTGAATTTGGAATGATCCTCCTGCCTCAGCCTTCCCAGTGCTGGTATTACAGGTATATGCCACCATGCCTGGCTCATTTCTGCTATATATTTATTTATTTTTTTGTTGTTGTTGTTGTTCCTCGAATGGCTTCAGGGCACTTTTGGCCAGCGGGAGAGTTGTGACGTTCAAACTCCAGCAACCTGAGGCTGAGAGCTTTGTGGAAGCAGCCACTTAAAGGCCTGAGCTAGGGCCATGCCCCCTCTGCTATATATTTAATCACAAAACTCTGCTCAAATTCATAGAGAGTGGACAAAAGCTCTACCTCTTAGTGAAATGGTGTAATTCTGGAAATACCATTGCTGTCAATTTTGGAAAATAAAATCTGCCAACTGTGTATGATAAACTGAAAATGGGAAAAATGGCTAACATGCAGCATACCTTGGGTTCTATTCCCAGCGCTGCCCAAAAATAGGGTGGGGGAGAAAAGATAGCTTGAGCGGCACCACGGGAGTGGTCTTATGTAACATGGGCACTAGATACTAGCTTATCTTCGATATGTTTAGAGGAGACATGTATATCTTTATGTAGTTTACATGGTGTACTGCAGTGGTAGGAAAGGTACCAAAAGGCTGCTAACAGAATTTCCTGGTGCATGAGTGTGTTTTTCAGTGGTTCCATTGCTGGGCTATAAGCTTTAGGATTTAAGTCTTTTCATAGGGTGGTCATTAGTTTCCCTAAAGGGACTTCCAACATTCTGCCTGCACATTTAACTGGCTTCCAGTGCTCTGGAAACCCATTTGGGGAAGGACAGTTGAGGGAAAGGGAGGTCCCGATACAGATGCTTCTGTATAATGAGTATACACCTAAAAAAAAAAAAATTATTTATTTATTTATTTATTTATTTATTTATTTATTTGATACAGGGTCTCACTACACAGCTTGGACACATAGTGATCCTCCTGTCTCGGCCTCCCCAGTGCTGGGATCACAGGCGTGCACCCATGTTTGGTTTTAGTGAACAGCATGGCGCACCTGGGGTTCCAGGCTGGCATGGGATCTGGTCCTAGGGATTGAACCCAGGTCCTTGCTCTTGGCAGGCAGGCACTTGTGTGGCCAGCCTATCTCTCTGGCCCCAACACATACTTTTTGTACTGGGTGCAGAGCTCAGTCCTAAGTGCATAAAAGAATACAAAAGTACACTAGACTTCTGCCTTTAAGGAACTTACTACCTAATAAGGAAATTACATTTGATAGATTTTAATGTTTAAGTAGTATTTTACTTTTTTTTTATTTTCGGGAAGGGTCTATAGGGTGTTCAGGGTCTCACTACTAGATTAGACTCATAGTGATTCACCTGTTTACAGCCTCCCAAAAGCTGGAATTACAGGCAGACATCACCACCACACCCAGTCTCAGTTGTTGTCTCAGCATGCCCCGGGGGGTCCCGCTGAGCTATTTGGCCAGCCCTGTATTTTACTAATATTGAAGATTTGTATATTATTACTAGTAGTAATACTATAAGAAGTAGTATTGTCAAACATTTATGTATCACTTTAAAAATTTCAAATTGTTTTTCAAGTACTTGCTATTGCATTGGCTAGTATATGAGCTCTAGTAGGTCTTCATCACTTAGCATCGTGCCTAGAACAAGGTGGATGCTTAATAAATACTCAGTTAAATAAGTCAGTCTTTGAGGTTTAATAGACTAATTGCAACTTCTGGTGTCTGTCACACTAGATCTTACAGTTTTTAACAGTGTGACATTGAGAGGATTGTATTACCCAATAAGCCTGTTTCTTCATCCATAAAAATAAAATTAGTAACTTTTTATGCACTCATATAAAAATAGGTTGAAAGCATAGCAGATACACTACTCACACAGTGTTTTCCACCTGTGTATTGTAAAGCCCCTTGTATATAAGTGGAAGACATTGCTGATACTGCAGATAGTTAAGAGTTAGGTACTGGAGTTTTAAAAGTAGCATACTGCCCTCTAGGGACAGCACAGTATTGTTGAAATTTTTATTGTTTCATGGAACATAAATTTGTATTTAGAATGAATGTGACATATTAAACAGTATTTAAGTTTGTTTGGTCTTGTATTAATTTTCCCCCACCCCACCCCCTTTTACTACAGTTCAGCTGATACGTTCTTATAAAACTTAGGCCTTCCTTTTTCTCCTATGTTAACTTGAAGACCATATAGTACTGTTCTCTTCTTAATTTTGCTAGGACTTTTGTAAAGAGATACATACTCCTTAAAAGGTCACAGAAGAACTCCCATTTAACATACTTAGAGTAAAAGGTGAGCTCACAAATAATGAGAAGCTAGTACCACAAATTCCAATAAATTAAAACATATAATATGAAACTTATCTCCCCTTCCCATAAGGTGTCATTTAAAAATTATTCTTTTTGTAAGATATAAAATTTACTGTATTAATATTTTTTAAATGTTTGGTTTAGTGGTATCAAGTATACTCATATTCTTATTGAACCATCACCACCATCCATCTCCACAATGCTTTTCATCTCTAAAGACTTTTCTGTACCCCCTGGCATCTCTCCATTCCCCAATCTATTTTGCTGTGATTTTGAATATACTAGATGACCTCACATAAGTGAAAACCCAAGGTATTTGGTGACTGTTATATTTCAATCAGCATAAGATCTCAATGTTTGAGTTATCACATATGTCAGAATTTCCTTTCTGCGGACAAATAACATTCTATTGTTTGGCTATATCTAATTTTGATTATCCATTCAGAACCCTTGTTTCTGTCTTTCGACTGTTGTGAAGGGTACTGCTGTGAATTTGGATGTACAGACATATCTTTGAGACCCAACTTGCAATTTTCAATTGGGCAAATATATATAGATAGATAGATAGATAGATAGATAGATAGAGATATATCTATATATAGATATATCTATGACAAATGGCCTGATCTTCTAATGCTATTTATTTATTTATTTATTTATTTTGTGTGTGTGTGTGTGTGTGTGTGGCCAGCTCAGCCCACCAGGGGGCGGGGCTGGCTGGCATGTGGTGCTGGGGGATTGAACCGTGGTCCCTGTGCTTTAAGCTTAGCTTGTTCTAAGTGGGTGCTTTAGACCACTGAGCCATCTCACCAGCCCCTCTAATGCTATTTTTAATTTTCGAGAAACTGCCATACTGTTTTCCATAGTGGTTGTATTCTTTACACTCCTGCCAACAGTGTATTTCCACTTTCTGCTCTTAAAATTTTTTAATCATTCATTCATTCATTCAAATTACTATAACTTCTTTAAATGATTGAAAAACCTGATTAAAACTCTTTGGAAATAAGTGTCTAAGTAGTGACAGATACTTTTGTTGTAAAGCTGGCGGTGTAAAAGGAATGTATTGTATGTGGTAATTTGAAAGTTATACTTGAAGTAGGGAGAATTACCTCTGCATTTGGCAAATTTGAAATAATCAAATTCATCAGAGTTTCACCTTTTGAGACAATTTGCCTGATACAGGCACTTCTGTCATTCATGGGCAGAATCTCACTGCCCATGAAACTGAAAGAGTGCAATGGAATTCATAATCTGAAACATTGGCTCAAGAGACACCGGAACAGATAAAGTGACAGTGGACCAATCAGGAGTTGATCATGCTTTTAATGTAATTGATATTTGCCAGTCAAGGGAAATAGTACCTGGAAAACTTTTTAGACCATTCCATAATAGTCTAGTTCTCAAAATAAAAGTGTACACTTCAGCCACTTTGAAAGTACTTGATACAGTTTTCTTAAGTTACTGTGTTAGTTGATACGTTGTGTCAACTTGACTGAATCAGCTCCCTCAGCTCTCAGCATGGGGGCCTAGCCCTGCAGGTGGGCAGGGCCCAGGAATTGAGAAAGGCAGGAAGCTGCCCTGCCTAGTTTCCTGCCACCCCACCCCACTTCTGTGGAGAAGTCTGTCTTTGGAGGAGCTTGATCTCGGGAGCCATGCCACTTTGGAGGAGCTCCGGATCTTCACTGTGAAGTGCTGGTCTTCCGCAGTCAGCACAGAAGGAAGAGAGAGGCTTGATGGACGCCGCTGCAGTTGCTGCTGCTCCTCTGCTCTTCATTGTTTTCTGCCTTATGAACTGCTGTTGTTTGCCTTGGAGCTAGCAGAATATGGACTGAACCCTCCAGTAACTGTGAGCTAAATAAACCTTTCCTTCCTTCATTTTGAGTGTCAGGTATTTGTCCCAACGACGAGTAAAAAGTAACTAAGACAGAATTTGGTACCAGGAGTGGGGTCATTGCTATGGCTATACCTGACAATGTGGATTACAGGCTTTTGGGACTGGCTTATGGGAAGAGATAGGAAAGGTTCAGAGATGTCGCCTACAAGCGAAGCGCTGGAACAGCTTTGGCTGTTCTGTATGGGAGATTCTGGTCAGGGCTCAGAGAAGACCAGAAGGTTGATAGAAAGCCGGCCTGTAAAGACCAGGCTGGGAGGTTTCTGCTGGGAAGAAGGACTGCATTGGTTGTTGGACTCCAGATCATTTGTGTTTTGACTTGGCAGAAAAGTGGTCTGCATTTTGCTCGTGTCCAGAGACTTTGCCTGAGACTGACTTTAAGCATGGCAAACTGATCAATCTTGAAAAAGAAATTTCAAAGCAGCCAAATAATGGGGCAGTGGCATGGTTGCTGTTGGGGGCTTTTCTCCAGATTTATGTTAAGAATAAAGAGCAAAAAGCCCAACAGGATGATTTAAAATGTTGTGAGTTTGGCCAAAAAAGAAGCACCAGGAAGGCTGTGGACTGTGAAGACAAAGGTGAGAGGATCTCCATTGCTGAAAAGGAATAAGAGATTAAAAAAGCTGTCCTGAGGGCATCACAGGAGGTGACAGGTTCTTGCCGTTTGCAGCCTCAGAATGGCAAGGGTGAGGGACTTTGCTTTGAGGAGAAAACTGCAGAGCCCCGTGTTCCAGAATGGAGGCAGCAGCCACACCAGGTTCCAGAATGGAGGTGGCGGCCACATTAGATTGCAGAATGGCGCTGACATAGAGAATTTGTTTCTCAGAATCAGAATGCTCAGCAATCCAGGCACTTGACCTGTATAGCCAAGAGAGAGGAAACCCTGGCTACTGCTCCAGCTGGCAGCAGCCCTTGGCATCATCCACGTGGCTTTGGTTGTAGGCGCATGCAGAATGCAGGTGTTCTGAGGTTCAGAAGGCTTCCACCCAGTTTTCAGAAGAAGGCCTGGGAAGCCAGGCAGTGTGCCCCTGAGAGGGCAGTGTGTGAAGCTGTGAGTGAGAAGCCTACTCAGTGGAGACCTCAGAAGTTTAAAAAAGCCAGAAATGTGGATGGTCTAAGAAAAGCTGCAAAAAGGGAGCAAAGCAGGCCTGAGAAAAAAGCCATAGGTGCTACCCACAGAAGTGCCTTAGGGTTGGAGCCACGTAGGGCTTTTGGAGCTCACAGCTCATTACAGGGTGCTCTGAATGGTCCTCAGGGTACTGCAGGACTTCACATTTGTTCTTTTGAACTTTGGACTTGTTTTGGTTCCAGGTGTTCGTATCCCACTGTGTATCTCTTTTGGGATGACAAGGCTTATCTTGTGCCTGTAAATGTTAGAAGTGTTTAACTTTTCATTTGTAGAGGGGGCTCACAGCTAAGAGTTTGCCTTAGGTCTTGGAGGCTTGGGACTTGGACTTTTCAGTGTTGCTGAAATTGGTAGGACTTTGGCAACTCTTAGAGGTGGACTAAAATGTCTTTTGCATAAATGGCTGTGCAAGAGTCTTTGGAGGGCCAGGGGTAGCATGTCATGGTTCTAATGTAATGCAATGTTCAATTTGTAAAATGTTTAAGCATGTCTGTGTACCTGGAAATTGGCTTTAAAAAAGTGTATGTCTAGTTGCCAAGTTGACAAGGGGTGGATTGTGTTAGGTGATACATTGTGTCAACTTGGCTGAATCAGCTCTGGCAGCTCTCAGCATGGGGGCCTCAACCCGCAGGTGGGCAGGGCCCAGGAATTGAGAAAGGCAGGAAGCTGCCCTGCCTAGTTTCCTGCCGCCCCACCTCGCTTCTGTGGAGAAGTCTCAGTCTTTGGAGGAGCTTGATCTCGGCAGCCACGCCACTTTAGAGGAACTCCGGATCTTCACTGTGCAGCACCCAGAAGGAAGAGAGAGGCTTGATGGACGCTGCTGCAGTTGCTGCTCCTCCTCTGCTCTTCATTGTGTTCTGCCTTATGAACTGCTGTTGTTTGCCTTGGAGCTAGCAAAATATGGACTGAACCCTCCAGTAACTGTGAGCTAAATAAACCTTTCCTTCCTTCATTTTGAGTGTCAGGTATTTGTCCCAACGACGAGTAAAAAGTAACTAAGACAGTTACACATAGAAGATATATTAGAAAAAAGAAAATTGGTTCAGGAGTGGTACATGCCTGTAATTCTAGCACTTAGGATACTGAGGCAGGAGGAAAGAAAGAGAAAGAGAAAAAAGAGAAAGAGAGGAGTCAATTGGCATTATCTTGGAGAAGAGATAGTTCCTTATTACAAGAAATGTGCGTAATTGTTTCATTTTTCTTTTGTTTCAAAAAGCCTTTTTTCTCTTACATCTTAAGTCTGGAGGTTGTAATCACTCTTCTTAACATCTCTGCCTCATTTATTCTAGGATATTTTAATTGTGTATACATGGGAGATTGGTAGCCACGGTCCCCCCCACCTCCCAGGATCCCAGAGGACAACAAAAATTTATATAAAGGGATGTAGTTCCTTACATAAAGAGATGTAATATTTGCATATAACTTGTACATATCCCCTTCTGTCTGATTTTTTACTTTAAATCATCTTTAGATTACTTAACCTGCGACAATGTAAATTATGGAAATAATTGTAGAACTGTAATTTGGAGGCAGTAATAAGAAAAAATTACTATAATTTTTGGGGAATGTGCATGTTCAGTACAGTTTTCTTTTCTGACTGTTTGACTCATGGTTGGCTGAATCCATGGTTGTAGAACCCACACATATTGATGGCTGACAGTTTATTTTAGGTTCTATCAGAGATCCAGTTTTTCTGTATCTTTCCAACTATCACTGTTTTATTTTGGTTATTCAAAATAGAGTGATATCTCATTCTGGTCTTTTTTTCCTTGTCTGTCTGTCTGTCTGTCTGTCTGTCTCTGTCTGTCTGTCCTTTTTGAAACAGGGTCTTGCTATATATCTCAGGCTGGCCTTGAGCTCACTTTGTAGCCCAGGCCAGTCTCAAAGTCACATAGATCCTTCTGCCTCAGTCTCCCAAATGCTGGGATTACAGGCATGCACCACCATGCTTGGCTTCATTCTGATCTTAATTTGCATTTTCTAATGGCTGATGATATTCAGCATCTTTTTATGTGCTTAATTGCCATATGACTATCCTGTTTGAGTTGTTAATTCACTTTCTAATTAGATTTTTTGATTGCTATTGATATTTTACTGTTGAGTTTTTTTTTTGCTCCGAATGCCCTCAGGGGTGGTTTGGCAGGCTGGAGTGTTGTGGGGATCGAACTACAGCATCCTGAGGCTGACAGCTTTGTGGAAGCAGCCACTTAAACAACTGAGCTAAGGCCAGGCCCCTACTGTTGAGTTTTGAGAGTTCATTATATATTACAGGTACTAGGCTTTTCTCAGATAAATGATTTATAAATTTTTTTTTCAGCCTTTAGCTTGTGTTTTTAGTTATCTTTTACACATCAGAAGTTTTAAATTTTAGTGAAATACTCATCAAATTTTTCTTTATGAATTACACTTCACTAAACCTAGGTCCTAAAGATTTTATGTTTTCTTCCAAAGGTTTTGCAGTTTTTGTTTTTACACTTAAATTTGATCCAGTGGGTAATATTTTGTATGAAGTGAGGTGTAGTTTGAGGTCATTTGTTTGTGTGAATTTGTTAGAATTACCATCTTGAATTTATTTTACTTTTCTGTGTTTCTCTTCTGTCACTTTTTTTTGAAAATTATATATTGTGGTTTTATTAGCATTGTTTCTTTTTTAATATTTTATTGAGAAGGAAATAGTTTGAGAAAGTTTCAAAACAGGTTAGTAGGACAGTTACAGTAATTAATACATTGCTTATTGTTGTCTCTGTAGTATTCATAGTACAAGATGCAGATATGATATCTTGTCTAAACACTATTAGTACAAATCTTCTCTTTGAACTAAGAGAAAGTAGCTGAATATCTATCCTATTTTGTATATACAGATACATATATATATTTTTTTCCACTACAAAATGGTCCATTTATATTCCCTTTTTTTGTTTACCTTTGTCAGAGATGGGTATTCCTTTGCCATTCAAATATTGTAGGTGCGTGAATTCAGCAAAGTAATCCAATATAGTCCAGTAGTCCATAGTAGTAGTGGGTTATCTGCAGGATTGGCAATATCAGAAGTTGTTGACTTGGGCCTTTTACAGCTCAGCATATTAATATGGCTTTACTTTTTATACCTCATTTTTATACTTTTTTGCTGGATGGTTAAGAGTAAGATAAACCAAGACCTATATAACAAAAAATATAACTTTTATCTGACAAGGTCAGTGAAATCCCCTCAGGATTTACCCTGAAACCCTATACAGCAGTTTGTAGATCTTTTGTCAGCGTCAGCCATATGGATGAGTCATGGCCATTGCTTGACCAGTTTGCTCTCTCTGAAAGCCTGAGAGAATGTTTTATCACCAGGTGACTCTCCTTAGGCACACTCTACATCATCGATCACTTTCCTCTGTAGCCCTATAATCTCCTTGATCAGAAAATTTGGGACACCACTAAGTTACAGAATGTTACAGTACAGGTTCTCTTATGTACTGAGTCCTCACTGACCTTGACGGGCTAGGGCCAAAATATTGGCTATCCTTGTAGCCCTTTTTCTCTAATTTTTTGATCTGCAAACTTAAGTTGTTAACCCTCCGGAAGAGAAGCTTAATGATATTATTACCCTATAAGACAGTTGAGCTTAACATGACTATTTGTCTGAATATCAAACACCTTAGACATAACATGGAGCAGGTATTTTTTCATCAATTGTTGATATGCTAAACTTTAAATCCCTACAGAATGTGAAGAAAAAATAATAGTAAAAAAATATAAGTAAACAATTACAAATTTTTACACAGAAATTTAGAAATCTAACCATATACAACATTGTAGTAGGACAGTCCTATGACATTTTTTTCTTGTTTTCATTTATTACTTTAAAAAAAAAAACAAAACATTTACTTGAGAGAAAGAGAGTATAGCAGTAATTGATATGACGTTAGAAGCAGTACGCTTTTAGAAGACCGGAATGACAGGCATTCCAAGCATGGCCCTAGTATTACACATTGCTGTCCTCAGTGCAGTTGCTCAGTTCATAGGTATCAGCATATATAGTTAGTCAGGGTGAGTATCCTACCAATTAACTGCTAGTTTCAAAAACCTGATGGAGATTCTCAGGATCATTGCCATAACCATCTTGTGTATATAAATGTATGATTTGCCCCGTCAGGTTTCCTAGCTTTTCTGTTTGCTCTCGCTTCGTTGTTTAATCCTTAAATTCTTGCTTTCCATTTAGTTGTGTTATACCTTTCAATTTTGATTTCTTTTCAGTTCTTACATTAGGGAGATAGTTTGATATTTATACATGTGGGTCTGGTTTATTTCACTTATATCTTCAAGTGGCATCCACTTATATATGAAGGCTTCAAGTTTATCATTCTTTATAGCTGAGTAATACTCCATTTTATGAAAACAGTACATCTTTTCATCCATTCCTCAGGTGATGAACATTTTGGTCTCTTTCAAGATTTGGTTATCACAAATTGTGCTGCTATAAACACAGGTGCACATATATCACTATAGTATGATGTTTTCAGTTCTTTTGAGAAAATTCCCAGTAGGGTGATAGCTGGATTGAATGGGATTTTCAGTCATAGTTTTTTAAGGAGTCTCCACACTGATTTCCATAATGGTTGCACCAGTCTACATTCCCACCAGCCGTGAAAAAGGGTTCTTTTTTTTTTCCCACAGCCTCTCCAACACTTGTTGTTGTTTGATTTCTTTAAGATAGCCATTCTTTCTGTGGTGAGATGGTATCTCTCAAGTTTTAATTTGCATTTCATGCGTGACTAGTGATGTGGTCTTCTTGATTGCTGTTTATATAGTAAGTTATAACATCTTGGAGTGCATTCCTATTTTGTTCTTGTTTGAAGTGGGAGTACTGTTCGCATACTTTTATTTTTCTCAAAATTGTTTTTACTATTCCATATCAATTTTATATACTTTTTACAAAAACTGTCAGGATTTTGATAGCAATTAGATTAAACCATCTATCAGTTTGGAGACTGTTGAAATCTTTACTATATTGAGTCTTTCAACATGGCTACTGCAGTTTATTTATTTAGATCTTCTTTGATGTTTTCATCAACATATTTGACAGTTTTTAGTATAGAAGTACATTGTGTGTTAAGTTTACACTTAAGTTTTCATCTTTTGCCTTGGAGTTGCAGTGGGATTATATTTTAAACTTAACTCCATATACTCATTCATAATGTATACAAATAAGACTGAATTTTGTATTTTGATGTATCCCACAACCTTGTTAAACTCACTTATTTGTTCAAGAAGTGTTCTGTAGATTGCTTGGGATTTTTCTATGTAGATATGTCATATGCATATACTAAAATAATAGAATAGTTTTGTGTTTTTCTGCATCCCCCTTCCCTTCACAACAGTGCGTTGATTGGAACTCCAAGCATTATGTTAGGTGGGGAGAGTAGACATCCTTTCTTGCTTTCTTCCTGATTTGGGGGAAAGGCATCCAGGCTTTAACCATTAAAAGTATCTGTAGATGCCCCTTTCTCTTTGGTACACATGCTGTCTTCATGTTTAGAAAAGTCCCTTTTATTTCTGGATTTTGAGGTTTTGTTTTTTGGGGAGGGCACTCAGGATGCCTTCAGTGCAGGTCTGGTTTGACTTGAGGATGAGGGGATCGAACCACAGCATCCTGAGCCTGACTGCTTTGTTTCAGCAGGCACTCCAACACCTGAGTTAATGGGCAGGCCCCTTAGATTTTGAGGATTTTTATCTCAGCTGGTAGGTTTTGTCACATGTAAAATTTTCTGCCTCTTGATTTTAGAAGTCATGAGGATTTTCTTTCTTTTTTTGTTACTATTTTGTTTTAAATTTATGTATTTGCTACAGGGTCTTACTGCACAGTCCGGGCTGGTAGTGATTCTCCTGTTTTCAGCCTCCCCAGCACTGGGATTTATAGGCATGTGCCACCATGCCTGATCGTGGTGGCTGGCTGTGTGTGCCTGTGGGCAGGGCTGGCATGGCATGTGGTGCCAAGGATTGAACCCATCCCTGCTCTTGCCTAAGCAAACACTTAGTGCACTGAGCTATCTTGCCTGCCCTTCTGTTACTATTTTGGATAACTCTGATCAGTTGTTGAATTACAGGAGGAAACTTGCTGCAACTTGGGAATAAAACTAATGAGGTCATTTTATGCATTTCTTTTATGTTTTGCTGAATTCTAGTTCCTTATATTTCATTAAGGATTTTTTGTGTCCCTATTCATGAGGGATATTGTACTGTAGTTTTCTGTTTTTGTGACTGCTTTCCATCAAGAGGATGTTGAACCCATAAAATCAGTTGAAAATTGTGTTCTTTTATTTTCTGCAACATTACACTGTAAGTGGCATTAATGTTTTCTTTAAACTTTTGGTAGAATTCTCTAGGTTTACCATCTGAATCTGAAGATTCTGTTAGAGGAGTTTAAAAATTATGAATTCAAATTTTAAAATAATTATAGGGCTATTTAAATTATTATTTGTTTTGGTTTTTATTTTTTTGGTGACACTGGGGATCAAACTCAGGACCTTGCACCTGCCAGGCAGGTGCTTATGCTGCTAAGCCATATCCCCAACCCCTGAAATTATTTTTTGTATTGATTGTATTCTAGTATTTTGACCTTTTTGAAGCATTGGTCCATTTTGTGTGTCAAATTATTGAACTTATATGTATAAGTTGTTTGTAATATTTTTATGCCTGCCAGTTGAGTGTTGTCTTCTGATTCATTCTCTCTCTCTCTCTTTTTTTTTTGTGGCACTATGTATCGAACTCAGGACTTTGTGCTTGCCAGGCAAGCACTTATCTGATCCATCCATCCTTCCTTCCTTTTTTTCTTTCTTTTTTTTTTTTTTTTAGTACAGGGTCTACAGGGTTTCACTACACAGATCAGACTCATAGTGATCCTACTGTTTTCAGCCTCCCAAGTGCTGGGATTACAGTTGCTCCACCACGTCCAGTCTCAATCGCCCTCTCAGTGCACTGTGGGGACAGGGCTGGCATAGCAGGCCAGTAGAACCCTGGTCCCTACACCTGTCTAAGCAGATGCTTTACTCCCCTGAGCTATCTGGCCAGCTGATCTATTCTTTTTTTTTTTTTAAATTTTATTTATTTATTTATTTATTTATTTATTTATTTATTTGTGTGTGGCCAGCTCAGCCCACCAGGGGGCAGGGCTGGCTGGCATGTGGTGCTGGGGGATTGAACCGCGGTCCCTGTGCTTTGGCTGAGCTTGTTCTGAGTAGCTGCTTTAGACCACTGAGCCATCTCACCAGCCCCTGATCTATTCTTAATGTTGGTAATTTGTGTTTTCTTTCTTTGCTAATTGTGATAGAAGCTTATCATATTATTGTTCTTTCAGACAACTAGCTTTTTGCCCCTTATTGATTTTCTTTTGGGGGATGATGTAGTATCTTTAATTTTATTGATTTTTCTTTGTAATTTGCTTGCTTCTGTTTGCTGTATCTTTAGTTGGCTCTGTCTGGGTTAAGGAGGGCATTGGGTTATTGGCTTGCAACATTTTCTGTTTTCTGCTGTGTATATGTAGTGGTAGAAATTTCCCTCTCACCACTGCTTTAACTGTGTTGTAAAAATGCTGACATATTGTATCTTACTTTTTGTTTAATTCAGTATGTCTTTTGGTTTTTCTTCCCCTGGGTTACATAGAAGCATGTTACTTAGTTTTTGCTTGTTTAGGGATTTTCCTGTTAGCGTTTTTTTGTTGATTTCTAGTGGTTTTCTTTTCCTTTTTTTTTTTTCTTTCCTAGTTTATTTCTGTTGTTCTTGGAGAAAATTCACACAATTTCAGATTCTTAAATATGTTTAGATTTGTTTTGTGCCGCACGATATAGTCTGTGTCAGTAACTGTTCAGTAAGCATTTAAAAATAATGTGTTCTGCTGTCATTGATAACATGTTCTATAAATATTTATTAGATCTCATTGATATAATTATTATATTTTGCTGTATTCTTGCTAATGGTTTTTAAGATGCTTCATTTATTGAGGAGTCTTGTGTTTTCTTACCATGGTTGTACTAGCATTTACCTGTCTTTACTTCAGTTCTACAGTTTTTGCTGCATGTATTTTAAGAGCTCTGTTGATTGATTTGTGTATTCATACTTCTTTCATGTTTGTAGATTGACTGTTTCGTCATTGTATGGTGTCCTCCCTCCCTATTCCTGCTCATTTTCTTTGATGCAAAGTCTTCTTTATTGATGTTAATACAGTTACTCCTCTTTCTTTTGTTCCTGTGATATAACTTTTTCTGTCCTACTTTCAACTTGACTCTATTACATTTGAGGAATTGCTTGCTTGCTGGTTTGTTCCACACCTGATGAAGGATTGCTTTTAAACTTTTGTAATGTTTTACTTTTTTTTTTCCCAAGCCAAACTGTATCCAGCTTTATTAAAGATACTTTTCATAAACAGTCCTGGTATTTCAGGCAGGACATGGGCATACAATCTTTAACAGTATATGACAACTTTCAAACTCCCTTCTTGGATGGACTACCAAAAATCAGAAAGCCACTATAAAATCCAATGAAGTCTTCATTTGAGGCTCTGAAGTAGGAAAAGTTTAGAGTGAGTGTTGACATTTCACATTTAGCATGTTGTTTAACAACTTTTCACAAGCTGACCCTGACTTTCAGGAAATGAAAATGGCAGAATTACCAATCTGAAGATCCACAATCTAGAAAAAAGAAATCAATTGTTCTTGTGGGACACCACCTCAACATTACTGGCAAGTCCAGATTGCCTGACGCACTGGTAACATCACTTTCGGGAATTAGATCCCAATAGGTCTCTGGGCTTAAGGGAGTTAAGCCTATGCTGATGGCAGAGGAAAGGAGGACATAAAATGAACTGGGAGCTGTCCCATACCACGAGGCATTTATGCCAAGGTGGCTACATGTGTCAACATCAGGGAATTCCTCCTCCTGGGAGCCAAGAGGAAATCTCTCAAAACCAGCAGGGAAAAGCACCTTCCCCACATCGATCCAGCTTTCAAGACTTTGTACTACTGACATATGCTCCTTCCCGGCAAAACAACAATGAAGTGTTCTGTGTGCTAACAACATAGCTTAAAAAAAAAAGTAAAACAAAATTCTGCATTTTTATAAAACTTGATAAAAAATAGTATTTCAAACTGTACAGTCACCAGAAGTACACAGTTATCAAAAATGCACACCCTTCACTTGGCATCTCCAGCACCTTCAGCTTTCTGTGCCTGGTCTGTTTTGGCATCTGCATTTTCTCCAGCCATCCTTGCTGGCATCAGCTTTTCCCTTTTTCCCTTTGGGCACCTTCTCTCCCTTCTCTGCAGGGGTCTTTTTAGGCTTGGGCTCTGGCTTTGGAGGAGCTGGTTTAGCAGACAACCTTGCAGATCTTCTCTGTGGTTCATCCTTCACCTTGGCTTTATCACCTTTAGCATCCCCTTCAACCTTTCTCTTGGGCATGGGGGCGATGGTGGCAGGTCACAGGCGCTAGACACGAGATGCAGTGGCACACAGCTTTGGGTGGCCTGGGGATCGTCCTCGCTTCTTCTTCACACTGCTCTTGTAATGTTTTACTTTAAATGTTTATTGACATGACGTTATGAAAGATCAACTCCAACTATGAATATCATCCATTTGAAATGCTATTTTTATTACTATTTTATTCTGTATTCATTTGTCTGCTTACCACTTACATTCAGAAACTCCAAATTTTTGTGCTTCTTCCTTGTTTTGTTTCTTTTATATATTGTCTTTAAAGGAGAAGTTTTATGGACTTTAAATTTTGAATGCCTGAAAATGCTTTTGGCTATTTTTCTCCAACATGAATGAATGAACGAATTTTCATAGTATAATAAAGTCTGTGTCTCAAATATTTTTGATAGTTTTTGTTTGTTTTGTTTTGTTTTGTTTTGTTTTGTTTTGTTTTGTTTAATTAACCAGGAACCTGATTTAGGAGCTTGAGCTTGCCAGGCAGCTCTTATGCCACTGAGCTATAATCCCCAGACCTCAGATCTTTGAAGTTACAGCCTTATTGTCTTTTAACATCTGGTAGTGATATCAGTCTAATTTTTAGACAGTTTACCCTCATCTCAGGTTAAAATTTGAGAAGCAAAGGTTGTTATCTTTTAAGTTTTCTATCTTTTATTAAGAATAAGAATATTATTACAATTAGGTTGAGTTTAATAATTAAAATGAAAGGTTTTTTTTTTTAAGGAAGTTTGCTATGGTTCCTCAGAAGCTTGTTTGTGAAAAAAAAGAATGGCCTGCCATAACTGATGTCTCCTGTTGCTTTTCTAGGTTTTAAATACTTGCATTGCGGAATAACAGCCAATTTCCTGAGTGGGAAGATTGCTATTTTGGCTATATTTAAGTTTATAAATTTTGAATTAGAATTTGACGTTCTAAGGGCCAGTCTGATATCTCAGCTGATTAAAGTTTCTGTTTAGGCAAAGCATGCTAGCCCCCCTGGGGCATGCTGAGATGGCAATTGAGACTGAGTGTGGTGGCACAAACTGTAATCCCAGCACTTGGGATGCTGAAAACAAGAGAATCACTCTTCAGTCCTATCTACATAGTGAGACCCTGTAGACCCTATCCTAAATACAGAAAGGGAAAAAAAAAAAAAAAAAAAAAAAAAGAATTTAACTTTCTGAAAAAATTGTGTGTTAAGTCTTTTGAATGGAGCAGTTCAAAATAAAGCTCTTTTGTCAAGGCAGTTTGTAATTTTAGACAATGAACTGTGTATCTGTTTTATTCTTACAATTCTTAACCTGATGTTTCAAAATTCCAAACTGTTCTTTGCCTAAATAATAACTTTAATTAAAAACATATAATAAATTGTTTTCAAACTACATTGTATCTCTTACTACCCATTTATTTAGTGAAAAAAATTTTTTTTTAAACTTAGATTTTGTGTGGACAGTAATGACCTCACGTTTCCGATTGCCTGCTGGCAGAACCTACAATGTCCGAGCATCAGAGTTGGCCAGAGACAGACAGCATACAGAGGTGGTTTGCAACATTCTTCTTCTGGATAACACTGTCCAAGCTTTCAAAGTTAATGTAAGTAGTTTATTTCTTCCTCCGTATCTCATTGTCATCGTCATCATATCATCTCTGGTTATTAGTCTAATTTGTATTTTAAAACTAGGACCAATAAATTATGACTAGAGATGTCTTAAAGTCTTTGATACAGATTTGTATTAGATACTTGTGTCACTGGCTACTGACAGAGGAAACCAAATGACAGTATAAATTTACTGGGGAAAGCTCTAATTGGAAAGTAAGAGAAAAGATAGGGAAAGGACTTCAGCTTGAGTAGTAGCTGGAAGGAGCAGACACTGAGGATGAGAATGGTAACCAAATTTAAGGATGAGCTGAGGTGGCTGCAGGTCTGGTCACTCATTATTTGGTTTCCTATCTCAGACTGAATCCTCGTGACTAGAGGGAAAATTCTTTTTTATGAGAGGAATCTTGATGATTAGAGGGGCAATCTTCCCTGTAAATCTTATTATCCTGATGTCTTTAGTCTTGAAGGGTAGTGAATTTAGGCCTAATGATTTTAGGCAGACACTCCCGAAATGATTGATGTGTAAATGTGAAGCTGAGAAGGATTTGACTCAGTTTAACATAATGAAGGCCAAGTGTTGTTTTGTTTTTAGTTACTTATTTTAACCTATCAGCCTAAATGAAGAGTTACAGTTTTTATTTTTATTTATTTTTTTGGTATTTAGTACAGGGTCTACAGGGTCTCACTGTGTATATCAGACTTGTAGTGATCCTCCTGTGTTCAGCCTCCCAAGCGCTGGGATTACAGGTGCGTGCCACCACCAGTTTCAGTCACTGTCTCAGTGCACCCCAGGGGTTGGGCCGGCCCAGCAGGTGGGGGATGGAACCCCAGCCACTGCACCCTTCCTAAGCAGGCGCTTTAGTCCACTGAGCTATCTGGCTGGCCTGAAGATTTATAGTTTTTAGCAAAAACTACATTTTAAGTCTTTGACTGCTTCAGAAGAAAATAGAAATCATGCTTTTGATGGATAAGAAGTTAAGAACACAGGAGTTTGTCCTTTGTCCTCTCTGGCTATGTCGTAACTATGCCACATGTTTTATTCAATGTTTTAAAAAATGTTGTGTATTTAGACAATGTTAACAAACCAACAGTGCATCATGATCAGTAGAGCAGGTAAACAGTCATATGGGTGTTTTTTATAATCGTTGCTTCAGGTTACTTGAAAGGAATTTGTTCTCCTAAGTAATTTATGCATTTCCATTTTAGTCTTCTATCTGTAAAAACTTGCTACACAAGGATAAATGAAAAAAAAAAACAACAAGGATAAATGACACTACTGATAAAGTATTGTCTGAAATATTTGTTCAGCAGATATTGTACATTCTGTTTGTGTCTGGCTTCCTTTGCTCCTTGCATGGCATGTAAATTGTAGGTTTCTTTTTTTTTTTTGTATGAATATAGCTGTCTCAGTTACTGTTCTTGTTGCTAGGACAAATACCCAACACCCAAAATGAAAGAAGGAAAGGTTTATTTAGCTCACAGCTACTGGAGGGTTCAGTCCATACTCTATCACAGACTCAAACACAAGCTCCAGAAGCCAAGCCGCTCCGTGACTGCATGAGGCTTTGGGGGGCACCAATACACAAGCCATAACAATAGCTTATACAGTAACTTAATTTTTGCTTATTTGTTCAGCCACTATTGGTATATGTCTAGGTTGTTTTGACTTTCAGCACTTACAGTGTTGCTGTGAATATGCGCATGGATGTATTCCCCCCATTTTTAACATTTGAAACCTATTGAAAGAGTAAAAGAATAGTATAATGACTACTCACATATACTTTACTCAGATTGGCCTAGTATTAACTTTTTTACATTTTTTTAATCTTATTTTCTATATGGTTCTATATGATTTTTTCCCACGAACTTTCTGGAAGTAGTACATTTTACTTATGATACTTTAAGCATTCTAAAAATCCCCTAAATTAGTACATTAACATTGCCACATCCCTAAGTTTAACATTATGAAAAGAACAGCATCTAAATCATATGTTTTGTACCATAACTGAGGTGTTTCTATACCAGAATCTTTAAGTAATATAAAACACTTTTATTTTGTCTGTCAGTTGCCTTTTTTAGCCCCTCCCAGTTCTAGCAATTGAATCCAGGGCCTTCACACTGATTTATATCCACAGCCTCTTTTTTATTTTTGATTGAAACTATACCGCTCACTGAGCTTGAATTTACATTCCATATACTTCAGCCTTTGAGAGTACTGGGGTTTCAGGCATGTGCTATTGTGCTGTGTTTATTTACCATGTGTTTTTTTTTTAATTTTTTTTAATTTTATTTTTATTTATGTGTGTGTGTGTGGCCAGCTCAGCCCACCAGGGGCAGGGCTGGCTGGCATGTGGTGCTGGGGGATTGAACCGTGGTCCCTGTGCTTTGCTAAGCTTGTTCTAAGTAGGTGCTTTAGACCAGAGCCATCTCAGTGGTCTATTTACCCTATTTACCATATCTTAAATGTAACCTTTTTGGTACATTATGATATAGCAGGATCAGTAATTTATCCTTTTTATCTCAAATTCCAAGCCATTTTATATTGGAAAAGGGGCTGCAGAGTAAAGAAAGTTACATTAGTAAAATACCTTTGTGGAAGGGCCAGCCAGATAGCTCAGCAGATTTAAGCTGCCTACTTAGGCAGATGCAGGGGCTGGAGTCAGGTTCAATACCTGGCTTGCTGTGCTGGTCCCACCCCTGGGGCGCACTGAGATGGTGTTTAAGACTGGGTGTGGTGGTGAGTACCAGTAATCCCAGTACTTGGGAGGCTGAAAAACAGGAGGATCACTACAAGTCAGAACTGTGTAGTGAGACCCTGTAGACTCTATACTAAACACATAAAAGAAATAATATGAAATGAAGATTATGCTTCAAAAATCTGATGAATAGAAACTCTTGTATTAGATAACTGATGTAAAATGAGCCTTTTTTCCTCATTTGACTCATTAGAATTAGTTTTGGAGGTATAACTCTTTGTTTTATGTTAATATTAGTTAATAATTTAGGTTTGTCTGGGCTGGCCAGATAGCTCAGCGGATTAAACCACCAGTTTAGGCAGAGCACAGTAGCCAGGGTTCAATTCCTGGCGATGTGCTGGCCACGTCCGCAGGGTGCGCTGAGACAGTGATTGAGACTGGGTATGGTGGTGTGTGCCTGTAATCCTAGTGCTTAGGAGGCTGAAAACAGGAGAATCACTACAAGTCTGATCTATGTAGTGAGACCCTGTATACCTTGTAGACCCTGTACTAAATACATTAAAAAATAATAATTTTGATTTGTCTCAGTTTACAGTTATTTGATAACCATAATGGAAATCAGTATGGAGATTCCTCAGAAGACTAAAACTAGAAGTTTCGTTTGACCCAGCTATTTTCCATCTAGGCATCTCCCTGACAAGAGTTAAGAGCATCATACCACAGAGATTTATCTATTTCTATGTTTATAGTAGCACAATTTATAATAGTTAAATCTAGGAAGTAGCTCGTATTCCCATCAACAAATGAATGGAGAAAGAAAATGTATTTATATGCAATGCAATTCTACTCTGCCATAAAAAAGAATAAAATTGAGTCTTTTTTGATAAATGGATGCACCTTGAGAGCATAATTTAAGTGAAATAAATAAGACACAAAAATTTAAATATCATGTTGTTTCTCTTGTGTGACAAACTCTTAAGGGGAAACAAGAAGAAAAATGGGGGTAGATACTGGGAACGAAAAACATGTTCAAATGGGAAGGGGAACAAAGAAGGGAGTGGAGGGAGGGAAGGAAAGGAAAGCAGATTTGAAACACAAAAGACTAGCTGGGGAAATAGCTCAGTAGTACAGCACCTGCCTCCAAAGTGCAAGGTTCTGAGTTTGATTCCCAACACCAAAACAATAAAAAATTAAAAAAATAAACAAAACATAAAGACTGGAAGAAAAGGAAAAAAACTTCAGAGTTCTATCCACCTTTAAAAATATGACAGCAGAATTAACTCCTGGTGAATGTTTCATTGGAGTATAGGTTGTCATGCAGAAATAACACTTCCACAAATAATGGAGAAGGGAACTTTCCCCTACAACCTTGTCAGCTGATTTCTTGATGATGGCCATTTTTTTCTGGAGATGGACTCTCAGTGTTGTTTTAATGGCCTCTCTCTCTCTCACTACTAGATCAGACTCATAGTGATCCACGGCCTCCCAAGAGCTGGGCTTACAGGTATGCACCACCACACCCAGTCTCGATTGCTGTCTTTTTGCGCCCCGGGGGGAGGGCTGGCATGGCAGGCTCAGAGATTGAACCCCCAGCCCTTGTGCTTGCTTGCAGGTGCTTTTATCTGACATTTATTAAATGACCAGTTTTTCGTATTTTTTTTTACACTTTGTACTTTTACAGTTTGTACAGTTGAAGATCTGAGAAGTGTTTTTTTAATTTCAGATGCTCACTTTTGTGATTTTGGCTTTGAATATGAGGGAGTGTGATTTTTTTTAAAGTTCTTTATATGTTTTAGATATTAGTCCTTTGTCTGAGGAGTAGCTGGCAAAATATTTTTCCAATTCTGTGGGTTGTCTCTTTGCACTTGGTTGTTCTTTTTCCCTGTGCAAAAGCCTGTTAATTTGATGTGAACCCAGTTGTTGGTGGATTATTTCCTGTATAAGTAAGATTTTGTTCATAAAGTCTTTGCCCATACCTATGTGTTCAAAAAGTTTGATGTATTTTATCATTCAACAGATTGTTTCTGTTTTTATATTTAGTTCTTTGATTTCTTGGTGTACTTTTCCTGCTAATTGGAGTTCTGTATGCTTCACTTACTATATGTCAAATTTATCATGTTTGGGAAGTTTTCTGTTATTTACCACCCCCCTCCCCCACCTCCCCGTTTAGAACAGACAGGGTCTGCAAGGTCTCACTACATAGTTCAGACTTATACTGATTCACTTGTTTTCAGCCTCCCAAAGAGCTGGGTTTATACCCGGGAGCCACCACACCCAGTCTCAATTGCCTTCTCATAGTGTGCTCTGCAGGTGGGTCCAGCACGGCATGCTGGGGATCAAACCCCGGCCACTGCACTCTGCCTAAGCAGGCCCTTTAGTCCCCTGAGCTACCAGGCTGACCCTTTTTGTTATTACTTCTATGAAGAGGTTTTTTGTGTACTTTGTGCTGTATTTTTATTTCAATCAATCTTGTGTTCTTTTTTGCATTTTTTAAGCAATGGTTGGATTAGTTTTTCATGATCCATGCTATTTTAAAAAAGTCTTTCATTTAATGATCACTAACCACAACTTTTTGTTGTAGCTCTGATACTCTATCTTGACATCGGTTGATTTTGCTACTGTACATTCCATAGAAATTTTAATGTCCTTGATGTTGGTTTATTTATTTATTTATTTATTTGAATTTCATTTTTTAATAGATTGCAAATTGAAAATAAATTATTTACAAACAAATGAATATAACAAAAACTGTCCAAAATTAAAATGAAGAATTTACAGATCAGTCATAATAGTTCACTGTGTCAAAACCAAGAAACTTATATTCATATAATTAGAATTCTCAAAGTAGAAAGGAGTAGGCAATAAATATTTAAAGATTTAAAATTTCTGAATTTAGTACAACTTATAATACCACATTCCAAGAAAAATGAACCTTTTGCAAAGACATTTAAATAAAATCGTACCAAAATACACAAAAATGAAATTGTCCAAAATATACTGTAAAGAAAAAAATCATTAAAGCATATACATAAAATATTAGCTATGGAAGAACAAAATTAAATAGCATCTTATTCCACATTAGACCAAAAAAAAAAAAAAAGGGCCAAGTGTATAAGAAACTAGATTAATTAAAGGACTGAAAGAAAAGGTCTTTCCTCTGAATTTTATACTTAGCAAACATACCTTTGAAAACTAAAAGTAAGATTTTTTTAGTTATACAAACTTGAAATATTTTAATACCTCCAGAAGTAGCATATAGGAAATAACCAAGAGCATAATTCAAAAGGCAAGAGAAGTTGCAGTATGCTCCTGGATGAACAATAAACAGCTCTCAATATGATAGTTATGCAGAGTAGTCTGTGTAGGCTTGGCTTTGTCATCATGAAGTTCTTTAGTTGTTTTTTGTCATGGAAGTATTTCACTTCTCCATTATGCTTGAAAGAGAGTTTTGCAGGGTATATCAGTCTGGGTTGGAATTTGTTTTTTTGCAAGACCTGAAGTACTCTGTTCCATGCTTTTCTTGACTCGATGGTTTGTGAAGAAAAATCTGCTGTTATTCTGATGTGTTTTCCTTTAAATGTGATCTGTTTCTTTTTTTTCTTTTTTTTTTAATTTTTTAAAAAAATTTTATTTATTTATTTATGTGTGTGTGTGTGTGTGTGTGTGTGTGTGTGTGTGTGTGTGTTTGTGGCCAGCTCAGCCCACCAGGGGGCAGGGCTGGCTGGCATGTGGTGCTGGGGGATTGAACCGTGGTCCCTGTGCTTTGCTAAGCTTGTTCTAAGTAGGTGCTTTAGACCACTGAGCCATCTCACCGGCCCCTGTTTCTTTTCTTTAGCGGCCTTTAGTATACTGTTCCTATGCTGAATTTCTGGGATCTTGATTATTATATGTCCGGGTGTGGTTTTCATTGGGTTGATGTTTTTTGGAGTTCTATATGTTTCGGTTACTAGAATGTCAGATTGTTGCCCCATATTTGGGAAGTTTTCTGCTGTTCTGCCCATATTCTTTTTATATCATTTGTATTGACTCCTTCCTTCTCATTGATGCCTATTAGTCTCACATTGTTCATCTTTGCATTGTCTTGCAGGTATTGAATTATTTTTTCCTACATCCTAGATGGTTTAAAGAGATCTTTTCTTTTACTAGCTTCAATGGTGTCTTTAAGGTCAGAAAGTCTATTTTCATTTTCACTCAAACGGTTTTGCCAGCTTGTGATTGAGGTTTTAATTTCCTGTATATCCCTTTGAATCTGTTTCATACATTCTATTTCTTTCCTAAATTGCTTATTCAGGGATTCCATCATTTTTATATTCTGCTCTATTTTTTTTATCAGTGTATTCTTTAGAAGCATTTAGTACTTCTTTGATTATAGTTATCACTAAATTTTTTAGTTCAGAAATTATTTCTGATCTGATTTCTTCTATACCTTTCTGCAGTTGTTTGTTTACTGCCAACGCTATTATTTCAGAGATATCTGGTATGTGATTTCCAGTTTCCTCAGTGCTAGTGTCTTCTGCAGTTGTACTGGGTGGACTCGGGGCCTGAGATTGCATGTTGTTCCTTCTCTTTGTCATTTTGTATACCACTGTCTTCTGACCTTTGGTGTAGAGCTTAGATAGAGTTTTTACCTTAGCACTAAGTCCGAATCTACGAAGTTCAGATTCCTCCAGGTGGGTTTTGTTTGGATCTGGCTGCTGTGCTCCACTTCTTTCTGCTGCAGGCGTTAGAGGTGAACCCTTTGTGTCATCTGGCAAGATGTTCTGCTCCTGAATCAGCTGGGTGGGTCTTGCCTCTAGCCTCTTTGCAGGGAGTTCTGCTGAAGGTTTCTGCGCTGGGCCTGCACTCTGGGTTGAATGGGGATCCGCGGGGCCCTGGGCGGTCTCACTCACACGCTGGGCTGGGCTCTGGGTCTGTTCAGGATCCTGCAGGCCCCAAGTCGTCTCACTCACTCGTCGGGCCTGTGTTCCTGGTCTATTCAGGATCCCGTGAGCCCGGGGTGGTCTTACTCGCCAGGCCTGTTGGTTTTGTGATACTGGTTTTGAATTTGTTTTATGGGATCTATTTTTTTTTCCTGTATTGGGCATTCATAGTTTCTATCACTTTCCTAAGCTCCTCTATTTTTAAAAAAAAAATCTGTATCTACACTAGATACAGTAACCGTGTCCTTCATTATGGTCATCATCTCTTTAATTATCTGTGTAATTTTTTTTTTTTCTAGAGACTCATCCATTTGCTTTGTTACTACCACTACTACCATTTCAGATGTTCAACTGGGTGACTTTTTATTTCTTCCACTTCAGTGTTCCGTGGTTTTGCCTTGGACAAGCTGGAGGTCTGGGGTTTCATGTTGCTTCTGTGCTTTTTAATTTTCTATTTTATTGTTGTTTGTTGTCTGCATTAATGTTTGTAAACTGCTTGTGGTGGGTAGCTTTATTACTACTATGGAGACCTCTTTCAGAACTTACTACTTCTCAAGCATGTCTTCTAGGCATAGCTGGCTCTTGGCCTTGAGTCTGTCCTAGTATCCTTCCTCTTCTGTGTATTAGCTCTGAGAGGTTCCAACCCACTTAGACTAGCCTCAGTTGTTTGGTACTGGCCTTGTAGTAGTATTTATGCTCTCTAGACAATCTAGGTATTGACATATGAGGAAGATCAGTTGATCACAGTAATAGAGCAGAACAATCAGCAATAACTATAGCATCAAATACTTACTGGAAAGTGACAAACTATGCTAACAAATAATTTCCCACTTTAGTCATATGTGTAAGAGTTGATAATTACATAACAAAGTCTAAAACAAATCAGAAAGTTATATAGTAAATATTCAGTCCATAGAACAGTTTTTCCCTAAGGGGAGAAAAATAAAAGGGAGAAGAAAAAAGAAGAGAAGAAGAAAACTAGAAAAATAAAAGAAGAAAAAGATTTCTAGAAGCAAGGCTGAAGGACAAAGGAACATTACCCAAACTTCAGGGAATTGGTAAAGAAGACAGGAGGGGAAGAAAGAATGAAAATACTAAAGAAGGACACAACAAAGCAAAAAACTACAAATGGTGTTCACTTTCACAAAGAATCAAAAACAAAGAATCAGAAAAACAAAGCCCCCAAACAAATAGAAACTAAAAAAATAAGTTTTTCTGTTATTTTTAGCCAGTGGTTATCTTCTGGGATCAGTAGTCTGTGACCAGGTCCAATTCAAGGTATGACTCCATTCTTGCTGGAGCAGAAAGGAGATGAGCAGAGTGCAGGTCCATACTGGATAATCCCAGCAAGCCTAAAGTAGAATGAGGATATGGTGTTGCTTCTGGGACTTTCAAATTCACAAAAGTTCAGGTTGAACCTTGATGTCTGGGCATGGGGCTGGGGCCAGAGTCATTTAGCTTATTATACTCTGAGTATCTCTCGTAGGCCTCCCCATGACTCTCTGACCATGGACATCTCCTGTGAGTGTGTCTCACCCAGTCACTGTGATAGTTTAACACTGAAAGCCCTGAAATGAAGCTGACCTGCGTCTGCTCTGAGCCTCAGGCTCATTTGGATCCTCTCTACAAAGGTGTCTGAGCTAGCATACTTTTTAGGGTACGTGGCAATCATTTGGACTGGAATCAGTTACCAGCTGTTGTAGTGTACAGCGTTCACTGCTCCACTCTGGTGACACATTTCTCTTTGGAGGCTTCTGGAGTCACCAGCTTTCAGTATGTTTCTATATATTTGATCTGCCTTTCCCGTGCCATGAGCCAGGAGCGAGAGTGAAACTGCAGGTTGCCCTTTCCTTCTTCCAAGTTGTATTCTGTCTCTCCATTTTTTTCTGTAGGTTCCAATTTTATTTTCAGGTTCTTTCTGGGCCTTAGAGATACAACTCTCGTTCTTTCTTTCCCCAAGTTCTTATTTCCCAGTGTGGGTATTCTGAATCTTGGAAAGGACAACTTCTTGCTGTTTACTACTCCGTTATCTTCCTGAAGTCTCCCAACTTTATAGTATGTGATAGTTCTTGTCTTAGTTACTTTTGTCTCCTTGCTGAGACAAAATACTCAACACCCAGAATTAAGGAAGAAACGGTTAATTTAGCTCACAGTTAGTGGAGGTTTCAGTCCATACTCAGCTGGCTCCAAAGCAGAGTGGCATATGGAAGAGAGCAATCATCAGTGCCCTGGAAGAGGGCAGTGGCAGTGGAAAACAGCAAAGAGCAAAGGGAGGAGCAGTGGCTGTATCTCTCCTGGCCTTATATTGTAATGCAGATTACCCCCCCACACACACAGATATAGTACTCAAACTCACAATTCCAGCATTGGATCATGAATTAATCAGAAACTCTAGAAGTGGCCCCATAGCTGCATGAGGCTTTGGGTAGACAACTAGACACAAACTGTAACTGTTCTTTAAAATTTTCTTTCTCTAATTTGAAATGCTTTTTATGTCTCAAGCTATAATCATAATAAGTATGAACAAACTGTCCAGTGTCAGTCTGATTTATAGTTGTGCACTATTAGGGTGACCATATTTCTTGGTTTATTCTTTCATCCTTATCATGCCTATTGTGTTTTTATCAGACATACATCATTCTTGGGTCTTACATTTGTCATACATTAGTTTGCTACTGAATATGGCATTTGCTTCTGTTGAAAGATTTTTAGTTAAATCCAGTGATTTTTATTCATCTTTATTTTGAATATTAGTTCTTTGGATACACACAAGTTGTTCTACCTTTATCCTGGAGATTCTTTTCAAGGAAAGAATTCCTGAACTTTGTAGGATATGTAGTATTAAGTAAGAATATCGATGAAGGTACCTATTTATGTCTCTGACTCATGCGGTTGATTTTTTTTCTATTTTCTGTGATCCAGTTGATGTGTTCTCTAGTTCCACAAATGTTTTCTAGGAAGCCTGTTAATTTTGAAATACCACAAAATAGGAATCCTCCAGTTTTATGAGTATATGTAATATTTTTATTCGTGTATTATTGTATAGGTATTATTTTTAAAACCCAATTTTCTAGCAATACTGATTAAAAATACATATATCCAGAAATTATGAGTGCCAATTTATTATTTGATAGTAAAGAGGCAGAAATTGTTAAGTATTATTGTTATTGATATTTTTTATCCTAGCAGAATAGTTGAAGTATTCATATACATTAGTAATAATAATTATAGAGTAGATAGGGCTGATTAAATTTATTACAGTAAAAAACACATTGCTACTAATCTCCCTGAAGATACTGTGAATGAAATGTAGAGTCGTGGACAGCAAACTGATCCATGGGCATAGTTCAGGCTACTAATTGTAGTATGATCAATAGCTAAGAATGGTTTTTAAAGCATGTATTATTTTTATGCTTTTGTGCTTTCAAAGAGAATATACAATAGGTACTTTTTGCCCCTTAAAACCTAAAAATACTTACTCTTTGACCAGAAATGGTGGCACCTGCCTATAAACCTGTATCACTGTGGAGGCTGAGGCAGGAGGTTTGCTCTGGATTTGAAGCCAGCCTGTGCTATGTAGTGAGTTCAGGGCCAACCTGAATTACATAGCAAAACCCTGTCTCAGAAAACAAAAAAATGTACTCTTTGGCACTTTACATGAAAGATTTGCTGACCTTTATTGTAGCATCTCTGGATTTCCATTTTCCTGTAAATAGTATTGAATTTTATTGTGTGCAGTTAAATTGCCAGTGCATAGATTGATAAAACCGGATGAATGGCTCAGGCCCTGCTTTGTCTTTTACACTATGTATTCTTCACCTAAACTTTTACTCTATCTGTTCCTTGCCTTTCTCAGATAAGTATACTCTCTTCTTTGGGAACGGACATATGACAAAGCTCTTTCTCTACTAGAACTTGTAAATAAACATTCAGCATTCATTGGAAAGGTTTTGGTGACTATAGAAAGAGATATACATGGTTGTTAGCATGTATGGAAGCTATATGACACTCACTGCTGCCCCCCCCCTCGCCTGTCCTGTTCTGCTAGATCTGTGGTGGGGAACACATGACACATGTGCCACAACTGACTGTTGGTTATCATTGAAAACTATGGAAGAGTCGCCCTAACTGCCCTAGATTATTCTCTGGCCTGAATGTGCTGTGCTCATTCAGGGCCCTTGCTCAGAGGTGGGTGCTGTTAGGTGCACTAAATTGCTCCTCATCTTTGTACTTAACTCAGAGTGTTTATTCCTAATTCACATAGATCAGTATTTATATATTAGAAATTTGGCTTTTTGTTGAGAACAGCCTCCAGTTAGCCTTAGCTAGGTTTTGCTCTTACTATTTCACATTCTTTTCTTTCATTAAACTTAAAATAATTATGCTTGCAACTCTTTAAAACTTGCTTATGTTTGTGTATTGCATGTACATGCATAGCAAAACCTTCATCTTCAAACTATTTTAACTTTCAGAATACAGCATAGTATTGTATCTTCCTCTTATTTTTCTTAATAATGTCTTATGACTTTTTCCATTAGCTATTTAAATTCTACTACAAATTTTCGACACATCATTTTGTTTAGCTTGCACAGAAAAAAGCAACAGCTGTTATATAGGAGGAATTAGTAATGCTGTTAGGACATTTTTTTTTGAATGTGTACACAATTCCTTTCGATGCTTTCTTTGCTTTGTTTATGATAAACTTCAGAGCTTAGAACTTTGACTGTTTCTTTTGCAGTTAAATTTTTTTTCCCAGGTGAAACAGATGTTGAGGTATTTAGGCACTTATTACATTGAGTAGGTACTTTATTTTAGCACTGAGCATATGTGGCTCTTGATTGTAGGTATCACAGATAAATTCTAGTATGCTTACTTGTATCTGGTCGTAGACTGTAAGATAGCTAGATATTGCAGAAAGACACCTAATAATGTCAAAATTGAGACTAACTATTCTGTGATCAAAAATATAGAACACTTTGTGCCATAGGGAGGCAGCATAGGAAAACAAAACAACGTGGGCCTTGGCATCTGAAAAATTAGGTTTGCGTCCTACTCTGCTACGTAATTGATCTGTGACATTGTTTCACTTACCTGACCTTTTGGTCTCAATTCCCTTGTGGAAATAATATAATGTACTGTATTAGGGTTATCAAGATTGAATGAATGAATGTGTGTCAAGCACCCACAGAGATTCTGTTAAATACTCTAGACATAGAACTTCCCTATTTGCCCTTCCCTTTTTCTTCTTTCTTCTCCTCTTGCTTTAATTATCCAGGATTAAGTAAAATGCAAAGATTGATGTTCAACAAGACACATTTAATTTCTAGTAGTATTTGCAGATTTACCACCTCCTAAAATCACCATGGGTTTGATAATTTGCCAAAAAGCCTCATAGAGCTGAGAGAAAGCTTGTTAACACTTCTGTTTATCATTTATTATACTGAAGGGATACAACCAAGGCTACAGCTACATTGGCTAGAGCCCTGGAGCAATTTAAATACACAGCTTTTGGTTCTCTTAGCTCTTCCTGTGTCTAACATTACACAGAATTGCCAAACAGAAGCCCTTCCAGTTCTTTTTATGGGAGCTTGATTACATAGCCCATGAATGACTGACCTTGAGTTTTAGTCTCCATCTCTTCCTACAGGATAGACTAATACTTTCAGTCACTGATTCTTCTCGAGTTAGAAATTGATATGACTTGCCCAGAACTATCATTGTAAATCATATTTTAAACTGTCTAGTGGCTAAATGCCCCCAACAAAAACTCTCCCATGTGGTAGAATATTCCAGGCACCTAGGGATCATCTTTCACTATCTAGAGGAAAAGCCCAGAACTTTTCTTTAGTTTAAATTATTGCTTCATGGTGACATTAGAGCAATATATTTTTTTTCAAAGTTTTATTGATAAACAGATAGCAATGAGACAGTTTCAAATCAAATCGGAAGTACAGTTTCAACAAATAATACACTGCATATATTCTTCTTAGTGGTTAATTGCTGTACAAGATGCGGACTTGTGATCCTATTTACAAACACCATTAGAACAAATCATTCTATTCATTAAGAGAATGCAACTATATATCTATCCCAACCACTTTGAATACACAGATGCAAAATGGACATTCATCGGTATACCCCATTTTTCCTAAGTTCCGTTATTGAATATTATAGGTGTGTAAACTCAACAAAATATTCTAAAAGAGTCCAGTAGCCCATGATAGCATTGGGTCTTCTGTTTAACTGGCAATGTCAGAAATTATTGACCTGAGTCCCCCACAGCTCAACATGACAGGATGGCTTTATTTCCTATATTTCGTCTTCATACTTTTCTGCTGGATGGTTAAGACCAAGGTAAAGCAGGACCTATGCCACAAGAGTTGTAGCTTTTTGGTCTGAGAAGGTCAGTGAAATGCCCTCAGGATTTATCCTGAGATCCTGTACCTCAGATTGTAGAACCTTTGTCAGTGCAGCCATGTGGATGAGTCACGGCCATTGCTTGGCCAATGTTAGAGCAATATTTTTTATAGTAGATAATTAAATTATTATATTTTAGCTTTTAATTCTTGTCTAAGTAATAACATGATTTAAAAAGCCAATACAGATGTATTTGGAGAATTACTTTTGACGTTTCTCTTCCTTCCCCTCTCCTCCCTTCTCCCTCTCTCTCTCCACACCCCTCCTTCCCCTGGGGATAAACTCCAAGGCCTTGTATATGCTAGGCAAACAATGCCACTAAACTCTACTCTTAGCCCTTATCCCCTGTATTTTTATAACAATTTATTGTTATGGTTTATATCTAGGTGTCTTCCCCCAAGCCTCATATAGTCACTGAGGCAGGCTCCTCCATTTTGTGATGATCAATCCTGGGATTATGAGTGTAAATGCTGCTGGGATTAGGAATGTGAGTACTGCACCTACTCTGGAGCAGATAGCCTGAAGGCAGTATAAGGAAGGGAGAGATGCTAGCGAGCTGCTCCTCCCTTTTGGCTAGTTGATGTATATTTGTAGTAGTGATGTATTGCATCCCCTCATATAATTGTGTTAATGTTTATTTGATCTTTTATGTTTAATAGTGTTCTATGAACTTCAGTGCACTGGTGTTGAGTACATACCATTTGTTTGTTTGGTTGGTTGGTTTTTTAAATGTGTTTGGATCGCTTCTCGGCCTTTTGGCTAAGATCAAGTGTAGTATCTGTTCTTATCAGTTTAATATCTGGTACATCCTCTATCTGAGGACAATATATTAAATGGAGTTTTGAGCTGGGAGATAGAATAGGATCTTGCTCCATCCACTCCACGCATCGACCTGGTATTGCAGTACCTCCAGGAACGGTGCACCCCCTCGGGGAAACAAAATAAATAAATAAATAAAATAGATGTGTTTGGTACAGGGTCTCACTTCGCAGCTTGGACTCCTAGTGATTCTCCTGTTTTCAGCCTCCCCAGCACTGGGATTACAGGCATGCACCACTACTCCTAGTCTCCATGGCCAGATCAGTGCACTCGGGGTTGGTGCTGGTGTAGTTGGTGCAGCCTGTGGTGCCAGAGATAGAGCCCCGGTCCCTGTGCTTGCCTAAGCAAGCACTTAGTCCACTGAGCTATCTCATAGGCCCATACATTTGTATTTGTAATTGTTTTCTCTTCCTGTTGAATTGTTTCCATAACCAACATGCAGTGACCTTCTCTGTATCTTCTAATCAGTTTTGGCCTGAAGTCCATTTTGCCTTTAAAAAAAGATACACCTGCTTATTTGGGGGGTGGTGTTACATGGAATTTTTTTTTTTGCCTCTTGATTTTTAGTCTCTGAATATTTTTTATCATATGTATCTTTTCCAAGTAACATCCCATCGGATTTTGATTTTTGAATCACTAGGCAAGTCTGTGTCTGGACTAGATAGCTGAGAATACTTAACAGTTATTACTGAAATGCTGCAGAGACAGCTCAGTGGTCTTTAAGTGCCTGACTAGGGAAGCGCAAGGACCCGGGTTCGATTTGGGCACACCAAGCTGGCCATAGAGACTGGGCGTGATGGTGCACACCTGTAATCGCAGCACTGGGGAAGCTGAAAAAGAAGATCACTAGGAGTCTGAGCTGCGTAGTGAAACCCGGTACCAAATACATTTAAAAAGAGTTATTACTAAAAAGTTTTCTTTCTTTCTTTCTTTCTTTCTTTCTTTCTTTCTTTCTTTCTTTCTTTTTCTCTCTTTCTTTCTCTTTCTTTCTCTTTCTCTTTCTCTATTTTTGTATTTTAGGGAGGGGTCTATATGGTGTTCAGAGTCTCACTACTAGATTGGACTCATAGTGATCCACCTGTTTACAGCCTTCCAAGAGCTGGGATTACAGGCGAGTGCCACCATGCCCAGTCTCAATTGCCATCTCAGTGCGCCCTGGGGGCGGAGGTGGGACAGCCGGCCCAGGGATCAAACCCCCAGCTCCTGCACCTGCTTGCAGGTGCTTTAATCTGCTGAACTATTTGGCTGGAAATACTACTGAAAAATATTGACTTATTCCTGTCATTGCATCGTTTTCCCATTGCTGGTTTTTCCCCCCTCCTACTTAACTGCTATTCTTCCAGATACAATCATTCCACTAGAGTTTTGGCATTATTAACTTTTTTGGTCTCTGAATATCCTTGTGAAATTTTTGGAGTTGTGGTTTGGTGGTAATGAATTTCTTGAGGAGGAAAAATGTTTTTCCTTTAGTGCTCAAAACACTTTAGCTCAGATTTTTTTTCCTTCACTATGTGCTTCAGGTTGGCCTTGAACTCACTATGTAGTCCAGGCTAGCATCAAACTTGCACCAGTCAGTCTACTGAGTGTAGTATTACAGCTGTGCGCTACCATGCCTGGCCTCCTCAGGTTCTTTTATCCTTTAAGGTTTGTTCTGAGAAGTATACCATGATCCTACAACTGTCATTAACCAATAAGAATACAAGTATAGTCACTTAAGTAACAGTAATCCAGTGGAGAAACAAGTCACATAACAAGGGTACATGGAAAGACCAAAGACTTTCTGGAAATGATGGATCCAGAGATCTTGGTCACCAGGGTGACTGATGTCTATGTATACCTCATAAAGTGTTTGTCCTTTAAGGAAGTGTTACAGGCCTGATCATCTCATCTTTATTTTGAGGGCTGGTCTCTTAACAAATGTGTCTCTGGCCGTAGTTGAGATTTTTTACTTTTGTCTTGGCTCTCTCAAGGGCCTAGCCTTAACTGACTGCCCACAATATGTCTTCCTAGCTTAGCTGTCTATATAGTATGTTGAGGTGAAGTTCTTTATTGATAATAGTTATTTGGGGTTTTATATCCCTCACTTACCTGTTTGTTCAGTTCTTTCCCCATACTTGAAAGTTTTCTGTATGATTTCTGTAAACAGGTTTTTTTTTTTTTAATGCTATATGTGGCATCTTCTGAGTTATCACTCATTCCAATTAACCTTACTATTTTTTGAGTCATCCAGCAGCTATTGGATCCATTTTTCCATGATCTCATATTTTTAAGTATAGCTAAGTAATTAGCCACATTAACCCTCTCTTCTAGGTTTTTTTTTTTTTTTCTTCCTTTCTTTCTTGGTCAAATGTCATCCTGCCTGCATCTGTGAGACTGTTTTGCAATGAATTTGCATCAGCAGGCCAAGAGGGACAACAGACTGGCTTTTCAGGTATGAGCCAGAGGAGGCTCTGCTCTTTCAGAACCAAGCAAAAACTCTTTTTTTTTCTCCATAATTTTATTTGATAAACAAATAGCAATGAGACAGTTTCAAATCAAATTCGTAGGACAGTTTCAATAATTAACACATTGCATACATTCTTCCACTAGTGGTTAATTGCTGTACAAGATGCAGACATGATATCCTATCTACAAACACCATTAGAACAAATCACTCTATTCATTAAGAGAATGTAACTATATATCTATCCTAACCACTTTGAATACACAGATACAAAATGGACATTCATCTGTATACCCTTTTTTTGTTAAGTTCTGTTATTTGAATATTATAGGTGTGTAAATTCAGGAAAATATTCCAAAAGAGTCCAGTAGCCCATGATAGTATTGGGGCTTCCGCTTGACTGGCAATGTCAGAAATTGTTGACCTGAGTCCCCCACAGCTCAACATAACACCATGACTTTACTTCTTTTGTTTCGTTTTTATACTTTTCTGCTGGGTGGTTAAGACCAAGGTAAAGCAGGACCTATGCAACAAGAGTTGTAGCTTTTGGGTCTCCTAAGGTCAGTAATAGTAGCTTCATGCTTGGAGTGCCTGTCATTCTGGTGTTCTGAATATGGGCTGCTTGTCATGACATGCCAGTTGCTGCTATGATGTCTTTCGGGTAGGTGGTTGTTCAAGAAGAAAGGGGTGGTGAATGAAAGCAAGAGACAGGAAGAGGAATATTGTGGGACTGTCCTGCTTCAAGGTTGTATATGGTGAGATTTTTGAACATATGTATAAACATAAGAAGTATATAATTCTTTATGCCTATTTTAAAAATATTTTCTAATTTTTAAATGTTTATCATATTCTGTAGGGACTTAAAGTTCAACATATCAATACTTGATGAAAAATACCTGTTCCATATTATGCCTAAGATGTTTGATATGCAGACAGACAGTGAGGTTAAGCTTAACAGCCTAAGTTGTTTGATAATAACAATAAGCTTGTCTTCTGGATGGTTAACAACCTAAGTTTGCAGACCAAAGTTAGAGAAAAAGGATGGCTGCAAGGAAAGCCAACATTTTGGCCAGCCTTCTAAGGTCAATTAAGACTCAGGACATAGGAGAACTTGTACTGTAACGTCATGTAACTCAGTAGTGTCCCAAATTTTCTGATCAAGGAAATTATGGGGCCAAAGAGGAAAGTGATCGATGATGTACTGTGTGCCTAAGGAGAGTCACATGGAGAGAAAACATTCTCTTAGGCTTTCAGAGAGAGCACAGTGACCAAGCAATAGCCGTGACTCATCCACATGGCTGAACTAACAAAGGATCTACAATCTGAGGTACAGGATCTCAGGATAAATCCTGAGGGGATTTCACTGCCCATACTTTCAATAAAATTTTTGTATGTCCTGGATTTCTGTTTGGTAGCTTTTCATGGGTCCTATAATTCTTTGCTAAACTGATCAGTCTTGTTTTGTACTGTTTTGTTTTTTAATTTGTTTGTTTGGTTTTTTTTGTTTTTGTTTTTGGATTCAAACTCATGACCTTGACCTTGCCAGGCAGGCACTTGTGCTGCTGAGCTGTGTAATCCACTGTACTGTGTTTAAGTCAGCTAGCTTTTTAGTAGTGTCTTTTTAAAAACTTCTTGACCATTATGGTTTATTAATTCCATTTTCTGTTTAGTTGCATCATATTTGAGCTCAGCAAATGCTTTACTAATCTGGTTGGAAGTTTTTTGTTTTATTTTTTGTTTGCTTTTGTTTTTATCTCATCTCGTCTCAGTTCCTGTATTGAGCTATGTGGCTTTTGCTTTCCTCCCCACCAACCACCAATAGAATTTCAGCTCTGGAGGAGTTGGGAGTTTTTTGTTTCTGTCTTTTTAAGACAGTGTTTTTAATCCAAATAATATTGGCATTTGCTTTAAAGAAATAAGGAGAAATGTGTAGGAGAAGGTGACAGTTTTGTCTTAGTGTCATTTACTGTTTTATGATTATGCCATTTACTTATTACTAAGCCAAGACATATACTGTGATTATGTTTTGTTCTTAGCAGTATTCATTGCCTCACTTTATGTAACGTATTTAGATTTTTAATATAGTTTTGTATTTTCAGGTTGCATATGTTTAATTTAAACTGCCTGATAATTCTAATTGTGTTGAAAGGTATATTATGTAAGAGCACTAATCTTTTGCTTTTCTCCTTATATACTTCCCTAGAGACAACTGTGCAGTGCTGCTCAGTACATTCTCTTTAGATTTATTTATGCATGACTATGTGCCCTTTTTCAATTATTTACTTCTTTAGTTTTAGGCATTATCTATTATTATTTCTTATTTAAAGAGATAGGAAATTCTCTTTTACCCCAACTTGCACTTTCCATCATGTTAATGTAATTGATTTGTATAATGCAGTTATTTTTTTCTCAGGCTATCATTGTTCATTAAAAAAGTGTATTGCTAGAAGCTGTTTTTGCTAACTTCCACTTTTGGTTACAGAATTTTCTGAGATCCTTTCTTATGGACTGTGTGTATTTAGTGCACAGCATTTTCAGACATTTCATATTGACTCAAACATTTTCATATTGTTACAATCCTGGTAGTTTTTTATTTCATGTATAAGAATTTGTTTTCCATTTCTCTCAATCCATGTCTACTGCCCAGAGTGGGTAGTTTATAAACAATATTCATATTTTGTTCACAGTTATGAAGCCTGAGAAGTTCAAGATCGAGCTGTGAGTAGACACATTTTCAGGAAGGGGACTGATCTCTGCTTTCAATATGATGTCTTGTTGCTGTGTCCTTATGCGGTGGCAAACAGAAACTGAAAGGATACCCAGGATTTGGAGACAGATTGATTTACCTCAGTGGGCAATGATATGGATCATTCTCAGAATATCATGCTGTCATTTCTGGTGGTCTGGGGCTTATATGGGATAAGCAAACAGAACAGAGGCAGAACAGTTTGTCAGTTGGGGATTCGTTTATATATGTGTATCATAGTGACCAGCTATACATCACAGTGACCAGCCATTTCTAAGAGAAGCAATCAGAACACTCATTCTAGAATTTCTCTTGTTCACAGTCTCAAATACCCCACCTTTATTTTATTTTTTTTTAATTTTTTTTTTTTTTTTTTTAGAGAGAGAGAGAGAGAGAGAGAGAGAGAGAGAGAGAGAGAGGTGTGTGTGTGTGTGTGTGTGTGTGTGTGTGTGGCCAGCTCAGCCCACCAGGGGGCGGGGCTGGCTGGCATGTGGTGCTGGGGGATTGAACCGTGGTCCCTGATGCCTTGCCAAGCTTGTTCTAAGTAGGTGCTTTAGACCACTGAGCCATCTCTCCAGCCCTACCCCACCTTTAATACTATCATTTTTGGATGTAAGTTCTAGCCCAGGGATTTTTTTTTTAGGGACGTATACATTTAAACATCATTTATTTCTCTATTTAAATACATATTTTTGATTTGTAAAAGCACATTCTACAAGAGTTTTCTTTTATTTCAGAGGTTATTTATGATCTGGTTTCCTTTATACCTTTCTGCAGTTATTTCTTTACTTCAGATGCTACTAATTCAGAGATTCCAGCTGTGTGATTTCCAGTTTCTTCTATGCTAGTGTCACTTGCATTTGTTCTGGGTGGGCTTGGGGCCTGAGATTGCATTTTGCTCCTTGTCTTTGTCATTTTGTATAGCACTGTCCTCTGACCTTTGGTGCAGTTATAATCTTAGCACCTACCAAAATTCTTACCCAAGAGAGATTATATGGTTAAGGCAGTTACAGTTTTGTATTTACAGAACTACAATTAGGAGCACTAATAATGGGTAGTGATATTTAGCAGTTGACAAACATTTGTAACTAATGGGTTCATATTTTAGACAGTAAAAGCAAGCATTATGTCTGTATAGCTAAGCACATATTAAATTGGGAATTTATATTTAAGTTACTTCCCCTGAGTTCTGTCTGATAACCTCCCCTTGATGTACCTGAGGTCTTCTAGGCAGACTGGTTCACCCCAGTTACCTTTGGTCCCCTTGGTCAAGAGAGAAAGAGAGGATACTCTCATAGATCTGGGTCTAGTAAGGTGTCTCAGCTTACCAGATGCGGATCTATGAAGTTCAAACTCATCCTGATGTGCCTGGCTTGGGCCTGGCTGCTGTGCTCAGCTTCTTCCTGCTGTAGCCCATGGAAGTGAACCCACTGTGCCCCTCTGGCAAGGTGTTCTGCTCCTGGATTAGCTGGGTGGTTCTGGCTCCTAGCCTCTCTGCAGGGATTTCAGCTGGAGAATTTCACACCAGGCCTGTATGCTTGGCCTGGGCTGGGTCTGGAGGGGTCCCAAGAGCATGGCAGAAGGTTTCACTCACATGCTGGGCCTGGGCTGGGTCTGGTGGGTGCAGTGGAGCCGAAGTTCTCCCCTACACACTCTGGGCCTTGGCTGGTTCTGGAGGGGTCCAGAGGAGTCCCGAGAGCACTGTGGAAGGTCTCACTCACACACCGGGCCTGGACTGGGTCTGGAGGAGTCTGGCAGATGCAGCAGAGCGGAAGATCTCCTACACACACTCTGGGTCTGGGCTGGGTCTGGAGGGTTCCTGAGAGCATGGCGGAAGATCTCACTCACAGGCCAGACTTGGGCTGGGTCTAGAGGGGTCTGGAGGGATTCTGAGAGCACTGCAGAAGGTCTCACACCTGACCTGAGCTGGGTCTGGAGGGGTCTGGTAGCCACAGCGGAACAGAAACTCCCCTACACACGCCGGGCCTGGGCTGGGTCTGGAGGGCTCCCAAGAGATTTCTGATTTTAATTAATTAATTAATTAATTAATTGTATTTAGTATAGGCTCTATAGGGTCTCACTACACAGATTGGACTCAATGAGTCTCCTGTTTTCAGCCTCCCAAGCACTGGGATTACAGGTGTGTACTATCATACCCAGTCTCAGTCTCAGTGTGCTCTGAGGGCGGAGCCAGCACAGCACGCCAGAGATTCAACCCCTGGTCCCTGCGCCAGCATAAGCAGGTGCTTTAATCCATTGAGCTATCTGGCGTGCCCCAAGATTTCTGATTTTAAAAGGTACATCAAAGTTATATTTTGAATTTCTGAAAAGTCCTTTTATCCTTCAACTTGTAGTTTGAGCAACAAGTTTTAGATTAGAAATCATTTCTGAAACATTTGAAAGTATTTCTACTAGTGTTGCTATTGAAGAGCCTCTTGTCATTTCAAGTCTGTCAGTTTCCAGTGTGAGATTTTACCCTGTCTCTACCATGTTTAGTGAACGTGGATTACAAGGCACTTCATGTTATGTTGGGATACTTCAGGTGAGCTGTAGTCACCTGCTTCAAGTGGATGACATTAAATACAGAAAGACATAACTGTTCCTTACATGGATTGTTTCACCTACTCTCCTTCCCATTTTTGCCTTTATATGTTACCTCGCTTTTTCTGACACCTGTTCTTTGAGCTTTTCTGTATACTTGAGTAACTGTTGGTATTTGGTATTTAGTTCTGCTATCTCTGGTACTCTTTCCATTTCTCAAATGTGTTAATATCTCTTGTATTATATGAAGTTCTAAAAAGGTGTGATTGAACTTTGCTAATTGTTGTTATTGATAATTGCTTCCTCGTTAGTGTTATAATTTTGGATTATGAGTTTCCTTCCAGTCATTAACTCTGGAAATCATATATATTTGGGTTAAATTCCTTAACTGATTTTTTAAAAAATTCAGTTCTTTTTTTTTTTTTTTTTTTAAATCACAGCTTTTTGTTTCAGGGATTCTGTAGACAGGAGGTAGTGTAACGTAATCCTCATACCCAGTGGGTAATCTTATGGTTAAGAATTTTTGAACAACAGTCTTTTTTATCCAGACCCAAAGCCTCTCTCTCTCTCTCTCTCTCTCTCTCTCTCTCTCTCTCTCTCTCTCTTTTTCATTTTGGATAGATTGAAGGAACTCCCTCTTCCCAGCTCCTAGTTTCCCTTTCTTTGAGAGTGTTGTTGGGTTAGGCTTTCTTATAATGGGAAAGTGTTAAGTCACCTTTTTTGGGCCTAAGGCCTACATGTTGTTACACCTGTGTGTCATAACCCCAAGTGATTGTTTATGGTAGCCCAAAGACAGTTTTACATCTAAGGAGGGGAGAGCTGTGTAGCTCAGCCACAGAAGAGCCTGACTGGCAAGCGCAAGTTCATGAGTTTGATTCCCAGTACAAAAAAATAATAATAATTGAGTTTTATATCCAAGGTATATTTTTTGCAGGCTAGAGAGTTCTCATTATTTTAGCAAAGCAGTTAAAATAATAGTTATCACATTTTATCTAGCATGCCTAGGGGCTGGGCAGATAGCTCAGTAGAATAAGCACTTGCCCGGCAAGCACAGGGTCATGAGTTCAGTCCCCCGTACTGCAAACAAACAAAAAAACTATTATACAGCATGCCTACATATTTTATTGCATGATTTTTTAGATTATCTAGTCTACCATATTGCTGGAAAACATTTATTTATTTATTTAATTTTGAAGAGTATAAAGCAAAAAACAAATAGACAAACAGTAACATACAGCAATACATACATTACAGACTTTCAAAACAAGAACAGCTAATTAACAATGGTTATGTTATCTATTTTTATCATCAGATTTATTGCTCAGATTAACAGAAATAGTTATGCAAGAATGGACAAATAATTGATTATTGTAACACCTTGCTTTCAAGAAACCGCAATTTTTTTGTTTTTCTTTACTTTTTTGGAAGTAGATATTTTAAAATAGTCTATACAAAGCAGTTGTATATTGTCAACTTAAATAATTTTCCTTTTAGATGGGAAGACCAAATATAAATAGCTTTCCCTTATTGACAAGGACAAAATAATTATTTGAGGCAAAGTATTGCATAGTGGTTCTAAGCATCTCTGGAGTCACATAACCTGGGGTGGCGTAAGCTCTGCCACTTATTGCCTGTATGATCTCTAAAAGTCTATGCAATATTCATATCTCTCACATTCCTCATTTTTAAAGTTTCAATAATACTTTCCTTTTAGGGTTTTAATTAAACAAGACATATACATATATATATATATATATATATATATATATATATGTAACAAGTGTCTGGCTATAGAATGTGTTTGGTATTAGTTGTTGTATTAGTATAAGTTCTTTGATATTAGTTGTTACAGCTATTGGCAACAAAAATAGTAACTAGTATTAGTAAATACCTAGGTTTTAGTTATGTAGTACTCATATTTAGTATTAGACACTAGTTACTGTTGTTGCTATTAGTATTATGAATTTCATTAACCAGAACTCTTGATGCTTGAGACTCTTTTTCATTGAGGGAAATGTTTTCCCCTTACTAATAATGCAAACAAAATATTTTAGTTTTCAACTATAGAATCCATAATTAGGACCCCCATATTTTGGGGTCCTAAATTTTTTGGTTTCTACTCTTCCTATTTTATAAATGAGTTCAAACCAGTATAAGAAATCTCTTGCTACTTCCTTAAGCTGTTACTCAATTGTTATTTATCAGCAAGTAACTTTTTCATATAAAAGAATAACTTTATGTTTTTGTTATTTGTGTTGTCTGTTATCCATCAGCCTCCATGAAGATGTTTTCCTGTGAAATATATTTCATTTGAAAAGGTTGGCAGTCTGATAAGGGTCTAAAAGATTTGTTATTCATAATATGCCTTCAGGCTAAATATGATATAGGGAATGTTTTGCTGTTGGTGGTGATGGGGGTATCAGTACTGGAGATTGCACCCAGGCCCTTCTTACTAAGCTTACCCAGCCTTTTCTGAAAAAGAAAATAATTTCTTTTTTAATTTTGAGATAGTCTTACTGGGTCACTTAGATGTCCGGGTCACTCCTGCGTCATCCTTCTAGAGGGTTGTAACTTTTTGTCTTACTGACCTGCCTATTACATAATAGTATTTTTTTCTTACATAGAAAATAGTCCATCTAGGGCTGGCCAAATAGCTCAATGGATTAAAGGGCCTGCTTAGGCAGAGCACAGCAGCCAGGGTTCAAGTCCTGGCATGCCATGCTGGCCCCACCCCCGGGGCACACTGAGATGATGATTGAGACCAGGCATGGTGGCGTGGGCCTGTAATCCCAGCACTTGTGAGGCTGAAAACAGAGAATCACTACGAGTCGGAGCCATGTAGTAAGACCTTGTAGACCCTGTAGACCCTGTGACCCTGTACTAAAACACACACACACACACACACACACACACACACACACACAAAGCCCTTTTGTTAATCTTTAGAAGAGTGGAAATATGGAATCTTAGAGTTATAAGAAACCTTGATATCATGTATTCGTTCTGCTTTCAGACATTTAAAAATCCTTCTTTTTCATGTATCATAGATGATACATGTGTGTCTACATGTTTATATATATGAACTATGTATGTGTAATTGATCAAATTATAGTTACTGTAGTTAAAGAATCAGTTCCTAAGAAGTCAGTAAGACCTTGGTACTTACAATAGTGTAGCTCTGGAACTGCTGATCTAAATCATGCTTAGCTGTGGTCCAGGTTATAGTGATCTGATAATGAATAAGACTGTATTATAAAACTTCCTCTTGTGAAATACATAAATATAAGAAAATACAAATAATGAGCTGGGATGATAGCTCCATGGTCTAAGCGTCTGCCTGGCAAGCATAAGGACCCTTCTTTGATCCTACTACTACATGCCCATGACATGCCAGTTTATGCTGAGCCACCCTGAAGCCGGGCATAGTAGGATATGCCTGTAATCCCAGTGGTGGGGAGGCTGAGACAAGATCATTAGGGGTTGGAGCTGCATACCAAATAAATAAAAATTTTTTCAAAAGGAAATATAATGAATAATAAAAAGAAAATATAAGTAATAAGAAATAAGGAGATAAGATTAAATGAGATAGAGGGATTACGAGTTATAGAGATGATGGATGGATGGATGGATGGATAGATGGTGTAGCGTTAGAGTGGAGTCTTGAGCTGAGTGAGAGAAAAAACTGTGGGGAGTTCTGTTCAAAGTGTAAAGATTAAGGTTTTTGTGCTTGAGAACATTAAAGTTATTCTTAGGTAAGAATGTGCATGCAGAAAGGTGTATATGAGAGTGAACAGAGAGGTGTAGAGAGGTGAGGATTGCATCAAGTAGCACCTGAGTGGATCACTGGATCATTAAACCTTAGTAAGTGCTGTGGGGTAGATATAATTTGAGTGTATTCCCAAGCTGTTGAAGCTTAATTTCCATTGTGAAATACTAGGTGGTTAGGAACTTAGTCTGAATATGGTATCCAGAGGTAAGGCCTTTGGGTGTTGTTTAGGGTTAAAGTCATTAGGGTAGAGACCCCACAAGATTGAGGGACTTTGTAAGAATAGGAAGGAGACCAGAAAGAGGGACAGACAGATACATAAGCATCCACACTCATTTTTCTTATTGTTTACTATGTGATGTTCCATACTGCCTTAGGATTCTGCTTGTAAGAAAGGTGACTCAGGACTGGGGAGATAGCTCGGCAGTCTAAGCACCTGCCTGACAAGTGCAGGGATCCAGGTTCAATCCCTGCTACTGCATGCCATGCCAGCCCTGCGTTGAGCTGGCTCCCAGAACCAAGAGTGGTGGCATATGCCTGTAATCCCAGCACTGGGAAGGCTGAGACAGGAAGGTCACTCTGAGTCTGAACTGCATAGTGAGACCCTGTTCCAAATAAATAAATAAAACGTTAGAAGAAGAAGAAGAAGAAGAAGAAGAAGAAGAAGAAGAAGAAGAAGAAGAAGAAGAAGAAGAAGAAGAAGAAGAAGAAGGAGGAGGAAAAGAAAGGTGACACAAGGCCTTTGCCTTGTACCTTCAGAACCTTGAGCCATATAAATTTTGGTTAAAACTTTTGGTATAGGGGCTGGGGATTTGGCTCAGTGATAGAATGCTTGCTTGGCAAGGTGGAAGGCCTGGGTTCCATCCTCAGCACCAAAAGCAAAAAATAAACCTCTCCTTAAAAAAAAAAAAAAAAAAAAACTTAATTGGTTTTTGGCTGCTGGCAATAGGAAAGGACTGATGTTATAATGATGAATGAGGAATTTGTTTATTGTAAGAAATGAAAAAACGAGGCAAGGCAGAGACCATTTAACAGACAAGCTTTTGTGGAAACAAAAAGACATGTGGTTTAATGCCTAGGTGCAGGCAGGCAGAGAGTGATAAGGAAAGCAGGCCTTTTTATGGGGATTGAAAGAAGGCAAGGTACACTGGGCAGGAAGATGTTAATAAACACCAGTGATCAAAGTTTTCTGGCTGTGAAATGGGCATCTGAGATGAACACACACTTCTCAGAGGATGAAATTAAAGAAGCGAATACATATATGAAAAAATGCTCCACATCACTAGCCATCCGCAAAATGCAAGTTAAAACAACATTGAGATTATCATCTCACCCCAGAAAAAATGGCTATCATAAACAAATCACCCAACAACAAATGTTGGAGAGGCTGTGGGGAAAAAGGAACACTTCTCCACTGCTGGTGGGAATGTAGACTGGTGCAACCGTTATGGAAATCACTGTGGAGACTCCTTAGAAAAGTTGGACTGGAAATCCCATTTAAACCAGCTATTCCTCTACTGGGAATTTTCC
>NW_004524590.1:10685721-10716605 GCF_000260255.1 Octodon degus | reverse complement strand
TATCCATTTTGTATCTGTGTATTCAAAATGGTTAGTATAGTTACATATACTAACCATATACTATAGTTACATTCTCTTAATGAATAGAGGGATTTGTTCTAATAGTGTTTGTAAATAGGATATCATGTTCGCATCTTGTACAGCAATTAACTACTTGGAAGAATGTATGTAATGTGTTAATTATTGAAACTGTCCTACCAATTTGGTTTGAAACTGTCTCATTGCCATTTGTTTCTCAATAAAATTATGGAAAAAAATAAACTAAAAAAATTTTTTAAAATGATGGAGGGAGAAGAGGGGAAGGAGATGAACTCATAATTGATAGAAAACAGAAAGGGTGTCCAGAATGGGAAAGGATCAGGAGTTAGAGCAGAGAGAGACAGAAAGGGAAGAGAAGATGTAAGAATTAAGAGGTTTTATGTATATGTAGAACTCCCCATGATAAATGTAAATAGTATGTACTGCAAATGTATGCTAATAAAAATAAATTAAACTTGACCTTATAAAATTAAAAAAAATGTTTTCTGACTGTGTTACACCTCAGTGGGCAAAGTCCTTGAGGCATCTTGTGTAAGTTTGCAGGTGTCCCCAGATGTTCAGGGAAGTGCTAAATGATGTCTTTACTGGCAAACAGGTTGGATGCTAGAAGAGACATGTCCAGTTTGAGCCTTATCTTTATATGATTTTTTTTTCAGTTGAATTTTTCTCGTCTGTTACCTACCATTCCTCCTTTAGCTGAATCATAGACTCTTAAAATGCTGTTCTTGAGAAAATTCAGTTCTCGTAGACTGCTGTATTTTGTATATTGTTGCTTATATCAGCGAATGGTACCACCAACTACATATTTGACTAGCCTAGACACATGGACACATCATGTTTCAAGTCTCATCCTACTTTTTTTTGCCAATGTTGCCTTTTGGGGGTGGGAGGGGGATGGGCCTATTTGTCTTCATTATCAGTACCAGTCCTATTTAGCCCTTCATTATACTTCTTACTACAGTACTCTCTGTCATTTTAGTTGGGGGGGGGGGGGCAATACTGGAGGTTGAACCCAGGGCCCCCTGAATGGTATACAGGCTATGGTAGTCTCTTAATCTGTCTTTATTCTTAACATCTACATTTCATTGTTCAAAGCCGCATATAATCTGCACTAGTTTTGCTGCCTTGTTTCCATGTTTTGGAGTTTAAAAAAATATTTTTAAAAATCTGCTTTAGTATGTCCAGATGTAACAATCAACTGAACTTGCTATACTTCCAGTTGAATGGAATCTACAACCTACTATGTCTTGACTAGGAGAACATGTTAGATTCTTCTTAGTACCATTTAGAACAGACTAATGTTTGACCTCTTCCTCAGACCAATTTAAACAGAATGGGAAGAGGTGAGGAGGAAGGTTATGTCAACATAAAAAATATTTGCAGGTAACTGAGTGTGTGTGAACATTGAGATACAGTGTTTGAAGCACATAGTTCTTGCCACTGATTTGGCAAGTCTTATTTGACCTGGTTCCAGACAAAAAGAAACAAAAAGAAGGTGAAAGGTAACTCTTAAACATTGTCCTGTATAGGAATGAACCTTGAAATTGTATAATAGGCATGCTGAAAGCTTTAAATACAACCAATGCTGGATTCTAGGTAAAGGAAGTGGAAAGAAAACTGGTCCTTGATTGTATCTCTCATTTGGTAAATCATATAACTTTGGAATCTGTTGAATCTCTGCACTTAGTATTATTTGAAAAAACTACATCCTTAATGTTTTGGCTCTGAGATTATTTTTAACTGGGAACTTCCAAACCACCATCGCTAATTAAGAGGAGAATTTAGTGGTAAAATGACCGTTTACTATGCTTTCCTAATATTTTCCTTATATAAATAATTGTGCAGTGAGCATACTGGTGTGTGTATAACTATTTTCCCCAAAATTGGATTTTATTTTGCTATTTAGGTTAGCATTAGCATATCAGTAGTTGATATTATTGCTTTTGTTTAATATTTCCAATTTTTTTTCTCAAAAGATAAGTCAGAATTAAGATAAGATATTAACAGAATTAAGTATCTTTATTCATTGAACTTTATTTTTTGCATTGTAACTTATGCATGATGTTATTGTAATTTTTCAGTTTTATTCTGAATACGTTGATCATTTTTCTGTGTTTTTATGCTTAGTTGTATGTATGTATGTATGTATGTATGTATGTATGTATGTATGTTTTTTGTAGAATCGGGGATTGAACTCAGGCCCTTGCGCTTGCCAGGGAAGCACTTATTCCACTGAGCCATCTCCCCGGCCCCTAAAGCTTTATTTTTTTAAGGAATAATATAATGTCTTTTGTACCATAATTTAGTAGCTGTGGAATGTGGAGTTTTTACTAAAACAAGGGGATAATTAATAATTTTTCATGACAGATTGGTATAAGATTAAAGTGAGATTTTTTCTAAAGATCTTTAAGTCCTTTTGTAATGACAATAAGTCTTTTCCCAAATTTGTTACAAATAATTTTAACATTTTTTCCATTTTCTGGGCATTATTTTACACAGAATTATATTTGTCATTTGACAGTCATAATTTAAATGTAAGAACAAAATGCAAAAAAGTAATGTGCATAAATATATGAGGCAATATGGCAATAGATATGAAATAACAAAAATACCATGATAGTAGGCTAAAGGCAGGAGACACTTTCAAAGATTTCTTTATATCTTCATATTTTACATATCTTTGACCAGTTCGTTTGAAAGTGGTATGTTATATGTGAAGTCTTTACTCTTGAGTCACAGCTGTAAGTGCAGATACCATTTTAAAAGAAGAAAGAAAATTGAGTATGTTAAAAAGCATAACATATATAAGCTTATTAAAATTTATTTTATTTTTCTTTTAGAAACATGATCAGGGGCAAGTTCTGTTGGATATAGTCTTCAAGCATCTTGATTTAACTGAGCGAGACTATTTTGGTTTGCAGTTGGCTGATGATTCCACAGATAATCCAGTAAGTTTAAACTCTTCCCTTTAATTTTAGCTTTTCTTTATGATGTAATTTTTGCTAATGAGTTTCAAGTTTTTATTTGAATACTCATTATTCTTTTGTCTTCTCCTTTTCTTGATGGTTTAATCTATTAGAGGTTAGTGCCTGTAAGATTTTTATAATTATAAGTCAGTCTATAATCTTGTGCCAGTTTCCATTTATTTATTTCAGAAAACTGTAAGTGTAATTCATCTCACTTGAATTAAAAAGAGAAAATTGGGTTATTAAGTTTAAAATATTATGGGGTCAGGGAGATAGCTCAGTGGCATAAGCTCCTGTCTGGCAAGAACGAGGTCCTGAATTTGATCCCCAGTACCAAAAAAAAGATTAAAATGTTTTGGCCAGTAGTGCATGCCTATAATCCCAGCACTAGGGAGGCTGAGTCAGAAGGGTCTCTGAGAGTTCAAGGTTACCCTAGGTTACCAAGTGAGAATGTATCTTTTTTTTTAAAAAAAAAAAAGGGTTAAAATATTTTGAGACACATAAGGTAATCTACACTAAAGTAAAATTAGCTTTTTGCTGCATTCATGGAGAACTATTTCTAACCAAAGTCTTAGTGTAGATTTTCTATGTAGTGATATTCAAAATAGACCCTTGCAAAAAACATGCACATTAAAATTCCCTTTCAAGAGCTGTACAAATCTTGGGCATTAAATTCCTTGGATTTTTACTTACTATGCAGTAGTTGCAGTCTTTTTTTTTTTTTTTATTAGAAACAGCAAATTATAAATGATAATAAAGATGTTTACCTAGACAATTCAATGTTATGCAATGCAAAACCTTATCATGAACCTGGTGTTTGTTTTGAAAGGTGTACTTACAAATCTGGTTAAATTCTTTGTAAGTTTGTGTGGTCATATCATGAGGCGCTTTTGTAAAAAAAAAAAAAAAAAGATACTCAAGGGAGTCCATTTTGAAAGAAATATTCTGTAGAGTTTAGAAAAACAGGGAAGCTAATGGAATAATTCTCTGGATTGTGTTTTATAACATTTATGAAACAAATGGGTTTATTTTGTGTTTGTTGCTTTTCTCTCATTGTTAAGATCCTAGTTTTCTGAATGAGTTTTAGTAGGAAATAAAAATACAAGATGTTAAATACTACCACTTACTTTCTTGGGATCTTTTAGTAATTTGTATTACAAGCCAACAGAGGAGAAATAGATGTGAATAAAAACAAACCAAGGGCTGGCAAGATAGCTCACCAGATCTCTTTTCTCAAATGGGCTACATCTCTTGGTCTAAGTGTCTAATTGTTTATGATCCAAAATAATTGTATTAGAAAATTTGAAAGAGCCAAGCAAGGCTTTAGAGATTATATAATTTAACACTTTTATTTTTCATGGGAAAATTCCAAAGAAATATCTGTCATTAATGAAATGAGGAATGGAATCTCCAAACTCCCTGTGATAGTTTTTTCATTGGACTGTAATTTCAATACTTAAAGAAGTGTGTCCAAAGAAGAGCCTTAGAGAATAATTCTTACCGGTAATGTATGATTTCTAGTTGTCAGTATGAAATCATATGAAGGTTTTGAAGGATGAGTGCAAGAAAGGGATGCCAAACTTTAAAAGGGAAAGGTTTAAGGAAGGAGTAGTATGAAACATCTACTGAACACTTACTAATTAAATGTTTTATATATAATAACTCATTTAGTCTGCACATTCATGATCAAAATTTTCTTTTGAAAATTTGTGAGTTTTCAAAGAGTTACCACTTCACAAGTGAACTAATTTGTTTAATGAGCTATAGTTGTATGAAATCAGTTGGAGAAATGAGGAGAAGACTGGATTAATATAGCCAGACGACTCAGCTTAGTCCCGCCCTAAGTGAGTCTTGAGCCACCAAGAAACTTCTCACCTTTATTGAGGGCTAAAAACAGGCTAAGGAATGTGCATAACTAATTTGGTAAAGGAACTACTATCTATATTGCTTCCAGCATTCACCAAACTCTTTTAAGTTCACACAACACTAGCAGGTAACATCCCAGGGTAAGGATCAAAGAAAAGACAGGGTGCCTCCAGGAAATGCTGTTATCTGTGACTTTGTATCCCAGCTTGCTGGAATTTACAAGAGACAACTTGTCTTTTTAGGTTCTGTTTCTTGGTCTTTGCTTCCTTGAGACAGCAGGCTTCTGTATCATATCTCTACAATATGTTACATTTCTCATTTGAACTCCCACTTCTCTGGGTCTAAAGCCTATGTTGTCTTAGTTCCTTTCCAAGAGATGGTGGCAGAAATGTACTATATTTTCTCCCTTCAAAAAAATCTAAATATATTAAGGAAAAGTGGTAGTATGCAACAAAATTATCAGTAGTTATCGAAGGAATATGGTAACAATGAAATAATTTTCATGTTTTTAGTTCAACTTTTTTTCATCTTAAAGCTTATCCATGTTATATATACTACGTATGTATATATTATACATGTATATGTGCCTTATATATTAGATCAGAACTAATATTACCATTTGCACGTAGACATTGAAATTAGTTTAATTATAATTAATTTAATCATAATTTAAAAACTAGAAAGGTACTTAGGGCTTTGTAATATATTTTTTAATGTTTGTTTGGTACTGGGTTTCACTACACAGCTTGGACTTGTAGTGATCCTCCTGGCTCAGTCTTCCCAGTGCTGGGATTACAGAAGTGCAGCACCACGCCTGGTTTTCGGGGTTCCAGGGCCAAAACAGGGCGTGCACTACTGGGGATAAAACCCAGGTCCTTGCACTTGCCAGGCAGGCACTTAGAATGCCAAGCTATCTCCCTAGTCTTAGGGTTTTCTTTTTGCCTTACAAGTACCAAATATAGAATCATGGCTATCTTCTTTAGAATCTTCCTTAATAAGTTCTAATGAAACAGAATTAGGGAAAAAGCTTTGACTTACAGAAAATTCTCATACTTTAAAAGTTATTTGCCACAAGCGTAGATTTTTAGCATAATGTTATAATAGTAATTTTTAGTAAATCTATGTTGAGTGAAGAAATTGAATGAGGTGATTATGATTATTGTATGTAATTCCTTAGTTTCACAGTCAGTTAAAGGCATTGGCTGAATATCATTGTAGAAAAGCATGATAGAGCAAAGCTGCTCAATTCATGGCTTCCAAAAAGCAGAGCAAGGGAAAGTGTCAGAAATAAGAGATGTATCCCAAGACCACATCTCTATTACTCATCCAGACACTTGTTGTTCTAATCCCCTAGGCACTTCCCAAACCAAACAAACTGAAAATAAAATAAACCATTGCATTCCACCCTTTTTTACCGTGACACTACAACCAATCTCCTGAAGCCATACCTCCAAATAAAGTGGTAACCAGCTCAACATTGCACCTTTAATGATGTAACTATCTTGTACACAAGTTGCAGTAATCCCTTCTCTTAGGCTTAGCAATTGTAGTTTTGCTCAGAAGTCCAAATGTCTTCTCTGAGACCAAAAAGCAAACTAGCATCCAGAACCCATGATGATGAGGTGTGAGTTCTAGAGGGTTTAGGTGAAACAGTGCTATAGCCTTGTCATTTGCCAGTTACCTGTCCTGCCTTGGCCTGGCTCTACTCTTTCCAGCTTTCACTGTTGGACCTTCAGTGTTCTTGGCATTCAGTGTTCTCTTAACTTACTGAGATCTCCAGTGCACCTTCAGCTTTGTTCCCACAGTTTCATACACCCACATTTTGGATCCATTGCCTAGCCTCCAGCCTTCCTTTCAAATCTGAGTAGAAGCTTGCAAGACCCAACAGCTCTTGCTTTCTGCATCCCTAAACAACCAGCATTCCTGGACTATATCAAGTTCTGCCAGCAACTCAGTCAGTAAGCAAGATTCCTTGAACCCTGGCTGCAGTGGCCTCAGAATAGCTAAACCATGGTGAAATGAATTCCAGGGAACCAGTTCCTTAGGCAACCCCTCTTAGCAGGTGTCTAGGGACTTCCTTTTCAAATGAAAGATTTAATCTTTTTTAGATGGGTTTGCTGATTTCTGAGATGCCCTCAAGGCATCATCTTGTCCCAATTCAAAGTTCGTTTGATCAGTCAGCCATCCGTGCTTCTGTCCTTCTGCCCACCCTTTCTCCCTCCTTTCCTTCTTTATTCCTTCCTCCCCCCCCACCCCGTTCATCTTTGTCTCTTTTAAGTACATGTTAGTAATGTAGAATGGTAAGGTTCATTTTGGTAAATCACCATTCTGTGGGTTTATTTTAATAAATTACTATATACATTTAACATATTCCTCTCCCTTTGTTCTTTTCTAATCACATTTTCTTTCTTATCACCAAATACTGCCTTGTGTTTTCCTCACATTCATTCATTCATTCATTCATTCATTCACTCACTCACTCACTCACTCACTCTACTTACTTGATATGGTTTAGATCTAAACTGTCCCCCGAAAATCAGATGTGTTTGGAAGATAATTGGATCGTGGGGCACCATACTTATCAGTGGATTCATCCATTGATAAGTTAAGTGGCTAAGTATACTATAGGAGATGGAACTTGAAGATAAGTCAGTGACATATAGGGTGCTATTCAGAAGGGTATATTCTTGTCCCCAGCTCCTTCTTCTTCACTCTGCCTCCTGGTTGCCATGTATTAAGCAGCCATTTGCTACTATGCCTTTCTACCATGCCAGTTCTGTCGCGGAGCCAGCAGATGATAAACTAAAACCAAGGTCCAAAATGATTTTCTCCTCCTTAAGTTGTAGGTGTCAGATATGTCCTTGCAATGCAAAAGTAGGTAAGAGAATATAAAGAAGAAAAATGTATGACATCTAACTTTGTGAACTTGGCTTATTTCACTTAACATGCTGGTCTCTTAAATCCATTCATTTTCTTACAGATTATACAGTTTCATTCTTTACAACTGAATAATACTTCTGTTGTATGTTACGGGTCGGTGCTGAAAGAAACAAGGAGAAAACCTGATAAATATAGCTTCAGAGGTCTCACTGAGATTAGTCTTTCTCCAAGTGAGCTCAGAGCCTCAGAAGCATCTCACATTTATTGAGGGGTAAAGGCAGACCAAGGAATGTGCATAATTACTTAAGTGAATACAAACTACTATCTCTGTTGACTTCCACCATTTGCGTAACACTAGGTTCACACAAATGCAAGCTGATAGCATCCCAAGTAAGGGATCAAAGGACAAGGCGCCTGTAGGAGAAGCTGTTATCTGCAGCCTTGAATCCCAGCTTTCTGGGAATTTGCAAACAGACAGCAACTCTCCTCAGACTGTCTATTGTTCCCTGCTCTCTTGGAACATCAGGCTTTTGTCTCAAATCTATGTTTTTACATGCTTCAGAGTGTGTGTGTGTGTGTGTGTGTGTATGTGTGTATCACATTTTCTTTTTTGATGGACATTTAAGCTGTTTGGATAGCTTGCCTTTTTTGCATTGGACTCCTCTCTCTCTCTCTCTCTCTCTCTCTCTCTCTCTCTCTCTCTCTCTCTCTCTTTTAGTATACCAGAGGTGAAAAAACCAAATGACCTGGTACCACATGTCACACGAGCCCCATCCCCAGACTCACTGAGCCTGGGCAGAGTGGTACATACCTGTAATCCCAGTGCTGAAAAGACTGAAAACCCGAGGATCACTAGGAATCTGAGCTGCGTAGTAAGACCCTGTACCAAATGCATTTAAAAAAAAAAAGAAAAGAAACAAAACAGAATTCACAGAAGTAGAAGAAAGCATTATTATACTTGTAGGCCCAGAAGTGCTATGTACTCCACAGTCTGAGCCAGGAGCTTGGAGGGGTAATAGGACCTTTGATGAGAAAAGGGTAGCAAACTAAGGAACAGAAGTAAAACAAAAGCAGTTATGCATACCTGACAGTTTGGAACTCTGCACATCTAGGTGGCCATAGCTGGCTGTGGAGTAAGATATCAGGATGTGGTGAAGCTGTTTGTTTATTATATCAGGGTGTAGCTGTTACGGGAAAGGGAAGAAGAAAAGGTGCAACATAGGAACATCTGGAATGAGCAGTTTTGTTTTTCCTCTAGCAATATCACTATAATATGCTAACTTTAATTCTTTTTTAAATATACCCAGGAGTGGTACAGCTGGGTCAAATGGTGTATCTATGTTTGTTTATTTATTTTTTATGTATTTGGTACAGGATCTCACTACGCAGCTTGGACTCATAGTGATCCTCATGTTTTCAGTTTCTCTAGTGCTGGGATTACAGGTGTGCACCACTTTGACTGTCTTGGTGGACCTGGGGGTGGGACTGGCAGGGCATGTGGTGCCTGGGATCAAACCCCAGTCCCTGCTCTTGCCTAAGCAGGCACTTAGTCATTGAGCTATCTTTCCAGCCCTATTTATTTTTTGAGGACCCTTCATACTGCGTTGTGTAGTGATTATACTAGCTTGGAAAGTAGATTCCTTTTTAGTTGCATCTTTGCCAGCATTTGTTGGAGATCGGCCTGGCCTCCAGCCCTTAGTGCTGGAGTCCTTGCCCCAGATAACACCCATGGGGAACCAGCCTGCTCCTCCAAGCTTTACTAAAGGCAAGAACCCCCACGCTGGAATACGCTGTCCTAGAGGGCATATGTTAAACTAAACTCTGTGTCTTTATCATTCATCCTCATTCTTCCTTGTGTCAGGGGAGCAAACTACTAGCAGGACTAGATTCCTGCAAGTGGCACCTTGCAGGGTGGAGAAAGCATGGAGGAATGGGCTGGTTCCACACACATGGTGCTGGACATGGGATCTGGGACCTGTGGTGTAGGCTGGTTTCCAGTGAGAGTTGTTTTTTTGTTTGTTTGCTTGTTTTTAAATTTATTTATTTGGTACAGGGTCTTGCTACACACCTTGGACTCGTAGTGATCCTTCTGTCTCAGCCTCCCCAGTGCTGGGATTCTAGGCATGTGCCACTATGCCTGGTTTCAGTGGTCAGCACACCATGTGGCTGGTACAGCATGTGGTAGTGGCATTTGAACCCAGTCCTTGCACTTGCCAAGCTGGCACTTAGACCACTGAGCTATCAATAACCATTCTGACTGGGCAGAGATAGAATCTTATTGTAGTTTTATTTTACATTTCTCTGTTTAAAAATGTTATTAAACATTTTCTCATATATTTATTGGCCTTTGGAATGCTTTGAAATTTCCACTACCAGATCAGTTAGTCTAGTATCCTTAAATTTAGCCTCCCAAAAAGTCTTGAGATATGAATGAAGTTTAGAGAATTTAGAGGTTTGGTGGTGTTTTTTTGTTTTTGTTTTTGTTTTTTCCAGAGTAACATCCATGATCTCTAGTCCTTCCTGTTCCCAGTGGAATATCTGTTCCCATCAGTAAGTCTGTGAGTCTGGCCTTTATTATCTTTGTTCCCATCAACGTTATGATATCCTTAGACACCTAACGTTCAATAAGTCCTATTCACAGCGTTCTAATGTTTCTCTAGCCCACATCTTAAAACCTTTACAAACTCCTGCAAAGCGTTTCCAGAGATTTCTGAACCACATAGTCAAATACAATCACAACAGTGACAAATTTTCTGCATTGCTTAGCCTTCCCAGTGCTGGACAGGGTACTGACACAACTTTGAGAAGGGCAGTTTCATTGTAGTTTCAGAGGATTCAGTCCATAATATAGATAAATAGCTTAATTCATGGTGGCCAGGAAGCAGAGCTGGGGTAACAGTGCCAAAGGAGGAGGAGCCAAGCACTATGTATAGAACCCAACAGGGTTCAAAGATAAGGAAACAAGAGAAACCAGTAAAATGCCAAAATCACAGCACAAACTATCAAAAGATGACCCATGCAGACACACCCAACAGGTATGCTTTTCTAGTCCCCTAGGTAGCTCCTAAACTTGTCAAGTTTACAATTAAGTTTAACTAAACCATTGACAGTGGCCTTAATCATCATGCTGTTTATCAAAACCTTGAGAGTATATTTATTATTCTTGTGCATTTTTTACTTGGAGTAAATACCCTTTGCCTAGAGTTTTTGATTAGTAAGATCTACTGTGGAGTTCAGGTATTTGCCTTTCAGTTGAGTTCCTATATATGCTAATATTGCTGGTCCAAAGAGACACATTTTGAAAATCACTGCTATAAGTTGATGAATTGTCAAGACTACTAAAATATGAATTAATTTATTAGGAATGATTTGATTCATCCTTTGAATCCTTTGAAGATTTCTTTTTTATATGACAGAGTTCTTGAATTTATTTTTATCACATTTTAGTACTTAACAGGAAATGTCATATAGAAGATGACCAGTATTTACCAATCCATGATTTTAGTGTAATTGCTAAAATACTTGACTATATTTCACGTTAGTATTTCTCTCATATTTGTATCATGTATCTAGTATGACAGTGTGCCTTAACGTAGGCTCTTACTACCTATTGCATAAACCTCCTGGATACCCTGCCAAGTACTTCTTTCTCTTCTCTTTCCTCCCTTCTTTCCCCCTTCTTTTCTGTTTTAATCCTCTCCCACTTTGGAAAGGAATGACTGATGATAGCTGATATACAGAGAAATGTTTCAGAAAGACGCAGCAATAGTACAGCCATTTAATGTGAAGTGACAGAAATGCTGTATTTTAAGAATTTGAAAAAAAGTTAATTTGGGAAGTATTTACAGTAATAGAAGAGTGGTAAAAGATAAGTTTTGAGTAGTATATGAGATCATGAAGTACCTTTCATTCTGTTAATATATTTACCTATGAATTTGTGTAATAGCATGATACTTGTACTTGTTAGATGGATCATCACTTTGATTATAGCATAGCTGGTGACTAATAGATGGTTGGAGGATGGTGGAATAATGAAGTTACTAGGAAAATTAATGATTGGAGGGCATGAAGAGAAATGAACGAAAATAAAGTCAGTAGAACTTGTTGATTTGGTTAAGATAGAGTTCGTAATGGAATTGAATTAACTCATTTATTCAGTAGCACTTTAAAATAATGTAGGATTTCTACACAGATGATTACATATGAAAATGGTAAATCTATGTTGTACTCCTTAGATAAACCCCAAGAGACACAGTTGCTTATAATCTTACTTAGTGTATTGGAACTTTGCTAAAAAAAACCTGCTTTGCAACAGCAAGAAAAAACACTGAAAGGACACCCAGGATGTGGAAACACCTTTATTTTGTATTGATGGGCTCTGATCAGGTTCATTCCCAAAATATGAGGCCCTAAAGGATCAGGAAGGAAGGTTTCTATGGGGTTGAAAAAGTGAGTACAAAGGCAGACTTACTAGGCTGTCTTTGATTCTTGAACTATGCATCACAGTAACCAGCTGTTTCTAAGAAACAAAAGTAACAGGAACTGGAACTATTACCTTGGCAACTAACAAACTGAGGTATACTGACTGGGAGGAATTTTCTGCTATAATTTCTGGGATTTTTTCACAGATTCCTTAGAATACTCTATGTAAGTAATCATGCATGTGTGACATTCACTTTGATATATGTATCAAAGGACATACCAAAGTTGACTTACGTTTCTGTAGTATGAAGTACTGTAAAATTTAGTGGACAAACAGCTTCCTTCAGCCAGTAAATAGGAAAGGCTGCTTGTCATCTATTGGAAGAAGCTGTCATGCTTCTGGTTCCCTAACTCAGAATTTTTATTTATTTTTACCTGTGTATCTTTTATTGTTTCATGGATTGCTTTGAAGTTTTTACATAATTATCTTAAAATCCTGTGTATAGTTTCTTTAAAGTTAAATAAGCATCCTATTTGAAAAAGCAAACATAAATGTTTTTGTAGCAAGATGGCACACTTTGCACATGCTAATTTTAATGACTTACAGTGCACTGTGTATTTTAATTTTATTGTTCAATTTAAGCCAATTAATGCTATGGATCAAGTATTAGCCTCATTTTGTAGATGAGACAATTGTGATACTGAGAAATGAAGTAAATTGCCTAAGATCACAGTGCTATTGAATAATAGAGTGGTTTTAGAGGTGTTCTATATTAAGCAGTGAGCAGGGAAGGCATTTACTGACACTGCTGGGAATATTTGGAACAAGGTATACTTATAAAAGCCACTGCTATTATGGACTGCCAGATTGTATTGGATTATTTTGCTGAATTCACATACCTACAATATCTTAAATGACAATGGAATACCCATCTCTGACAAAACTGAACAAAAAAGAAGGATATAAACGAAGGACCATTTTGTACTGAAATACGTGTATTTCATAGAGTATCTGTATGTACAAAATAGGATAGATACACAGCTACTTTCTCTTAATTCAGTGAGAAGAAAGATTTGTATTAATAGTGTTTGGATAGGATATCATGTCTACATCTTGTACTATGAATAACTCTACAAAGACAACAATATGCAGTGTATTAATTATTGTGTCTGACCTATTAACCTGTTATGAAATTGTCTCACTGCGATTTGTTTCTCAATAAAATTAATAAAAAAAAGTAGCTAGTTCATTAACCAAGTAAATCCTATCCATTGGGCTTTTGGAAAGCACTTACCTATGTGCCTACCCCTAAGTGTAAATACTTGGATTGGCAAAGTTAGCCTGTGATACCAGTTAACTGGTAACACTCAGTGGAAAGTAATAAAATAGACAACATTTGAGGAAATTCAGCACTGAGAAAACAATCTAACTTGTTAAAGCACGTATTTTGTGTGGGAGGAATTAAGAGAACAGTTCTGTAAGGATGGAAAAATATTGCCATTCTTGGAGTTAATAAGAAAATGAAGTGAATTTCCATGAATGTTGTAATTGAGAAAAACAACCTAATGTAGATTTATTTTGTCTAATTATGATTATTTTTTATATACTTAAATGGGGGCCTGCCCATTAGCTCAGCTCTTTCAGTGATTGCTTAAACAAAGCAGTCAGGCTCAGGATGCTGTGGTTTGTTCCCCAGATCCTCAAGCCTTGCCAGATATACCCTGAAGGCATCCTGAGCCAGCAAAATAAATAAATAAATAAATAAATAAATAAATAAATAAATAAATAAGTAAATAAATAAATAAAAAATCCTTCTGAACTTTTTTTGGGGGGGAGTTGCCCTTAGCTCAATCGTTTAAGTGCCTGTTTAAGCAAAGGCAGTCAGGAGCAGGATACAGAGGTTCGATCCCCAGCTAGACCTGCCCTTCAGGCAGCCTGAGCCACGAAAAAAAAAAGCAAAACTCCTTTTATGTACTTAAATGCCATTTATCTTTCCTTACCTACAAACTGTCCTTATCCATTGCCTGTTTTTTAAGTGTTGATCTTTTTCTTATTGATGTGCAAAGTTTCTTTACATATTGATTTTCCCCAATTTTTCTTTTGACTTACTGATTATAAATGCCACTGTTTTTGCTTAGTAGTGCTTGTTACAGCATTGCTCTTTTCATGAGTTAAATTGATAACCTCAGTCCTGTCTCTGTGACATCATTGATGAGGTCTAAGTTTGTGGTGTCTATAATACTCCTTTAAGCTGTGTTAACACATCTATTTGTGTATGTAATTATATTTGTTTTACTTATGTCAGAATATTTTGAAGGGGAACTGAATGAGGCAGTCATGTTTGGGATATATTATTCTCAAAATTTGATTGTAGGCAACCCTTAAAGTAAATGCAGTTTATGACTTCCCATTATGTTCGGATATTTTGAAGGGAAACTTAATGCTGTAGAGTTTGGTAGAGTATTGATCTCAGTTTTGATTTTAGACAATATTAAAGTAAATGTAATTTATAATTTTCCTTAGAAAAATATGAAGAAAAAATCATTGGATTAATACAGATTAGTGAAAAGATAGAGAAATGGAGGGTAAACAAATGTTGAGACAGAGCTAAAAAACAGCTATTTGTTAGAAATGGAGTAGGTACTACCTCCAACTGTTGAGTCATTTGGTGTCTAGATAGTCTTTGAATAAATATTTCCACACATATTCTAGGCCAAGTCATGTACTAAGTGATGTCCTCTTTATTGATTGAAACAGATTTGAACCCAGGCCTTTTGGAACTTATAATCTAATGAAAGATACAAGCAATAAAAGGAAAAAACAAACAATATAATTGTGAAAATGTCATGAAGGAGATTAATGTCTTTTTCATTTATGAAAATAACAATTGGGAGCTGCTTGGCATCCATTTGGTAGAGTGGTCCATGAAAGCCTTTAAGAGGAGGTAGGATTGATAGTAATGAAGAGGAAGGTGTCTACTATGAGAAAACTGTGAAAAGGAAGCTTGAAATTGGGAGACTTAAGATGGCATCTTTGAGAAAGAGAAAGGCACGCACAGGGCTGTACCTGCTAATTTGAGATAAGGTAGAGACCATTCAAGGTGTTGTAGTCCTGCACTGAGAAATTATCAAGAGGTGTTAAGCAAAGGAGCAGTATAAGCAAGCTTATGTTTTAAACATTTTCAGATGAGAATGAAGAAAGAAAAAAATAGAGAGTGATTCATAGACAATGACCAATGCCTAGACTACAACAAGGAAGATAGCAAAGTAGACTGAGAAAAATTGGTAAATTCTAAGAGTAGTTTGAAGTTAGAGTTGATTGGATTTAGTGTGTCACATGTTACAAATAATGGAAAAAATTCATGGATTATTTCCAGCTGTTTGTTAATAAACTCTAATGGGTTGGGGGTGTAGCTCAGTGGTTGAGGGCTTGCCTGTCAAAGAGGGTTCAACTCCCAGAACCACCACAGATAAGTAAATAAATTTTAAATGTTTATATGCTTTTCATGAAATCAAATATGGCTGGTAGGAGTTAGGTTTATAAACAGTGATACATAATTTATATCTATGTAGTTCTTTTGAAATTACTGCCACATTTAGAACCTCATTTTGGTTCTTTAATTTTTTTTACCTGAAATATGTTGGTAACTGAAATGTTTTCTGAATTCATTTATAATTTTCGAGAAATAAGAGTTTCACTGGCATTCAGAAATATTGAGACTGCTTAAAATTATACACGAAAAGTAGTCATCCCCAAACTAATCTGACTCTTCCGAAATTGGTTTTAATTTTTTAAACAATTTTAAGGAATATTGTAAAAATTGTAAGATGTATTTTATGAAATAAAATTTTAAGTTCTGTAGTTTACATTTTCTGAGTGTAAAGCCCAACATTTTATCTTATGAAAGGTAAAGGAGTTTTTAAACTTGTCAAATAAAATAGTTAAATGTATAGATAGCATTTCAGATTGCTGTAGTTACCAAACATCTTTACTTTTGAAATAGAGATTATTGCTTATTATATATTTATGAGAAATTCAATTACAGCTATCCCAAATGCATTCAGTAATCTCTAGCATAGTTTTGTCATTTCATATAAATTGTATTATCTGTAATCTAATGATTATTTTCCCACCTGTAAGTTGTTTTATTTATTTATTTATTTGTGTGTGTGTGTGTGTGTGTGTGTGTGTGTGTGTGGCCAGCTCAGCCCACCAGGGGGCGGGGCTGGCTGGCATGTGGTGCTGGGGGATTGAACCGTGGTCCCTGTGCTTTGCTAAGCTTGTTCTAAGTAGGTGCTTTAAACCACTGAGCCATCTCACCAGCCCCACCTGTAAGTTTTTAAAAATGCAATTTTTAATGTTAATCTTCAAGTAGAACAGATTTATAAGAACTGAAATATTAGTTCCTTAGGGAAAAAAGAAATCAGTCTTCTTCACTTATTTTTCAGAGATGGCTAGATCCAAACAAACCAATAAGGAAGCAGCTGAAGAGTGAGTATACACATTTACTTGGTGTTTTAGAAGCATATGTTATGAAGATAGGGGATTAGTATAATCTTATTAATTAGAATTGCTTTTATTAATTCTAGGAGGATCTCCTTACAGTTTGAACTTTAGAGTCAAATTTTTTGTAAGTGACCCCAACAAGTTACAAGAAGAGTATACAAGGTTGGTATATTGGAACATATTTCTTTTGAAAATTCTGTTAGAACTCTAATGAAATTTAGAAATTAACTAGACAAAAATAGATTATCACGTTGTAATTCTGAGCTTCCCAGCCAGCACATAGAATAATTAATGGTTGTTTCCTCTCCTTTTTTTTTTTTTTTTTTTTTTTGGCAGTACCTGGAATTGAACTAGGGACCTTATGCTTGCCATGCAGGCACTTATGCTGCTGAGCTATATCCCTGGCCCTTTCCTCTCATTATGGATGAGTAGAAGGGCTTTTAATATTAGAACCTCAGTACCACCCCACTGAGTGACAAGTAGTCTCCCAAGTGGTAAGATGAGAATTTTCAAAGGTTTTTTTCTCCATGTAAAAGCTTTTCTGTATGTATATTTTCTTCATTGAGGGAAATGGAATTTCTAAAGCATATAACCATTATAGGCAGGAACAGTGGTCAGTAGTGGATATTGTTTAGAATATTGTGCTGGAGTGGAAAAAGCTAAATTAAGGATATTCAGCCTAAGATACTAATTCTTAGGCTGTATCTATAGAATCTTTTAATGCTAATCCAAGTAAGAAAAATGAACTAAAATTTATGAGAATCCTTTTCTTTGTGTTTGTTGAGGGAGGCTGATTTTTTTTTTTTTTTATTAAATAATGGGAAAAGCCAGCCATATAGGTTGAGGATAAGGCAGCCCTAACACTTGGAACCAGCAGTAGAATTCAAGCTAGTTTGCCTTAAGAAATAAAATTGTATTATGTAAATTTCCTTTAATCAACATTTTTGCCCTTAGTCACATTTTGTTGTTATTAAACAATTAAACTAACAAGATTATTTATTATAGTAACACTTGTTATAGTAAAATGCCATCTAATTTTGCATGAACTACTCTGAATTAATGAAAATTCTGAATTATAAGGCAGTATTAAGTAGAGTATTATGTTCAGGTACTTGAATAACTTGAAATCAAATCAAATGTTCTATAGTATCTGTTTTTATAATTAGATTTTTTTTTGTAACTGAAATCAAACTCAGGACCTTGCATTTGCCAGGCAGGTGCTGTGTCACTGAGCTATCTCCCTGGCTCATAGTTAGACTTTTAAATGTATGATAGTTTAATTTTAAATCAGAGTTCTAACCTATTCAATGTTTATGATAACTTTGTTTATGTAAGTAGTTAGCATACTTTCAGTTATAATCAGTTTCATAATTTATTTCACTCAGAAAACTGAATTTCTGAATGGGACTTGAATGTGTTGTTTCATTTATAGCCTGTGCTTAAAATGTAAGGAATAAATATGTTTCACTGATAATTAAGTCAAAGTAACTTTTTTTGGAGGGGGGAGGTCTCATGATGTAATTCAGGCCAGCTTTGAACTCATTATGTAGGCCACGCTGGCCTTGAACTCACAGTAATCCCCCTCCTCAGCCTCCCAAGTGCTAAAATTACAGGCATGCACCACCACACAGGCCCTCAAAGTAACATCTTAAAGTAAGTGAAACCAAGGTTCACAGTCATTGAAAATTGTGCTTTCAGCCTAGGTCAGTGATGGTTGGTGAATCTTTCAGAACTTTCAGAGATAACAAACTGCACATTTGCAGTACATGTGCCACCACCACTGCTGTAGGTTATCTTTGCTTTCACTAGACATAATTTTTATTTCAAAACCCTTAAAGTTTGGTGTTGTAGCACCCATTTATAATGCAGGCAGTTCTGTAGACTGAGCTAGGAGAATCTCTGAGTTAAGGCCAGCCTGCACAATTTTGGGAGACTTTGTTTCACAAGTATTTTTTAAAAATAAGACTGAGAAATAGCTCAGTGATAGAGTCTGAACTCATGTGTGAGCCCCAACCACTCTAATATAAAATCTTGCAAGTGCTGTATTTGGTAAAATATGTTAGTTATATGGTTAGTTTTTAGTTAATTACTGTGGTGTACATCTGTGCTTTTAATTATATATTTGAATCAGGTGAGAGAGACCTGTACACCATTCTAATTGGCCACACTCTGGACATTCTGAATTAGTAGGTCTTAGAGATGATTTAAGCATAAACTCCTCAGGAGGTTCTTATATATAGCCAGGATAGGGAAATATTCCTTTAAAACTTAAATGTTTGATTAGCTTTAATATAATAATCATAATTAGTAACAAGAATATCCTTGGCTACAACTGCTGAATTTCAGGACTTGTTTAGTTAGATTTCCCCCAAGCCTAAAAGCTGTGATAACTTTATATTGACAGTACCATTTTGAATTAGTGGGAGAAAAGAATAATGCCAGAGCGCTTCCATCAGTTTAAATGTTATTCTATATTGGCTAAAGCTGGCATCATTAAAATTGGATTTTTTCAGTTCCTAAGATACATAAACTAGACAAATGATACTAGTTTGTTTGGTTTTTTGTTTGTTTGGTTGGTTAGTTGATTGGTTGTTTTACAAATATGCACAGAAGGCTTCAATAAATTTTTTAATTAATTTGCCTCTGAGCACAGGCTGATTATATAGGACTTGAATTCTGGTTTCTATTGCAATAATCCTGTATGGTTGAATGAATATGTAAGTAAAATTCAGCAAGTATAGCTATTATTTTTGTAGGACCTAAAATACCACATCAAAGATTGCATTAGTTACTTTGTCAGTGGAACACAATATCTGACACCTACAACTCAAAGGAGGAGAGCTTTAATTTTGGCTCATAGTTTGTAAAGGTTTTTCATCCATACTGGACTACATGTAAGGCAGATTGATGTAGCAGAGGGGCAGGTGAAAAAGTGGCTCATGGAGTGGTTGCAGGAATTTGAAAAACAAGAGACGAGGGAGATACACTCCTCTAGGCTATGTCCCAATAATCCACCTCCTGCCTGCAGACCTCCCTCCACATTACAGTTGGCTGTAGACTTGTCATTGGGCTAATGCACTGATGCCCTCAACTTCCATTTACTCCCAAAGACCCCCCCCCCCCGTGATCACTTGAGGCTTTCAGGGGACATCTAGATACAAATCATAATGAGGTTTTACTTACTTCCTTTAAATCTTAACTATAAGATTATTTCCAGGGCTGGAGAGATAGCTCAGCTGAATAAGCACTTGCCTGGCAAGCACAAGGGCCTGAATTCAATCCCCAGTTCCTCAAAAAAAAAAAAAAAAAAAAAAGATTGTTTCCACGCCAGGAACCTTTGCTTTTGGTGATGGTGGTGGTAGTGGTGGTGGTAGTGGAGATAATGGAGGTAGTAGAGATTGAACCCAAGACTAGACTCTTGCACATGCTAAGCATGAACTTTACCCTTAGCTACTTCCCAGCCCATCCTAAACTTTTGATTGTAATGCCAAGGGGCTAGGGATAAGTTTGATCCCTGGTACTGAAAGGAAAAAAAAAAAAAAGTATTAAAGTAGATAATATTTATAATACGCATTAAACGTCACAGGAAATTTATTTACTTTATATATAAAGCCAGGAAACGTGTGTGTCTGTGTAAAATGAATATCTGATTCTCTGAAAACCTTAATTATATTCTTTGGCAATTTGCATGTTGCCATGAAACTAATTAATGACAGGATTTTTAAATGACTCTTGGGATATATACTTTATTTTTTAGTTGAATAAGTGTCTTAAAATTGCTTTTCAAAACATTGACCAACAGAGCTTTGTTTTTCTGCCAACATTATACAGTTGCCAGTGACTTTGCCCAGATGTTGATGATGAATGGGTCTTAGCAGAAACAGTAAAGCAGTGCCATCTCTTAGCAAGCCTCAGTCTTGTAAAGTATACTTAAATATACTTTAATAAAAGGTGATTTTAAAAGAAATCTAATTTTCTAAAATTAGATGATTTTTTTACCAATAGAGCAATAACAAGAAAAGGAACTTAGGTTATTTTTCAGTGACCTAACCAAACAGCCTTCTTAACTCAAATGAGTGGGCAGTTGCTTTGCTACAACATCATAATGATAAAGTGATCTAAATGTATGCTGTTCTTGTATCTGCCTCATCTCCCAGCATAAAGAATGATTCTTTTTGTTTTTTCGTGTTGATGGCAGCTTTCCCTTGTGTCTGATGCTCAGGTTTTCTTACTTATCAGTTCCACTTTCTGCATATACCAAGCCACAGAATATTTCTCCCTGGTCTTCTCCCTTGATGATACAACTTTAAAACCTTGAGAAGTTTTATAGTAGAAGACATTTGAAATACAAAATTTTATATGTCAGAGGACTTTAAAGATTTATATTCATGAACTTAGGAAAACTTAAAAGTACATGCTAATTAATATATAGGCTAATCTTACATGCATTACTATGTAGATTGTTAAGGCAAATATTTAAATATTTATATTTTATTGGTTAAAGTAAATAAATAGTTTCTTGGAACTGAAATTGTTTTAAATGCTATCTTTTTTTCTTAAGGTACCAGTATTTTTTGCAAATAAAACAAGACATTCTCACTGGAAGGTAAGCTATTTTACAGTTTTGTAATAGACTTTAAAAAAAAAACCTCTTAATTCTATATTATTGAAATAATACATGATCATTACAGATTATCAAAGAATGATTATATGTGGTATAAATTTCATTCATAAGGTACATTTCTTAAGGCATGTTCTTTACATGTGACTAGTATAACAAACTAGCATTTTACAAATTACTAATGTTTAACTTTGGGTTATATATTTTTGTTTTGTTTTATTAGATTGCCCTGTCCTTATAATACTGCTGCCCTTTTAGCTTCATTTGCTGTTCAGTGTAAGTATCAGCCCACATTTAGGTCAAATAGCCTATGGTTTTGTGTTCTATGTTGACAATATATTACCTTAATGTAGGAGTTCTTTAGACGTGTTACTGTACAGAATATAGAAATTTTCAAAGGAAATTAAGTATCTAATTAGCAGTTACTCTGATTCCTAAAGAAAATTCTGAATTCTTTGAATTATAGAACAATGGTAAATGAATTACTGTAACTTCCTTTAGTAATTACATTAGAGACATATTTTATTTCCAGAAATATAATGGATTAATGATGTTGTTCATTGACCTATAATACGTTAGAAATTTACCAAGCCTGGTGGTGTATATCTATAATCCTAACACTGTGAGGCAGAGTGTGGGGAGAATAAGACTGAAATATTCCAAGTTTGAGCCCAGTCTAGGCAACTTTGTAACTTAGTGAAATCCTGTCTCAAAATAAAAAGATCATAAATGCCTGGGGATATGTCCCAGTGGGAAAGCCCTGGGTTCAATCTTCAGTACCACATTGGCGGGGTTTTTGTTGTTGTTTTTTGGGTACCAGGGATCAAACTCAGGACCTTACATTCACCAGTTAGGCGCTCCTAGTTCTGAGCTATATCCTCAGCATTTAGTACCACAAAGGATGATGATGATGATGATGATGATGATGATGATGATGATGATGATGATGATGATGATGATAGAAAAAGCTTTATTAAAGTGTTAATATTTTCTTCTTATTAGCTGAACTTGGAGACTTCAATCAGTCAGAAAACTTGTCAGGCTACCTCTCAGATTATTCTTTCATTCCTAATCAACCTCAAGATTTTGAAAAAGAAATCACAAAATTACATCAACAGCATACGTAAATATTTATTTTGTTTTTTGCTTGTTTGGGGCATGCTTTCTAGACAAGTGTTTTATTTATTTATTTTATGTATTTTAGTACAGGGTCTACAGGGTCTCACTCACTGCACAGATCAGACTCCTAGTGATCCTCCTATTTTCAGCCTCCCAGGTGCTGGGATTATAGGTGTACAACACCATGCCCAGTCTCATTTGACTCTCAGCCTTGACGAGCCCTGGGAATAGGGCCAGCATGACACTATGGGGATCGAACCCCAGTCCCTGCATCTGTCTAAGCAGGCACTTTAGTCCCGAGAAATGTTTTAAATTATCTTTGATGTCATTGTACTTAAGAGAGAATAGTTAATATATAAAATAATGTTGTAAAGAAATATAGGTGGTCTATACTGAAAATAATGACTTATTTTATAAAATATAATAACCATAAAACTCTATATGTAAACAGAAATTTATGTTATAATTACATAAAATTGTCCCAGTTAAGAGGAATTTTAGAGCCAGTTGTGATAGTGCATGCCTGTAATCCGAGTGACTCAGGAAGCTGAGGCAAGAGGATCACTGTGAGTTTGAAACCAGTCTGGGCTACAGAATGAGATCATGGTTAGCCTACACTGATATAGTAGGAAATGAAATTTGCAACCTGCCAGGTGCCTGGGATGAGTTCATGTTCTCCAAAAGCAAAGAATGAATTTTAGGAACAAACGGAGGTTAAGAGTAGAATATATTTATTGGGGGAAAGAAAGCTTCTGTCCAAGAGAAGGACACGGATAGTCCAGTGTGCTAGAGAAGTGGGGGCTGGCACGCATGTACCCTAGAGGGTCCGCCAACCAAGCAAGAAGGACACGGGGGGGGGGGGCTAGCAGGTTGTCCCCAGGAAGCTTGTCTTTTCCAGAGAATTTATTTATAGAGTAAAACCATGTGATGAGGCAGGTCTAAGGTGGTGGAGAGCAGGGGAACTTGCTTAGAGGAGCATGAGGTGGGAACCAGACTATGGTCAACCAATAAGATAACAAGCACCTTTGCTCAGGTAAAATTGATTAAATCCAGTACCAAATGTGTCACATAGCAAGCCAGCATGGATACAGGACAGGGTCTCTTCCTGGTGGGGGTTGGGTTAGTTACTCTTTAGGGCTCTTTCAAAGCTATTAATACCTATTTAGAATATCAATCCCTGATGCCTATCCTTAGGGAAGTATGTGGCTGCATTTGTTTACTTTTGTCTTGAGGTCTGGCCCACTGGCCCACTGTGGGGAGGGTCTGTTTCTTCCAAAGTCACCTTGTCTTCCATATTGTCTCCTTGAGGGCCTGGCCCTGTCTGACTGCCTATAATATTTCTATCTAATTTAGCTGCCTACAACATTAATATATAGTGAGACCCTGTCTTAAAAAAAAAGAATTGTAGAGAATGTATTCAGAATACAGAGATCGATTTAATTGATAATTCTTTCTTAGTTTTTAGTCAGGTCAGAAGTGCTGAATCTGTTTGGTCATAAGCCAAACTGGAGAGGAGTAAAGGAACTAAATATAATGCTTAATCTATAAAAATATTTAGTCATGCATAATAATTCATATCTGAAATATCAGGTACTCATCAGGAAAATAATAGATTTGAGATTAGTTTGAGCAGTTTAGCAACTTCTGTCTCAGCATCAAAGAAAAAGGGCTCAGGACATAGCTCAGTGGTAGGGGAATGACCTAACATGAGACCCTGACTTTAGGCCTTAGTAACTAACACACATGCACGCGCACACGCGTGCGTACCTTCTCATAGACTCGGTTTTATACTTGAAAATCAGTATCTGTCTACCACACAGTAGAAAAGCACTTCTCTGGAAATTGTCGTAGAGCATGCATATTTTAGAAATTTATGCATGATTTAAGTGCACTTACAGTATATGAAGCAGTTATGAGAAGTAATGCTTTTAAGTGATAACTAAAAATAAGTGGCTTTGTTATAGCAATGGGACAAGTCAGGCATTTTCAAACTTACTGTATTCTTTTATTTGTAGAAAATATTCTAGAAAATAATAATTGGGGTGCTGAAATTATGACCTGCAGATAAGTTAGATTAGCTATCGCTATATGTAGATCTGTTGGTCTCCATGTAATCTGTTCTACCAAGGGAGAAATGGCGGCAGGAATGAGAAAAAGATAGACAAAAAGATGAGCCTTGGTGACTCATCATAATGTCCCCCTGAGCAACAATATGGACATTTATTTATACCTTTGCTAAGTTAGTAACACAGGACACAAGTTTGCTTAGTGACTAAAGCTGACATTAACCGGTCAGGATGTTTGTCTTGGAACTGAGATAGCTTGTCTGCTTTCAACACCGAGGCCTAGTCCTGCTTTCACACATGTGACCAAGTTTGTAGCTTCCATGGCTCTCAACAACTAAGAGGACTATTTCTATTTGGTGTTTATTGTAGACCGAAAAAAAAAAAACTGCTCATATTTCCTAATAAATACCCTTTTTCTGATTTGGCCATTCAGTGAATCTATTTTTAACTTAATTATGTCTTTCACAGAGGCTTATCTCCTGCAGAAGCAGAATTCAATTACCTAAATACAGCACGTACCTTAGAACTCTATGGAGTTGAATTCCACTATGCAAGGGTAAGTTGGAAAAGCTTACTTTGAAGTTGTTGAGTTAGGCACTATTACTCTATATCAGAAATATTTGTAATGTGTTGAGAGGACTAGGTAACTTGTGATTGCTGGTGACATAGTCACACTGAAGTTTCCTCTAGTACCTGATGAGAAGGTTGATTAAACTGTTCATGCTTTTTCTTCCAGATGGTGTTTTATGTTATAAAATAACTTGTAGACCAGAGAAGAGAGTACTGTTAGAATACTTACTTTTCAAAATAAAGATTAATAAGAAAATGTGTTTTGTATACTTCAATAATTATGAACATAAAAGGTATTATCACATCAATGAGGCCTGTATTGCTCCTCTTTATTTGCATCATTTAGTAGTATCATTGTAATATTTTTATAAAGCACGAATGGAATATATTAATATTTTGTTTTCATCTTTTCTCATCTCTTTATTAAAATTGAATCTCTAAGCTGAGCTTTGTGGTGCGTACCTGTAATCCCAGCACTTAGGAGGCTGAGGCTGATGGATTGCCGTGAGTTGCAGGCTAGCCTGAGCTACATAGTGAGTTCAAGGTCAGCGTGAACTACATCTTGAGACCCTATCTCAGAAAGACAGCAACAGCAAAAAAGATTTTATAGCCATTGGCCTTTCCTGTGCAAGACTGTTTAACTTTTGGTGTGTCAAACTTGTCTGCCTTAGAAAGATTTTATCCTCTTGCTGTAATTCTGACAATTTAGGAAAAGTTGTTTTTCTCATATGTGGACACTGACACATTAAGAAGACAAAGTGCAAACTTTCATTAAGCATGAAGGGAAATTTTGTGGCATGAAGAACAAAAGAACAGCTGAAGATTTAGCCCAGTGGTAGAGAGCTTGCATGGCATTCACTAGCAAGGCCCTGGATTCAGTTCCTATATAGCCAAGGTGGGTGGGGATGAAGAGGGAAGAGGCAAAAGCTAGATGAGACAGCAACATAAAAAGAAGACTTAAATGCCAAGTGAATATCACAAGCAAAGGTATTTGAAATAATTTTCTATTTTGATAGAAATGTATAAGATAAGCCATATTTTCTATAGGCCATCAAGTGGGACCAAGGCATTTATCTCAATCTTCAAAATGCATATACGTCTTAGAGTATTCATAGTAGTGAATGTATGCTGTACCTTGCACAGAGTGGGCACTAGGATGTCTTAGTGAATAAAATATTAATTATCCCTGCTCTCTTGGAACTCATAGAATAGTGGGAGGAGAAAAAATGGAATGCATGTTTATTAGGTACTATACATGAGGATTTGAAGGGCAAAGTACAGCATGGAAAGTACAGCATGCTGTGGAATCCTATGGCTGTGATTCCTATTTGTGAATTTAGATTTTCATTTTTCCATGGTAAATCTCTTATAAGGTGGTTGCTAGGTCAGTGGAAGACTATATTAAACTTTACAAAACACTGGAAAATTGTTTTCTAAATTTTGTTCCTTTTTAAGCTTTTCAGATAGGTATATTTTTAGCTCATAGCTAAATCATCTTATACCTAATAAACATGTGTGGGTGCACTATGCCACTCACTGCATAGTGAGACCCTGTATCAAATAAATAAAATATTTTTTGAAAAATAAATAAAATTTAACTATAAGTTGTGTTGCTATAAATATAGGTATGCATGTATCACTGTGATATCTTTAAGTATTTAGGAAGGATGGATAGAAAAGATGAATAGAATTTCCAGTTTTAGTTTTTTGAAGAGTCCTCATACTGATTTCTATTGTGATTACACTAGTTTGCATTTCAACAGGTTGTTTATTTGTTTTCAAAGTGCTTATTCTACTGCATTATCTCCCTAGTCCTGCATTCCAGCAGTGTAAAAAGTTATTTTTTCTCCACAGCCTCACCAGTATTTGTTGTTAGCTGATTTCTTGCTGGTAGCCATTCTTAATGGAGTAAGATGAAATCTTAGTGTTGTTTTAATTAGTATTTCTCTCATGGATACAGATGTTGAACATTTTTTCATGTATTTATTGGACATTTATACTTCTTCCAAGAGGTGTCTATTTCAGTTGTCCGTTCTTTGAGGATTTTATTTGGGAAGAGGTAGTCTAATTTTTGTGTTTGTCATATTGGTCCTCTGACTGAGGAGTAGCTGGCAAAACTTCCCCATTCTGTAGGTTGTCTCTTCACACATTTCTTACTGTTAAATTTTTAGAACTTGTTAATGTGTTCTTAATGTAAGCTTTTTGCTGGGTGTGTGATGTACACTCTTTCAGGTCATTAGTTTGCACTGTTTTCTTTTCAGTGTCTTTCATAAAGCAAAAAAAGGTAATACATTCTAATCTTCCTTATTCAGTCACTAATAGAACTGTTAAAAAATCAACAAGAAATAGATTTTTAATAGCACCGCAAACGACTTAATTGAGCTACATAGAATACTGTATTCAACAACCTCAGATGTACAGTCTTTTCAAGCACAGTATATTTCTGACTACAGTCCTGTTATATTAAAAATAAACAATGAAAAGATAACTTTAAACATTCTCCAAATACTTGAAAATTAAGAAACATACTTTTAAATAAACTGTAGGTGAGAAATTGTATTTAACCAACACTTTTTCCTTTCAAAACACTCACCTACAAAGAGTGACAATTGGTTATTGTTAAAAAACAGAAATAATGGGTATTAAACTAATCCTAAAACTGTTAGAAGTGCTGGTCATTTACTTGCCATTCCAGTATTTATCTTATATTTTACTCTTAGTACTTCTTTGCTATCATGAAAACTTTTTCTTAGTTCAATTGTTTTGAAACATTTAATTTTCTGAATATTGCTTATTCTTAATTTTTGTTCTAAGATTTATACTGTATTTTTGACTTACAATTTAAAAGACGTTGTATGGTATCTTCTCCTAGTATTAGAAACTTTAAAAAGTAAAAAAAAATAAAATAAAATAAACTAATCCTAAAAATATAAAATAATTGAAGATAATTATTAGCAAGGAATATTGTGAGAGCTAATTTTTTTCTTGTTAAGAATTTCTGATTTCTTAAAAGGGAAAATGCATTATCTCAGATGTAATTGCTGGCCTGATTGAAGCATCTTATTATTAAAGTTATTATTTTGGTTGTGTGCCAAATACCTGTTATCTCTATTAGAAAATCAGCCAGTCATTAACCATTTATTATACTAAGAGAATAAAAGAAATAATGTAAGAGCTCTGAAATATCTAAGTCATGGATCCTCAAATTTAATCTCTTTTATAAGAATGATCATATAGGCTTAACTACTTACTAAGAAACTTTATTTATATCTTGTCTTTAGGTGTTTGATTAGGTATAAAATTATTCAAATTAATCTTAAAGCTATTCTAACAAAGTTTTACACTTACTGTAAAAAGCTCATTTATGTAGGTATTTGTAACAGTGCTACAAACAAAATGTAATGGATGAAAAATAACCTTTGCCCTTCAAGAGTTTTGAGAAAAGGAAAGCTTGAGGTATTTTAATTATTTATTCAGTGACTATTTATTGAACCCCTACTATGTTCCAAGTCCTATTTAGAGGTACTATGGATGCAGCAGGGAGAAGAGTAGGTAAAAATATAACTCTCGTGAAAGTTTGTGCCTGTAGTAGCCAAGACATAACTATAAACAAGTCTGGGACTGTGATGCCTCTCACTTTCCTCTTGTCACCCAGTTGCTTTTGCCATTCTGGGTCTCTTTTTGTTCCACATGAATTTTACAATTGTTTTCTTCAGTTTTGTGAAGAATGCTTTGGATTTTTGATTGGGATTATCTGTATTATTTTGATAATATTATTTTATTGGATTTATCTGTTAAATCTGTATATCAATTACGAGGTATGAAGTTGGGCATGGTGGCACAGGCCCATAATCCTAGCACTCAGTAGGCTAAGGCAGAAGGATTGCTAAGAGTTCAAGGTAGGTAGGCTACATAGTGAGTTGAAGGCCAGCCTGAACTATATAAGGAGATTCTGTCTCAAAAAACCAGAATCACTTTTTAAATTTTAAAAATAAAAATTTTGAAATTTTTATTTTGTCTATATAGCTTCTGCCTATCTGGAAACAGGAGATACCTTTTCATTTTCTGATTTCCTCTTCAGTTTAGTTTTTCAGAGTACTGTAGTTTTCATTGTAGAGATCTTTCATTTCCTTAGTTAGGTTAATTCCTGAGTATTTAATTGACCATCATCAACAAATCAAGCAGTATTACCAACAAAGTGAAAAGACAGCCCACAAAATTAGGAAAAAACATGACTGTCTTAGTTACTGTTTACTCATTGCTGGGACAAATACCCGACAAAATAAAGGAAGGGAAGGTTCATTTAGCTCACAGTTACTGGAGAGTTCAGTCCATATTCCGCTGGCTCCAAGGCAAAGGACAGCAATTCATGGTGGCAAAAAACAATGAAGAGCAGAGGAGTAGCAGCAGCTGTGGCGTCCATTAAGCCTCTCTCTTCTGTGCTGATGCTCCCTGGTGGCGATAGTACCTCTTCCAAAGTGGCCCAGCTGCCAAGATCAAGCTCCTCCAAAGACTCAGATTTCTCCAAGGAACCGGGGCAGGGTGGCAGGAAGTTGGGCAGGGCGCCAGGAAGCCTTTCTCAATTCCTGGGCCCTGCCCACCTGCAGGGCTAGGCCCCCAAGTGGAAAACTGCTGGAGCTGATTCAGCCAAGTTGACACAGTGTGTCAACAAACAATAAGTATTCAGACAAAGGTCTGCTCTCTTGAATTTATAAAGAACTAAAAAACACTAGGACCCCAAAATGTAAAGACCCAGTCCAGAAATGGGCATCCAAGATGGACACACACTTCTCAGTGGATGAAATTAAAGAAGCAAATAAATATATGAAAAAATGTTCCACATCACTAGCCATCTGCAAAATGCAAATTAAAACAACATTGAGATACCATCTCACCCCAGAAAGAATGGCTATCATGAGGAAATCAACCAACAACAAATGTTGGAGAGGCTATGGAGAAAGAGGAACCCTTTTCCATGCTAGTGGGAATGTAAACTGGTGCAACCATTATGGAAATCAGTGTGGAGACTCCTTACAAAAGTTGGACTGGAAATCCCATTTAATCCTGCTATTCCTCTACTGGGAATCTTCCCAGAGGATCTGAAAACATCATATCATAGTGATCTATGTATACCTATGTTTATAGCAGCACAATTTGTGATAGCCAAATCTTGGAAACAACCAAGATGCCCATCCCCTGAGGAATGGATGAAAAAGATGTGCTGTTTTTATACAATGGAGTATTACTCAGCTGTAAAAAATGATAAACTGGAAGCCTTTATATTGAAGTGGATGCCACTGGAAGATATACTCATAAGTGAAATAAATCAGACACACGTGTAAATATCGTATAGTTTCCCTAGTATAAAAACTCAAAAGAAGAAATACAAATAGGTATAATACAACTAAAAGGAAAGCAAGAACTTGAGGACTAAGTAATTAAGAGAGGGAAAGGAGAAGAGCTAGGAAACATGACAGTGGCAAGCCATACAGTTATATGTAGAAGATGGGCAAGGCAATGATCCTGAGAATCTTCAGAAGATTTTTGAATCTAGCAGTTAATTAGAATGACTCTCACCCTGACTAACTATATATACAGACACCTGTGAACTAAGCAACTGCACTGAAGATGGCAATTTATGATAGTAGTTTCATGCTTGGAGTGCCGGTCATTCTGGTCTTCTGAATACGGGCTGCTTGTCATGACATGCCAGTTGCTGCCATGCTGTCTCTCGGGTAGATGATTGTTCAAAAAGAAGGGGGTGGTGAATGAAGGCAGGAGACAGGAAAAGGAATATTGTGGGACTGTCCTGCTTCAAGGTTGTATAT
>NW_004524590.1:10663468-10685061 GCF_000260255.1 Octodon degus | reverse complement strand
CATCCAGCAGAAAAGTATAAAAACGAAGTATAAGAAGTAAAGCCATGGTGTTATGTTGAGCTGTAGGGGACTCAGGTCAACAATTCCTGACACTGCCAGTCAAGTGGAAAACCCAGTACTATTATGGACTTCTGGACTCTTTTAGAATATTTTGCTGAGTTAACACACCTGTAATATTCAAATGACGGAACTAAACAAAAAAGGGGGTACAGATGAATGTCCATTTTGTATCTGTGTATTCAAAATGGTTAGGATAGATATATAATTACATTCTCCTAATGAATAGAGGGATTTGTTCTAATCGTGTTTGTAAATAGGATATCATGTCTGCATCTTGTACAGCAAATAACCACTAGGAAGAGAGTATGCAATGTGTTAATTATTGAAACTGTCCTACCAATTTGATTTGAAACTGTCTCATTGCTGTTTGTCTCTCAATAAAATTATGGAAAAGCAAACAAACCAACAAAACAAATCAAACAATAACAAATGATGGATTGTCTTCCAAGGGGGATAAAGGAACCCTTCAATATTGTTGGTGGTATGTAAAGTACAGCCACTATGGAAATTCCTTTTAAAAGTAAAACTAAAATTCCATTTCACTCAGCTATTCCCCTTCTAGGTCTTTTTCCAAGAAAGTTAAAGACATAATTTTACGATGGCACATGGATACCCTTGTTTATAGCAACATAGATCATCTCTTTAATGGTATTAGTTCTCCTTAAATGTGTGGTGATCGTCGATTGTGCAATTCTTTTTATATTTGTGGTTCTTAGTTCACCTGGCTCTCCATGCTGCTCCTTTGGTTTTAGCATCCCATTGGTAGTGGCGCAGGAAGGAAGGAATATGTAGCCAGGAACAAGATACCTAGAGTAGTTGGACTTTCTCATGTTTTGTATTCAGCATCTATTTTGATTTGTATCTGAATGTCTCCCCAAACCCTCATGCACTCAGAGACAGGACTTATGGATGATATTAGATAAGGGACCAGCTTATAGCTGTCTTGGTGTAAGAGGTAGAGTTTGGTTAGAAGAGGCTGGTCAGAGGGAGCATGATCTGGAAAGGTTTATATCCTTCTGCCCATTACTCTTTCTTTCTACTTCATATCTCATGAAATGAGCAACTTTCTTCTGCCAAGGCCTTTCTACTATGCCACTTGTACCTGGATCTGGTAACCATACAAGAAGTGAAACTTGTAAACTATGATCCAGAATAAACTTTTCTTCCTTCAAGTTGTGGATGTCAGGTATTTTGACCCAGTGATGAGCAAAGTAACTAAGACAACATCATTTTCTTCTGGGGAATTACTCTTAATTTGAATTCCCTGTCCCTGGTGTCCACAGTTGACATTTTAAATGAGGTAAATGCATTTCTGTGTCCTCAAGCTCATTCTGATTGGTGTGAAATGATGATATTGATAGGAGCTATTACTTTAATTTTTGTTTACACTGCAATTATTTTATTTTACAAAAACTTGCTAAGAAATGGTTTTTGACATACTTAAGTAATAATTTGCTTATATATAAAAGCTATCATACATCCCACTTAGCTATGGGCCACCTTTGTCTGGCTTAGTACATAATCCCCCTTCTTCTTGCTGCTGAAATCTGGGGTGCAAGAATCTGCCTGTTCTGCTGCTGTCTGAAACACTCCTGTGTCTAGTGCACTGCATTTTAGTAATCCTAAATGTCTTCCTTTTTTGGTCTATCAGGAACGTGTAGCTTTGGTGGCTGGTTCTCATGCACTGGGTTTTCTCAAAATAGTTTTTTGGTTGATTTTGTTTTAAAGGAATAAATGTGCTTAGATTCCTTTTTAGTAATTTTCTTAAGAATATACTTTAATGACAATAAAAAATAAATATTTAAAACAAAAGAAATGAAAACTTAGTGCCACCTTCAAAGTTGGAGGTACTGAGAGAATCTTAACTAATAAGATTAGGGAGCCAGGTTAGAAGGATAGAGGCTCTTGGGGATTTCTACAGTTCCCCGTAGCCAGACAGAAAATGCAAGTTCTTAGCTAAGGATAAGTGATGGCAGACACTTAGCCCCTCTGTGCCAACTAACAAGTAAGCCCCACTTAGCCAGCAGAAACCATCAGACTAGGGCTATTTCTGTTCTGTGTTTTAGGCAAATAACTGCAGTACAACTGCTAAAAAAACAGTTTTCAGGACTATGTTAGACACTGATGATAGGCTCACACAATCCAATTTTAAAGTGCATATTAGAGGATAATAAATCCTGCAGAAGCTTCAGCCTCTATATATCATAGGTTAACAGTTTTATAAATTTATAAACATTAAGTTAATAAACTATTAAATATTCTCTAAGGGGCATTTAGTTTCTTACAGGCTTCTTCGATGAATGTTGCCATGTTCTTCACGTGAGATGAATTATGAAGTGCATCCAAGTCTTCCAGAAGAGCATTCTGGTTCGGAATTAGCATCAAAGTTTCTTTCTCTTTTGCCTTTTCCTCCTCTTCCTCTATCTCATGCTCCAGAATGTCAGTTTTGTTTTTCAGACTCTGAATATTCCCAGTCACTGATTCTGTAGTCTGTACTATTTTATCTATTTCTTCCTGTAATAATGTCAGTCCTTCTTCATTAGCTCTGGCCTTTGCTCTTTCAATTTTCAGTACACTTGACACATTAGTTAAAAATGTCAGTTTTGGGGAGGGGCTTTCAGGGTTTCACACACTTGTAGCAACCTTTTCTTCAGACAGTTGAAATGATTCTGAATTTGTTCTTTTTCTTTAGTATTACTCAAAATTGCTATTATCACTGTTTCCATCATAGTCTGCAAATGTACCCTCACACTCTCTGAAAGAGGTTGCCAGGTTTTTCTCTTATTGGATGCTATCTTTATCTGTTTTAGATTAATATTTGTTTGCCCTTCAGAAGACATATGTTTTGGATGATTTTTACTTCTTTTTATTGTGCTTCTAACCTCTTTCTCTGACAATGGCACTTCATCATCATTTTTTCTTTTTGAACTTTTTTTTAATTGTTGAGACTTTTCCTTGGAAGCATTTACTTTATTAGGCATCTTGATCTAAATAGTACAATTATGCTGCTTTTAAAAACTCTCTCAATCTTCTCAAATGCGTCTCGGAGCTATTACTTTAGATGTTCCCTACTTGATCATCCTGACAGTAACTTGGGGGGCCTCTTTTATTTCTTTGAACCATCATCTCTAGATTTTTCTTCTCTGTAAATCTGATTTTATCCTCTCAGTTTTTTAAAGAATTATTAAAATGTCTATTCTGTTGATAATTTTTTTTTTGATAAAATAGTTTAAGTGTTACAGATTGTTATATATATGGTCGCTTTTCATGTATCTTTTCTGATTCTTATTTAGGGTGAAAGGGTTATTTAAAGCTTATATTTAGCTTTTTATTTTCTGGGCTTATTCTACCATTTTGATCCAAATTTTCATTAATGTCCTTTAAAAAATGATTTAAGACTGATAATAAAAAAATTAAAATCAAAATTAAAAAAAGACTGATTATAGTGTACAATAGTACTAGTTATTGCCAAACAAAAAAGCAATGAAATTGGTATGCATTTACATTTGACCACTTAAATATTATGCCACTTAAGAGATTCAGATTTGGGACCATGGAGATGGCTCAGTAGAATAAGGGGCCTGAGTTCAATCCCTGGTCCCCCCCCCCAAAAAAAAAAAATCAGGTTTAATTTTAGTAGTAATTATTGAAAGTACAGTTTCAAAGATTTGTTCTGAAGACACAATCGTAAAATCTTGCTTATGTATTAAGTAGTTCTATCTTCTGAACAATGAATAATAAGAGGTAAAAGCATGCTTTTTATATTGAATTGCTAACAGAATACTGTTCACAGTGAAAAATCAAAAACAGTTCCAAGATTGATTAGCATCTGTGAAAAGTATTTTAATTGTACTCATTTTCTCAACAGTGTAGTTTAGTTAATTCAAATTGGACAAGAAACACATGAATACATTCACTTTTCTCAAGCAACAATTCAGATTTTTTTTCCTGAGATCTTCAAAACTCTCCAAAGTTCTTCCCTATTCAGTACCCCAAATGTTGTTTCTAATATACTATGTTAGTTATAGAACTTCTTGTTATATTGAATATTACTTATCATGGGCTCTCCTTCACCAAAGAGCCTTTCCAACCTTAACTTATGAGAAATCTTGAAATTATTTTTACTATAGAGTAATGAATTCAAAGTTTGTCTTTTATATATTTTATAAGATAATAATTACTATTTGGATTTGTAATTATAGTGTGATTCTATACAATCTTTGACAAACAAAGCCCATGGCTTTAGATATTTATTTAATTACTTATTTGTTTTAAAGGATCAAAGTAATAATGAAATTATGATTGGAGTGATGTCAGGAGGAATTCTGATTTATAACAACCGGCTACGAATGAATACCTTTCCATGGTAAGAATATCAATTTTGCTTTTACAAATACGTTGCCAGGCTGGGTGTGGTGGTGTACACCTGTAACCCCAGCACTCGGAAGGCCGAGGCAGGAAGATAGCTGTGAATTTGAGGCCAGTCTGGGCTACAAAGTTGGTTTAAGGCCCGTCACAACTACATAGCAAGATCTTGTCTCAGAAAAGAGAGAGAGAGAAAGAAAGGAAAGAACCCACAACTATATTGGCAAATCAAGTAATTTATATTAAGGAAAACCATTGAACTATTTAAATGTATAATGCAACTATGTGATACCTTGTTTACTTCGTACCTACTAGAAAATGCCAAAATAATTTATTTCAAAATAGCATTTTAAAAATATTAGGTGTGAATTTTTCTTAGAGAGTCTTTAAATATGTGGTATAGTAATATTAAAGTGCCTAGTCTCTGTCTTCAGTTATATTAAGAGCTGGACAGTATTTTATTTAAATACATTCATTGGGATGCTAGTTTATTAGATAAAATATAGACATAGCTACTATAACAATGACCCAAAATTAACAAGTTATCTAAATTAGTACAAGCAAAGTATGAGGATTCATGGGGTTTAAAGCTATTGTTTCTTTTCTTTTTTTTTTTTTTTATTGTTTCTTTTATCTTATTAGTCTTTTGCCTCCAGCATATTTCCTTGTCTTCATTGTCTTAATAGGTGTCAGCACCTATCATTTCTATCCTACAGAATAGAAAAAAAGAGAGGGTAGCATCTTATACTTTTTGAAAATTATGAAACTCATTTTGATCATATCCCATGTATATCTAACATTTTGTGCACACGTGTGTCCATGCATATACGTGTGATATATGAAGAGTTTTTAAAAAATATAGTGATCTGGGCCAGGGAGATGGCTCAGTAGAGTAAACTCTTGCCTTACTTGCCTGGCAAGCACAAGGGTCTAAGTTCAATCCCCGGTTCTGCAAAAAAAAACAAACAAACAAACAAAAAAAACAGTTATCTTTGACTAGAAGAAACAAAATAATTAATACATTTTATTAATCTTTTTATATACCTTTTAAAAAATTTGATCCTGAATTTTAGTGTCTATAATTTTTATTTAACAGATGTTAGAAATTAGTCACCTTTATAACACTTTCAGTAGAAATATGACAACTAACAAAAGCCAGTGCTTTAAGATACTACTTCAAGTTAAAACAAAAAAGATGATTTCCTAGGTAAGTTCCCAAAACATGAATGATATAATCAAAAATAGACAAAATGAACTTCATAAAAATTAAATACTGGCACATGAAATCTGCAGAATACATCTATTTATATACAAGTGTAGAACACAGAAAGAATTTTTATGGCAGTAATAAAAAGACAACCAGACTACAAAGAATAGGCAAGATATTTGAAGACACTTTTACCACAGATGTATACACAATAAATAAGCACATGGAAAAATTCTCAGTTATCAATGACTTTTTTTTTTTTTTTTTTTTTTTTTGGTAGGGATTGAACTCAGGACCCTGTGTTTCCCAGGCAGGCACTTATTCTACTGAGTTATCTCCCCAGCCCTCAGTTATCAATGAAATACACAGTAAAAATACAGATTGGATGTGGTGGTGCACACCTATACTCCTAGTTTTTGAGAGGCTGAGACAGGAGGATTGCTGTGAATTCAAGGCCAGCAATTAGCTCAGTTGGGCCTGCCCATTAGCTCAGTTGTTTAAGTGCCTGCTTAAGCGAAGGCAGTGAGGCTCAGGATACTGTGGTTCTATCCCCAGATCTTCATGCCTTACCAGACCTGCCCTTAAGGCATCCTGAGCCAGGCAAAAAAAAAAAAAAAAATCCATCTCAAGGCCAGCCAGGGCTGTGAAGTTGAATTCAAAAGTTAATCTGAACTACATAATGAAACTCTGTGGTGGGGAGGGAGAGGGAAGGAAGAAACTAAATAAAACTACACAAGCTGTTCTTTGACTATATAGAAAACCAATAAAAAAGATTCATAGTGGGCCAGAGAGATAGTGGGCCAGCAGATTAAGCACAGGGACCAGAGTTTGATCCCTGGCACCACATGCAGCGCGGAGACCAGGCATGGTGGCATACTCCTGTAATCCCAGCGCTGCTGAGGCCCTACACAGGAGGATCACTGTGAGTCAAATACATTTTTAAAAAAGCAAAAAATTCATAGTATCAAATGATAGAAGGAAGCAAGCCCCTAGAAATGTTATACGTTACTGGTAGAAATTTAAACAAGAATAACAACTTTGAAAGAGTTTTGCAGTTTCTTTAAAATTAAAAATAAATTAACCATTTAATCCAATGGTTCATTTCCCAGATGCTTCCTCAAGAAAACTTAAGTTTAGATAAAGATTTTTACCTATTATAGTTGTACAACATAAATATTATTTCAAAAATTTTTATACACTGAGGGCCAGCCAGATAGCTCAGAGGATTAAAGCGCCTGCTTAGCAGATGTAGGGACCAGGTTTGACATATCCCCCCCCCCCCCGCATGCCCTGTGGGTGGCGTGCGCCTTTCATCCCAACACTTGGAAGGCTGAAGACAGGAGGATCACTAGGGGTCCGAGCTGTGTAGTGACAGCCTGTAGATCCTGTACTAAATACAATAAATAAATAAATAAATAAATAAATAAATAAATAAATAAAATCCCATGTAGGATGTATTTAAAAAACAAAATTTTTTATTCACTGATGTTTTTCTGAAACTTAGCTCTATCCACTAAATAAACTCATACAGAATAAGTTAATAGAAGTATAAAGAACATCCAGTTTAGTGACTTTTATTCAGTTTAATATTTGTGAAGTTAAGATGATCTCATACTGGTTTAGATTTCTCTTGATCATTTAGAAATTTTCTTAAAAAATTTTATTTGTTGCATATCTGATGGCTCTTTTTTTTTTTTTTTTTTTTGGTGGAACTGGGGATTGAACTCAGACTCTTGCACTTGCCAGGCAAATGCTTATGCTACTGAGCTACCTCCCCGGCCCCTATCTGATGCCTCTTAATGGAAATTATAACTTCTTTTTTTTTTTTTAACTTCTAAAGTATATGTGGCTTTTAATAGTTCTGGGATTTTTGTTTTTTGAGAAAGGGTTTTGCTGTGTAGTTCAGGCTGGGCTTCAACTCACTTTATAGCCCAGGGTGGCCTCAAACTCATAGTAATGCTCAAAAGCTTCCCAGGCTGGGATTACAGGCATCTGCCACCATGCCCGGCTGCTTCTATTGATTTTTAAAATTTAAGTGCCTGGCTTGCTTTCTTTTCATAACTATAGTCTGTTTTGCCCAGTCTTTGTTCACTTTCTGGAGATATTGCCTATTGTTATGTAACAGAATAATTTTTCCCATGTTGTTTTGGCCTTGTCCAGTGAATATAAAAGTAAAGTAAAAAATTTCAGACCTGTAAACTAAGCATATCTCTTGTTCCCAACTCTAATCAGACATGCTTGAAGTGATTTGCCCCAAGTGATTGAGGTGTGAGAAGTTTCTTTTGTGGGACTGTGGAGAGCTGCTTGGATAGATAGGGCCATGAGTCATAAAGATCAAGACTTAGAATTATCATGAAAATGTTTATTAGTAAATAGGGGCAGGACTCAAAGCAAGTTTTATGAACATTGAATCCCTTGATACCAGGGCCATTAGAGCTGTAGATCAAAGAAGATCTGTGTATCACTTAGCTTATGGTTATAAGAAGACAAAATTAATTGATTCAATATTTTCTGAGTCTCAGATAAGAACGAAGACAGTGCAAAAAGATGAAATCAATCAATATGGAGATTTCTCAGAGGACTAAAATTAGAAATTCCATGTTATGCAGCTGTTCTCCTTCTATCTTCCCCAAAGAGCTAAAGACATCATATTACAGTGATACATGCATACCAGTGTTTATAACATTTCTAATCATAGTAGCTGAATCCTACAAGTAGCCCATATACCCATAAAGAATGCATACAAATAATGGGATATCTTTTATAATAAAATACTACTGTACTATAAAGAATACATTTGTAGGAAAATATGCACCTGGAAAATACAATGTTGAGTGAAATAAATCAGAAACACAAGTTTAAATACTTTATGGTAGGGCTGGAGAGATAGCTTGGCAGTCTAAGAACCTGCCTAGCAAGCACAAGGCCCCAGGTTTGATCCCTGGTACCACATGCTGTGCTGGCCCCAGAATCCCCAGCATGCCGAGTTGGCCACCGAAACTGGGTATGGTGGCATACACTTGTAATCCCGGCACTGGGGAGGCTGAGACAGGAGGATCACTATGAGTCCAAGCACTGTAGCAAGACTGTGTACCAAATAAATTATTTAACAAAAAAAAATTTAAATACTGTATAGTATGTCTCGCTTGAGTAAAGCAAGGGACAAAAATAGAAATAAGGATAGAAGGAAACAATGGAATAGAAGTATTGAAAATGGGAAGGGGTCCAGGAGACCAAGGACATGAAAGAAGAAGGGAAGTTAATACTGAATATAAGCCTTGTATAGGAACCTAATAACCTCAGTGAATGTAAATATTATGTATACATGCACTAAAAATAGTAGCAGCAATATGAATGAAAAAGGGGAAAGGGATTTAGAAGAGGAGGGAAGAAAGTGGCTTAAAAATCTGTTTTATTCATGTACCTACTGCCCAAGATGAATGTAAATATATGCTGCTACCATATACTAATAAAATTAAAGTTAAAATGTAAAAAAGAAAGGTGAATTAAAAAGATGCTCTTAGATATCAATTCTTAGAGCCCCTGTATAAAACTCAAATTTTACATTTTTTAGTAAGTATTGCTTGTAGTTTTAAAGACTCTATATCTATTACTGATATTTCTTAAAATTTTTATTTGTGATATATAAATTTTTCCATAGATACAAAATTGGGAAATGCATAGGTCCCAATAATCTGATAAAATTTTCCTCAATTGAGGGCATAGATATTTAATTAGTTTTCTATGAAGCACTAGGACCCTTTGATTACTGATATACTGTGTGTATGTATACATGATAAATGTTTACATATTACTAAAATATCTGAAAGATCATTTCTATAATTATTTTCTTAGTTTATTAGTATTTTTATTGATTATTTTAAATACTACAACTTATTCTCCAGGTTGAAGATTGTAAAAATTTCTTTCAAGTGCAAACAGTTTTTTATTCAACTTAGAAAGGAATTGGTGAGTACTGATCTAATCATTATTCATAAATTGAAGTCTTTTAAGAAATACTGGGGCTGGGGAGCTAGCTCAGCAGTCTAAGCACCTTCCTGGCAAGTGCAAGGACTCAGGTTCGATCCCTGGTACTGCATGCCATACTGGCCCCAGAACCCCTGAGGGCGTGGTGGCGCATGCCTGTAATGCCAGCACTGGAGAAGCTGAGACAGGAGGATCACTGTGAGTCTGCATTGTCTAGTGAGACCCTGTAGCCAATAAAGCAAGCAAGACAAATTAAAAAAAAACACAAAGTGGATAAACTGGTATGATTATCACAGTAGAATAAAATGAATGTAAATTACTGCTTACAGATCTGTACATGTATTGCATATCAGAAACATAATGAATAAAAAAGTCAGAATAAAATTATAAAATATGTAATTCCATGTACATAAAATTAAAAAACAAGCATGAATAATATATGGTGATAAAAGTCAGAAGCAATCTGGTAGAGAAAGGAAACAAGGGAGATAGTAGTGATCTATTGCTGATTTAATGAAAATAAATGATTGTATTTATGTGAAAATCAGAACTATACACTTACAGAGCAGGTACTTTGCTATACATGGTTTACTACAGTGAAATTAGTAATCTATACTATACTTGAGGAAAATTAAAGAAATTCTTGGGGCCAGGGAGATGGCTCAATGGAATAAGTGCTTCCCTGGCAAGTATAAGGGTCTGAATTCAATCCCTGGTTCCACCAAAAAAAAAAAAAAAAAAAAAATTCTATTCTAGAGCTAATTATTTTAAATTTTGAATTTTATAATACTGTTCATATGTACTGAACAATTCTCTTTGCAATCTAGGCAGAATTATAAAATATTGTTAAAAAGTGTGACCATATAGCTTAAATTTTAATTTATAGGCTATAGTTATATTTTAAATCAGAATCCTAGGTGATAAGTTTTGGAAATAGATATTATCAAGAATTTAAACTTCTTCTAATTATGATCTAGGGTAAAAATTCCTGAAAGTTATAAAATTAGTGAGATTGAAGTATTGCAAATTTCTTACTTTTTATTGAGTAAAGAAAAAGATACTATAGGTTTTATTAGCATTTATAAGGATGAAACATTTTATATCATAAGTAAATGGAGTGTGAGAGCTGACATTTTCCTGGTATTTTCTGTATTTTGTCATTTATTACAGCATGAATCTAGAGAAACATTGTTGGGATTTAATATGGTGAATTACAGAGCATGTAAAAACTTGTGGAAAGCATGTGTAGAACATCACACATTCTTCCGTTTGGACAGACCACTTCCACCTCAAAAGAATTTTTTTGCACATTATTTTACTTTAGGTTCAAAATTCCGGTACTGGTAAGTATTATGTTTGTGTTAAGGTTTTATTGTTAGATTTCTTTTTCCTTTTAAAATAAAAGGTCAAGGGGACCTGCCCATTAGTTCAGTCATTTAAGTCCCTGCTTAAGTGAAGGCAGTCAGGCTCAGGACACTACAGGATACAATCCCCAGATCCTCATGCCTTATCAGACCTGCCCTTAAGGCATCCTGAGCCAGCACCCACCCCACCCCCACACACACTGAGAAAAAAATCCTTCTAAAATAAAGGTCAAATTACTTACAGAAATTTCCATGGAGTACAGCCCCTATTCTTACTAGTAAGAAATTGTATAGATTCTTCTGAAATACTTCATCTGTAAGAAATCTGTTTCATCACCTGTCTTGTAGGTCATCATATCTGAAGTAAATCAACCACATGTACTTATAATCTAGACAGATGTTGCAATTTTGTTTCTTTATTAACTAATTATATGAAAACTTGCCTTATGTTCTAAGATATATTTATGTTAATTGTAAAAACCAAGATTTCTTATGCATGAATATAGTTGCTTTATATTTTATTTGTGATTTGCCAAATCCTTTATTGTAAAGAGTTCAAGATACCCAGTAAGTAAAATGATACTAGTTTTTGAACAGTAACCCCAGGTTCCTTTCCCTAAAATCATCTTATTTGAAAAAAATTTTTTGACATATGTAATGGAATACTTTTTGACATTTCAGTTATATACACTATGTGTTTCAGGATAATTACTCCTTCAGGCATTACTTCTTTGCATTGGGTGTAGTCAAAACCCTCTCTACTAGTTATTTTGAAATTTACAGTAAATATTGTCAATCATAGTTAACCTGATCTTTTATATAAAAATTCAGAGAGTCTTCCTTCTGTTCGTCTGTACCCTTCATCTTATTCCTGAGAGTTTTTCTTTTCTCCTGAAGGCAACAATTTTGGGGGGTAACTAAGTTTAAAGAAGCTCTGATTAATTTTACCTATGGAATTCTTACTAGGCCTATAAAAGCTAATTTTAAAGTGAAACCTGCACCTACTTAGGCAGAGCGTGGTGGCCCAGCTTCCATCCCCAGTGTGCTGTGCCAGCCCTGCCCCCGAGGCATGCTGACATGGCGATTGAGACTGGGCACGGTGGTACGTGCCTGTTATCCCAGCTCTGGGGAGGCTGAAAACGAGAATCACTAGAAGTCCGGATCTACATAGTGAGACCCTCTAGACCCTGTAAACCCTGTACTAAATACATAAAAAAAAAAAAAATTAAAACCTGTGTTACATTAATTCATGTTACATATCATGAAAAAGGGTTAGATGAGTTTCATTAAGGAATATTGTAAACTTCAAACATTAATAAATGTGCAATTTGTAGTCTCAGTAAAAAATGTCCTGAAGCTTAGTACATGATATACCACGAAAAAATATTTCCCATTTACCCCAAGAAAAAGTTTAAAAAGCAGCATAAAAGTTCAGTAGCAGCAATTAATCAAAATTTTAAAAATTTTAACATAAAAGCATAGTAGACGAAGTGAATTGATGCCAAGTTTTGATTCCTTTTTTGCTTTCTTAAAAGCAGTATTAGGAAAAGTAACGTGATAGTACTTGGAAATTTAAAGGTACATAGACTAAGGAAAACAGTGTCAGCTCCACAGTGAAAATGGAAGAGAATGCAAAGCCTTACCTATCTGTATTAAGTTTTAGCAGGAACAATAAATGTCACAGGCTCTAGTGAAATGAGAAAATAGTACAAACCCTAAGAATATTCCTGCAGTGAATTCAGTTCGTAAATGATCACTGAGGTAATTATGTGTGAATTTCTCATGCCCCCTGGAGAACTTTTTTTTCGAACTGCAAGGATTTGTGGAGTTCTGGTTACATTTAATCAGCATAATTCTTTCAAGATTTATCTATGTTGTTGTGTGTATTGACATTTTATTCTTTAATTGCAGAGTAGTATTCCACACTGTATGCATGAGTGCGTGTATGTGTGTGTAATTTATCCATTCACTTGATGATAAATATCCAGTGGATTTTTTTAAGGAGTCTGTTACAAGTAAAGCTACTATGAATGTGCATATGGAAGTGTTTGTATTAACATTTGCTTTCATGTTTCTTGAGTAAACATGCATTGGAATGGCCACATCATATGGTAGATGCATGTTTAACTTTTTTTTTTTTTTTAACTTTCTGCAAAGCTTTATTCCAGAGCGGCTCAGTTGTTGGCAGCTGCCTTCCTTATGGCAGCCAGCACGTTGCTCAGCTCCTCACGCTTCCTCTTGGTGTGGATATGCATCTCCATCATTTTCTTGATAAACTTGAGGGCACATTTGTCCTTGGAGACCTTGAGCAGCTCCATGGCACACTGCTCATAGGGGGCGAAGCCACATACATCCCAGATCATGTCCCACCCGAACTTGGTGTGTTTGGTGAGGCGTCCATGATAGTTTGAATTGAAGGGTTTTTTTTGATAGATATCCAATGTATCTTTGCACCTGTGTCAAATGTAAGTTGTTCATATTTGTGTGGTCTTCTCTCACACTTCGTGTTTTAAGGTCCTGTAGTATTAGTTTTCTAACTTTGCTCTTCTTTTTAGAAGTTGTTTTAGGTGTTGTGGGATTTTTGCATTTCTATATGAATTTTAAAATTAGCTAATTAATTTATACTAAAAATCCTCTATGGTTCTAATTGCGATTGTTCTGAATCTATACAAAAAAACTTAGGGCCGGCCAAATAGCTCAGAGGATTAAAGCCTGCAAGCAGGCTCAGGGGCTAGGGGTTTGATCCCCGGGTCTTCCATGCTGGTCCCACCCCCCAGGGCATGCTGAAACAGCATTTGAGATTGGGTGTGGTGGCGCATGCCTGTAATCCCAGCTCTTGGGAGGCTGTAAACAGATGGATCACTGTGAGTCCGATCTAGTAGTGAGAACCTGAACACCCAGTAGACCTTTACCTAAAATACAAAAAAAAAAAATTTCAAGGATTGATACCTTACAAATATTGACCTTCAGTTATGAAGTTCAAATGTATTTTTTCTTTAAGTCTTATAGTATTTGCAGTTTATTATTTATAGGCCTTTCATTTCTTTATCAAATTTAGCCTAAGTATTTCATTTTTTATTTTATTATAAATTACATTTTAAAATTTTTGATTTCAGATTGCTCTTTGCCATTAGATTTTTAAATACTGATCTTGTTTCCTGAAACCTTGCTAAATTCCCTTACTTTAGGAGTTTTTTAATCACTTACAATAGATTTTCTACTAAGAACTGTGATGATGAACCTTTTAGAGCTTTTGGTGATACAAAGAGCCCACTATTGCATGTGTACCATTGGTTCCCCACTACTTATCTAGAGAATACTGTCATAATTCATTTCTAATCTTATGCTTTTTATTTTGTTTTCTGATTTATCCAGCTACAACCACATTGCAGTGTTGATTAGTGTTGAATGCTAGTGATGAAAGCAGACATTGTGGTTCCTCAGCTTAGGGGAAAGCATGCAGTCTTTCCCTATTAAGTCTGATGTTGCTTGTAGGTTTTTTTTTTACGTGTCCTATGTAATGTATTTTAAGGAAGTTTTGTATGTTTCTTACTTGCTGCAAGTTTCCATTAGGATTGGGCATCAGTTTTGTTTTTAAAGCTTTTTCCCTGCAACTACTAAGATGGTCTGTCTGTCTGTCTGTCTTTCTTTCTTTCTTTCTTTTTTAAGCTTCTTTTATTTACTTCTTTTGTACAGGGTCTTGCTACACAGAATCCTAATGATCTTACTGTCTCAGCCCTCCATAGTGCTGGGATTACAGGCATGCACCACCACTCCCAGTTCTGGGGCTGGTATGATGCACCCTGGGGTTCCAGGGCTAAAGTGGCATTGCTGGAGATCGAGCTTGAGACCTTGCGCTTGCCAGGCAGGCAGGCTGAGCTATCTCCCCAGCCCGTGGTTTTTCTTTTTAGTTTATTTGTATGATGAATTTTATTGTAAGTACCAGCTGTTACATCAGCCTTCTATTTCTGGGATAAATCCAACTTATTCTGAAATCCTTTTAAATATTCTCTGATTCAAACTGCTAAAGGTTATTTAGAATTTTGCAGGTCTTGACCTGTGATCACCTTTCTTTTAATAAGATTGTCTGGTTTTGGTGTTAGAGAAATGTCAGTTTTCTGGAAGAGTTTGAAAATAATGTCATTCCCTTTTTAAATATTTGATAGAATTTACCAGATCTTCTGAAGGCAGCTTTATATTTATAGAAATTATGAACAAATTTAGATTTTTTAATAAATAAAGCAATTAAGTTTTTTCCTTTCTGTCTAAACAAAAAGCTAGCTTGTGTCTTAATGATTTTTTCCATTTCATTTAAATTGTTAATTTACTGGCATTAAGTTTATATTTCCTGTCTCTTTACTGTCTTAAGTAAGGAATAATTACTTTTGCCATTCTTGTTAATGTGTATCTTTTCTCTTTTTTGCCTGATCAGTCTCGCTAAAATTTTGTCAGATTTGATTAAATATTTTGATACACTATTCAAATTTTCTCTTGGTTTACATAGCTTTTGGGTCATCCTTTTCTATCAAGGCCTAGAAGAGGAAAAATATGGGGAAAATAGTGAGTTCAGCTAAGCTACTATTCAGGTCTAAATCAACATAAGAGATGTTACTTACTACCTTAAACTTTAGGGAATATAATGTCACTGGACCATTGAAAAACATTTACTTAGTAGTAAAATTAGGCGAACTGAGAAAAAAAAGTCAAAAAGAATCCTGATAATAAAGATTAAATCCATTAAATCTATAATTAATCATTGGTACCTGTAAGAATGACTAGTAAGTAGAATTATGATGACATAAACTTTTTTAAAAAAGTAAAATTAATGAATTTTTAAATGGAGAAACTAAATGGAAAAAGAATTTGAATCCCTGTTAAGAAAATTTGCAATACATAATTTTAACCTCAGTGAAAACCTCTTTTAAGTTTTTCCTAATCTTTTTCTTTCTCCTGTTCTTCTCTTAACAGAATTCTTTCTCGGTCCTGTCTCCGTTTTTCTCAGTTCAAAGGAAGATAGTTTGATCTTTTTATCATTTGGGTGTGTCATGTGGGTGGTATGGTGGTATGCATCTGTAGTGTTAACTACTCAGTATGCTGTAACAGGAAGATCATTTGATCCTGGGAGTTTGAGACCAGACTTAGTAAAAATGCTGGGATTCCTTAATCTCAAAAAATTTAAAATTTTATATATTCATATTATAATAAGATTGTATCTATTCTAGCCTTTTCAATGTGTGTACACAAGGAATTTCAAAGTATGCTTGTCTATATAGCTGATTATTTCTTAGGGGTAAGGCTTTGTTCTTGTTATACTTTCCTTCATTACTGGAATTGCTGACAAAGAAAATAATTGATACTTTCTCATTGCTCAAAAAATAAGTATCTTACTATGAGAATTTATTACATTGAAATTGGTATGATTTTACATTTTGTTCGAACAGTATTAAACCCTGAAGACTAGATTATCAACAATAAATATATAATATAAACCTTCTTGCTATTAGTTTTTTTAATTGTTTTTTTGTAAAATTTAACTTGTTTCTCCAGCCTTTTGAGTAATAGTGTTTTATTTGAATTTACCCCACTGGAAAATTATCAGTCAGGACTCAATTAGAGAAGCAACAAATAATTGATACTTCAAGCAAATTTGCTTGAGGGGAATTGTTGCACAACTGTTAGAAAGGCTGTACATAGTCCCAGTATTTCTGACCCTAATTCCTTTTCACTTAACCAGTCTTTATACCTGTGATCATTAGTAGAAAAGAAAGATTACAAAGAAAGTATAATTCTTCAAGAACCCCTATGTTTCATCCTCTTCACTAAGAATAGTCGAGTCGAGCTAAATACAAGTCTTGGTTGGGAGGAAATAGCATCTAGCTCTGACTTTAAAAATATCTTTGTGGGACATAACACAGAAGGAATTTCTCTCAAGCAAAATTATTTTTCTTATAGTTGCTCTCAATGTAGAAGTATCAGAAAATGAAATATCTATGGAGAAATTATAATTAAGCTTCACCCATCTAGGTAGAACTGGAATGTACTCCATTCTTTCCTTTTTATTCTGCTTCCATTTTTTCCCCCTCCTGCAGATAGGCTCTCAGTCTGTAATGCAGAGTGCCCTTGAACATGTGATCTTGCCTCAGTCTTCCGGGTGCTAGGGTTATACACATGAACAACCTGCCTAGCTTTTCTGGCCCCCTTCCTTTGTTTTTACTACAAATGTCTTATCTCTTACAAAATTATAGCATAATCATCTTGTATGTTCTCACTTTATCTTATTCTTTTAAAAATATTATGCATATTTTTTTATTTCAGTGGTAGAACTGAAGTCCAGTCAGTTCAGTATGGGAAAGAAAAGGCAAATAAAGACAGGATATTTGCAAGGTAAGTCAAATTTGTTTCACTGCCTGCATTATTAAAAGAGATTAAAATTATTTAAAAAATTTCTCTAAATTAATGGAGAATTATCACATAATCCTGTTTTCTTAATGATACAGTAAATTATATCAAGGGAACAATAAACAAGTTTGCCTGATTTGGGTTTTTTGTTTTTTTATTGAGAAACAAATAGCAGTGAGACAGTTTCAAAACTGATTAATAGGACAGTTTCAATAATTAATACGTTGCACATTGTTATCTTCTTAGTGGTTGTCCATAGTGCAAGATGCAGACAGGATATCCTGTCCAAACACTATTACTACAAATCTTTCTTCTCATTGAATTAAGCAAAAGTAGCTGTGTATCTATACTAACTATTCTGTATATACAGATATAAAATGATCCTTTCTTTGTATCCCCTTTTGTTTAGTCCTGTCAGAGATGAGTATTCCATTGGCATCTAAATACTACAGGTGTGTAAATTCAGCAAAACAACCAACACAGTCCAGCAGTCCACAATAGTAGTGGATTATCCACAGAAGTTTTTGACTTGAGCCTTTCGCAGCTCAGCACATTAATATGACTTTACTTTATATACCTTGTTTTTCTACTTTTCTGCTACATGATTAAGACCAAGATAAAGCAAGACCTATATAACATGAAATGTAGCTTTTGTATCTGATAAGGTCAGTTAAATTCCCCCAGGATTTATCCTAAAACCCTGTACCACAGTTTACAGATCCTTTGTAAATGTCAGCTATGTGGATGAGTCATAGCCATTACTTGACCAATTTGCTCTCTGTGAAAGCCTGAGAGAATGCTTTTTCTCCCTGTGACTCCTTAGGCACACTCTATGACATCAATCACGTTGCTCTTGGCCCCATAATCTCCTTGATCAGAAAATTTGGGACACAACTGAGTTACATGATGTTATAGTATAGGTTCTCCTATGTCCTGAGTCGTCACTGACCTTGAAAGACTAGGGCCAAAATGTTGACTGACCTCGCAGCCCTTCTTTTTCTCTTAATTTTTGGTCTGCAAACTTACGTTGTTAACTCTCCAGAAGAGAAGCTTATTATTACCCTACAACATATGCTGTTGGGTTTAACCTCACTATCTGTCTGAATATCAGACATCTTAGGCATAACATGGAATAGGTATTTTCCATCAAGTATTGATATGTTAAACTTTTAAGTCCCTACAGAATGTGGAGAAAAAAATTTAAAACATGAAAAATATTTAAAGAATATGAAGAAGGAAGGTGGAGACAAGCACAGAGAAGAAATGTTCTTTCTTTTTCTCTTAACCCAGAATAAGAGATAAGGTATAGTGGTTGTCAGGAAGTAAATGGACTTTTCAAACTGACTTCACTTTCTGTATCAGTTAGCTATATAGTGTTTGATAATACACTCCACAGCATTGTACATTGTAACTGTTTGATATAACTTAATGTCACCTTATAATTTAGCTAATACTTGGGACTCTATTAAAATGGAACATTTACACTTAAAAAAAGAATATGAATAAACACATATTTTTATACAGAAATTTAGAAATCTAGCCATATACAGCATTATATCAGGACAGTCCTGTGACATTTTTTTCCTTGTGTCTTTTTTTTCATTTATTACCCTTTTTTAAAAACTGACAAACATTTACTTGAGAGACAGTATGGTAATAATGGGTATGTCATGACAAGAAGTACATATTTAGAAGACCAGAAAGACAGGCATTCCAACCATGACCCTTCTATTACAGATTGCTATATTCAGTGCAGTTGCTTGGTTCGCAGGTATCAGCATATATACTTAGTCAGGGTGAGAATCCTACCAATTAACTGCTACTTTCAAAAACCTGCTAATGTTTCTCAGGATCATTGCCTTACTAATCCTGTGCATATAAATGTATGGCTTTGCCCCGTCGTTTCCCAGCTTTTCTCCTTGGCCTCTCCTCGTTGGCCAATCCTCAAGTTCTCGCTTTCCTTTTAATTGTGTTATGCCTTTCTATTTGCATTTCTTCTTTTGAGTTCTTATACTAAGGAGACTATACGATATTTATACATGTGGGTCCGGTTTATTTCGCTTATATCTTCAAGTGGCATCCACTTAAATATGAAAGCTTCGAGTTTTATCATTCTTTATAGCTAAGTAATACTCCATCGTATTAAAATACATCTTTTTCAACCAGACTCATGTGACGGGCATCTTGGTTGTTTCCAAGATTTGGGTATCACAAATTGTGCTGCTATAAACATAAGTACACATATAGCACTATGATATGACGTTTTCAGGTCCTCCAGGAAAATTCCCAGTAGGGGGATAGCTGGCTTGAATGGGATTTCCAGTCCTACTTTTTTAAAGAGTCTCCACACTGATTTCCATAATGGTTGTACCAGTCTACATTCCCACCAGCAATGGAGAAGGATTCCCTTTTCCCCACAGCCTCTCCAACATTTGTTGTTGGGTGATTTGTTTATGATAGCCATTCTTTCTGGGATGAGATGATATCTCAATGTTGTTTTAATGTGCATTTCAGAGATGGCTAGTGATGTTGAGCATTATTTCATATATTTATTTGCTTCTTTAATTTCATCCTCTGAGAAGTGTGTGTTCATCTCGGATGCCCATTTCTGGATTGGGTCTTTAAATTTAGGGGCCCTAATTGTTTTAGTTCTGTGAATTCTAGAGAGCAGACCTTGGTCTGAGTGCTTATTAGTTAAGATTTTTTCCAAATTTGTGGGTTGTCTTTTCACTTTGTTGGTAATTTCTGTTGACGTGCTAAAACTTCTCAGTAAAAGGTGGTCCCAGTTGTTAATTCTTTCAGGTATTACCCTTGCAATTTGATTTTTGTTCATGAACTCTTTGCCTACCCCTATGTCTTCAAGAGTTCCTCCTAATTTCTCTTCCAGGAGATTGTTTCTGTTTTAATGTTTAGATCTTTAATCCATTTTGACTTTATCTTAGTGCATGATGATAGACCTGGGTCAAGTTTTAGTTTTCGGCATGTAGAGAGCCAGTTTTTCCAGCACCATTTGTTAAAGAGGCTACACCTACTTAGAACAAGCTTAGCAAAGCACAGGGACGGCGGTTCAATCCTCCAGCACCACATGCCAGCCATCCCCGCCCCCTGGTGGGCTGAGCTGGCCACACACACACAAATTCATACATACATATATACATAAATAAAAGATCACGTGGCTGAGTGTGTTTGTAGAGGTCTCTGTATTTTCTAATCTATTCCATTGATCCTCAGGTTTATTTCATTGCCAACACCATGTTGATTTTGTCACAGTAGCTTTGTAGTATAATTTCAAGTCAGGAATTGTAATGCCTCCTGACTTGTCTTTGTTGCCCAGGATTGCCTTTGCTATTCTAGGTCTTTTCTGGTTCCAAATAAATTTTAGACAGACCCAGAGCGCAGGGTCTGCATGTGAGTGAGATGACCCGGGGCCCACGAGATCCTAAATAGACCAAGAGTGCAGGCCCGGTGAGTGAGAGGACCTGGGGCCACCGGATCCTGAATTGACCCAGAGAGCAGGTCTGGTGTGTGAATGAGACTGCCCGGGGCCCACTGGATCCTCATTTGACCCAGAATGCAGGCCCAGCACAGAACCCTTCAGCAGAACTCACTGAAAAGAGGCTAGAGGCAAGGCCCACTCAGCTGATTCAGGAGCAGAACATCTTGCCAGAGTGCCACAAAGGTTCAACTCCAATGGCTGCAGCAGAAAGAAGTGGAGCGCAGCAGGATCCAAGCAACATCTACCTGGAGGAATCTGAACTTCATAGATCCAGATCTGGTGCTAAGGTAATAACTCTGTCTAAGCTCTACACCAAAGGTCAGAAGACAGTGGTATACAAAATGACAAAGAGAAGGAACAAAATGCAGTCTCAGGCCCCAAGTCCACCCAGTACAAATGCAGAAGACACTAGCATGGAGGAAACTGGAAATCACACACCTGATATCTCTAAAATAATAACGTTGGCAGTAAAGAAACAACTGCAGAAAGGTATAGAAGAAATCAGATCAGAAATCATTTCTGGGGCTGGTGAGATGGCTCAGTGGTCTAAAGCACCTACTTAGAACAAGCTTAGCAAAGCACAGGGACCGCAGTTCAATCCCCCAGCACCACATGCCAGCCAGCCCCGCCCCCTGGTGGACTGAGCTGGCCACACACACAAATAAATAAATAAGTAAACAAAAATAATTTGTGAGCTAAAAAATGTAGTGATAAC
>NW_004524590.1:10612060-10662228 GCF_000260255.1 Octodon degus | reverse complement strand
CTATCATGAAAACTTTTTCTTAGTTCAATTGTTTTGAAACATTTAATTTTTAATTAACTAGTATTTAATTTTCTGAATATTGCTTAATCTTAATTTTTATTCTAAGATTTGTACTGTATCTTTGACCCAAAATTAATTTAAAAGACATCGTATGATATCTTCTCCTAGTATTAGAAACTTTAAAAAGTGTATTTCCATTTTCTGTTGACTTTATATTTCTTCTTCCCTGTCTTTTATACACACATACACACACTTATGTATAAAAAAAAAAAAATGTGGAAGGCAGCCTGTCACACCTGATGGTGGGAGGCTGTGGCTCCTCCTTGCCTTCCACGGGTGGGAGAGTTAGACAGCCAACCACAAAAACAACATGAAAGAAACTGATATCAAGACACTACTGTATGCTCATTTTTTATGCATATTTTCGGTGATTCTAAGTGTCTTTCTTCCATCATTCTTCCTGGAGAATTTCTCAGTATTGGACACACACTTGACATGGTTGTGCATCTGTTCTCTTTGTGTAACTTCAGTCAATCTTATATTTAGTACCAAGGCCAAATGTATCTTCTAAAAGAAGTTCATTATCACGTAAGGTAACCAGACTTTTGAAATGCTGTATCTACTTTCTTGTGTCTTGTTTCTCCTTCCATGTGATTTTTGTTCTATATGGAGTCCCACTCACTGAGTCGGTGTTGGAAACATTTCTATTTGCAGTTATTTTGTCTACTTTTACTACTGTACCTTGTTTATGTTTGTTAGGATCAAATCTCAAAGTATGGCTAAGAGTTTTCAGTAAAAATGGAGTTACCTCCATCTGGGAGAACAGTCTCCAGATCACCACAATCTCTAGTTTCATGGGCGCATGGCTTGGAGCGTTTCCTATTCCATTAGATTGGGAAAGACCCTGGCAGGTTGGTTTCAACTACTTAAAGCAGTAAAATGCCTGTTGAGACGGTGTGGCCAGGCTGTTGTTTTGTTGCAGCTCAGTTTAGGAAAAATACCAGTTCCTTCTATCAGTGCAGTATAGGTGGCTTCTTATTTTGGGATTCCAGTGATGTGGGCATCCATATTGGCCTACACTTATCTTCCAGCAGTATTTTTTTTTTACATGTATGAGTGAATAAATAGATTTATTTTGTGAATACATATAGGGTTTTTTTCTTAACTTTTAGTCTGAAGTTACACAAATTTTCTGTTTTTAACCTTTATTTTCACTACCCTCTAGTCTTACATTTGTTTTTTTCTTAATATGGTAGATGGCAGATTGAATGTTGATCTTGAAATATATTCAGAAAATTAAAAAATTGATACAGTATCAGAAAAAGCTCACAAACCCCAGATATTTCATTTCCTGTTAGGATAAAGCCAATATGGCGGGTAAAGCACTTCAGATGGGCATTTTTTTCAGCCTCATATAGCAGAGGAAGTCAACACCTGGGAAGTCACCTAACTGCTAGGTGACGGACATGTCTTTATCTTTTTCTAATGACTTTGTTATATACTATTGTATGGTTAGTCTGTCATTTAATAAATTGATTACTGCTCATTAGTATTTTGCTGTAATGAAATACTGCTATGATAAGCATCTTTGAATCCATAGCTTCATGAACTTTTCTAATTACTTTCCTAGAGTAATCTCTCCCCAACAGGATTATGGCATTAAAAAAATAAATATAGTTTTCTAAGATTAAAAAAAAAATGTGTGTGCAACCCAACATAAGATTGGTACTGTTTCATAGAAATTTGCAATGACCTTTAAATAAGGGTTCATCTAATATGTTTTATATAGTCCTGAATAAGTGTCACATTGAGAGCTCTTTATTGTTCATCCAAGACCATACTGCAACTTCTCTTGCCTTTTGAATTATCCTCTTTGTTATTTCCTGTATGCTACTTCTAGAGGTATTAAAATATTTCAAATTTTTAGAACTAGAAAATCCTATTTTTAGTTTTCAAAGGTATGTTTGCTAAGTATAAAATGAAAGAGGACAGATCTTTTAGTTCCTTAATTAGTCTAGTTTCTTACACAGTTGGTCCTTTTTTTTCTTTCTATTGTGAAATAAGATGCCACTTAATTTTGGTCTTGCATAGCTAATATTTTTTATATATATGCTTGAATGGTTTTTTCCTTTACAATAAGTTTTGTGCAATTTCATTTTTGTGTATCTTGGTGTGATTTTATTTAAATTTGTTGTGCAAAGGGTTCATTTTTTTGGAAATGCGGTATTCTAAGTTGAACTAAATTCAGAAATTTTAAATCTTTGAATATTAATTGCCTATTCCTTTCTACTTGGAGAATTCTAATTATATGAATATAAGTTTCTTGGTTTTGACACTGAACTATTATAACTGATCTGTAAATTTTTTCATTTTTATTTTGGACAATTTTTATGGTTATATTCATTTGTTTGTAAATTATTTTCAGTTTGCAATCTGTTAAAAAAATTAAAATAAACATATAAAGAGAAAATACTGTCATTTTTGCACAAAAATAAATGCACAGAGAATAAATAAATAAATTTTAGAAACGATTTGTCTAGGTCAGTGAGGTATGTTGGTGGTAGTTTGATAGGGATTGTATTAAAACTGTACAACAATTCTGGGAGTATGGCCATCTTCACGATGTTGATTCTTCCTATCCAGGAGCATGGAATATCTTTCCAATTTCTGAAATCCTCTATGATCTCTTTTTTAAGAGTACTGTAATTTTCCATGAAAAGATCTTTGACTTCTTTAGTTAGATGAATTCCAAGGTATTTCATTTTCCGTGGTGCTATTGTAAAAGGTATTGTTTCTCTAATTTCCCTCTGTGTGTTTGTTATCTGTGTAGAGCAATAGTATTGACTTTTGGGTATTGACTTTGTATTCTGCTATACTACTGAATTTGTGTATCAATTCTAGTAGTTTCTTGGTGGAGTTTTTTTGGTCTTCCAAGTAAAGTATCGTGTCATCTGCAAATAATGATAATTTAACTTCTTTATCTATTCTTACTCCTTTTATTTCTCCCTCTTGTCTAATGGCTCTAGTTAATGATTCCAGAACTATATTGAATAGGAGTGGTGATAGAGGACATCCTTGTCTTGTACCAGACCTGAGAGTAACAGATTTCAGTTTTTCTCAATTTAGAATTACATTAGCTGTTGGGTTGTCACAGATGGCTTTTATCAAATTGAAGTAGTGGCCTTCTATTTCTATTTTCTGTAGGACTTTGATCATGACTTAGTGTTGGATTTTGTGAACAGCTTTTCTGCATCAATTGAGATGATCATGTGGTTTTTAGATTTCACTCTATTGATACAGTGTATTACATTTATAGGTTTTCGAATATTGAGCCATCCTTGCATCCCTGGGATGAATCCTACCTGGTCATGGTGTATGATCTTTTTGATGATTTGCTGTATTCTATTTGCTAGTATTTTATTGAGGATTTTTGCATCTATGTTCATGAGGGAGATTGGCCTATAGTTCTCTTTTTTAGTTGTGTCTTTCCCTGGTTTTGGTATCAGTATAATACCTGTCTCAAGGAATGATTTTGGAAGAACTGTTTACTTTTCAGTTTCATTGAAGAGTTTGAGGAGTGTAAGGATTATATCTTCTGTAAATTTCTTGTAGAATTCAGGTGTGAATCCATCAGGATGTAAACTTTTCTTTTTCGACAGACTTTTTATTATATTTCGTATTTCATTGGTTGTAATCGGGTTTTTGAGAGTTGTTATATCTTCTTGATTCAGTTTTGGTAATTTGTACCTTTCTAGGAATCTATCCATTTCTTCTGTGTCTTCTATTCTATGAGAGTAAAGATTCTCAAAGTAGCTAATGATAATCTTCTGAACTTCCACTGGGTCTGTGGTGATCACACCCTTTTCTTTATTTATCGCTTGTATTTGACTTTTTTCTTTCCTCTTTTTGATGAGGTTTCCTAGGGGCTTATCAGTTTTATTTAGTCTTTCAAAGAATCAGCTTTTTGATTTGTTAATTCTTTGAACTATTTTCTTCGTCTCAATTGAATCAATTTTTGCTCAAATCTTTATGATTTCTCTCCGTCTTTGGGCTGTGGGTTGGTTTGCTTTTCCTTTTCTAGATGTTGGGGGTGCAGCATTAGTATGTTTATTTGTTCCCATTCTGTTTTTGTAATGTGTGAGTTCACAGCTATGAGTTTCCCTCTGTGAACTGCTTTCATCGCATCTCGTAAATTCTGATAAGTTGTGGTTGAATTTTCATTGAATTGTAGCTATTGTTGAATTTCTTGTTTAATTTCATCTGTGACCCATTGGTTGCTGAGGAAGGTGTTGTTTAATTTCCATGTATTTATCGGGTTTTTGTTGTTTCTTTTGTCATTTATTTTCAGATTCATTGCACTATAGTCAGATAATATGCATGGGATAATTTCTGTTTTCTTGCACATACTTAAGCATGACCTATGGACTATTATGTGGTCTATTTTAGAAAATAACCCATGTACAGCTGAAAAAAATGTGTATTCAGCTGTGGTTGTGTGGAACACTCTGTATATGTCCACCAAGCCCATTTATTTCAAGCTCTGGTTCAGTTCTGCTGCTACGTTGCTAATTTTTTGTCTGCTTGACCTATTTTTTTTTTTTTTTTTTGCTCTGAATGCCTTCAAGGCATGCTGGCTGTCTTGTGTTGTGGGGATCGAACCACAGCAACCTGAGCCTGACTGCTTTTTGACCTATCTTTTTGGGATAAGGGGGTGTTAAGGTCTCCTGTTAAGATTGTTGTATCAAATAATAGATTTTTCATGTCCATTAAGATTTGTCTTATATAGTTGGGTACTCCCGTGGTTGGTGCATACATATTTATGAATGTTACTTCCTCCTCTTGAATTTTTCCCCTAACCTGTAAGTAGTCATCTTCTGTATTTCATTTGATCATTCTTGAAGTTGAGATTGTCTGAAAAAAAGATTGCTACCTATGCTTTTTTCTGAGATGCGGGGGCATATAGTATTGTTTTCCATCCTTTGACTTTCAGCATATGAATGTCTTTATGAGTTGTGTGTTTCTTGTATACAGCAGATTGTTGGATTTTTTTTTTCCTAATCCACTGTGCCAGTCTTTTTCTCTTAATTGGTGAATTGAGTTCATTTACATTGATGGTTATAATTGAGATGTATTGACTTAACGATTGACATGTTATTTACCTGCTGTTGTTTACTCCTTTTTGGCCTGTGTTTAATTGTTAGCCCTATTTAGTGGGTTCTTTCTGTTCTCGTTCGTGGAGTTATGATTGTTTTGGTCTCTCTCTAGAATATCTTTCGGTAGTCTGTATAGGGTTGTCTTTGTCATCGTGAAATTCTTTAGTTCTTTGTCATGGAAGTATTTCACTTTTACATTAAACTTGAAAGAGTTTTGCAGGGTGTATCAGTCTGGGCTGGAATTTGTTTTCATAGAGGACTTGAAGTACACTGCTCCATGCTCTTCTTGCCTTCATGGTTTGTGAGGAGAAGTCGGCCGTAATTCTGATGGGTTTTCCTTTGAATGTGATCTGCTTCTTTTCTCTAGCAGCTTTCAGTATATTTTTATGTTGGATTTCTGGGATCTTGACTGTTATGTGTCTCGGTGTGTTTTTAATTGGGTTGAAGGTATTTGGCATTCTGTATGCTTTGGTTACCTGAATGTCAGATTGTTTCCTCATATTTGGGAAGTTTTCTGCTATTACTTCTGCCCATATTCTTTTTATAGCCTTTGTATTGACTCCTTCCTTCTCATTGATGCCTATTAGTCTCACATTGTTCATCTTTGCATCCTCTTGCAGGTATTGAATTATTTTTTTCCTGCATCCTAGTTGTTTTTAACAGATCTTACCTTTTCACTAGCTGCACCGGCGTCTTCAAGATGTGAAACTCTATCTTCACTTTCACTCAAACCGTTTTGTAGGCTTGTGGTTGAGATTTTAAATTTTTCTACACCTCTTTGACTCTGCTTCTTGGGATCTATTTCTTTCCTGTATTGCTCATTCAAGGAATCCATCATTTTTCTAAATTTTTCTAATTTCTCTTTTTTTTTTTTTTTTTTTTAATCAGTGTATGCTTTAGAAGCAGTTACTCTTTTACGGCAAAGTTTTTTTCAGATTGGATTTCTTCTATATGTTTCTGCATTTGATTCTTTACTTAAGATGTTATGAATTCAGAGTTTTCTTTATTTCAGAAATTAATTCTGTTCTGAGTTCTTCTATACCTTTCTGCTGTTGTTTCTTTACTTCCGATGCTATTAATTCATAAATTTCAGCTGAGCTAGTGTCCTCTGCACTTCTTCTGAGTGGGCTCAAGGCCTAAGAGTACATTTTGCTCTTTGTCTTTGTCTTTTCGTGTAGCACTGACCTCTGATCTTTGGTGTAGAGCTTTGTTGTAGTTATAACCATATCACCTACTGAAATTCGGGTGCAGACACAAGTTTGAGTTTATCCAGTTATGCCTGGCTTGGGTCTAGCTGTTGTATTCAGCTCCTTTCTGCTGCAGCCCTTGGAAGTGAACCTGTTGTGCCCCTCTGGCATAACAGTGAACCTGTGGTGCCCCTGTATTGTGTCACTGGCCCAGGGACACAGAGCAGCACAGAAGCTCTCCCACACACTAGCGAGGTCTGGGCTTGGGTCCCGAGAGTTTAGCAGAAGTTCTCGTTCACTGGGCAGGCTTGGTGACAGGGACTCAGGAGGAGGGGAGGGGTCCCAAAGGTGTGGCAGAGGGTCTCACTCAGGCAGTGTGCCTGGGTTTTGGTCCAGAGCAGTCCCGCAGGTGCAGGGAAGCTGAAAATTCTCCCACATACTCTCTGGGTCTGGGTTGGGCTGGTTCTCTGATTTGTTTTTTAAAATATATAATCATTAGTCATGCCGGGGAGATGCTTAGTAGAATAAGCGCTTCCCTGGCAAGTGCAAGGGCCTGAGTTCAATCCCTGGTTCCGAGAAAAAAAAAAAATCGTTAGTCATGTGCCAAGTATTATATAGTTTTTATTCGCTAAATCAGATGTTATTAATGTAACATTTTATTGGAAGATTGATGCTCTTTTAAAACTTTTAAGAAATGTTATATTTCCTATGATGTCCAACCTATTTACGTACTTAAGTCACATTGTTAAAAAGCAGTTAAGTTACTTTTGATTTACTTGCCATTTGTTATCTTCTTTTTTTAAGAATCTGTTAGAGCCAGTAGGCTTTTTTACAAATGAATTGTCACATTTTAGAAAGATTTGACTAATTTTATGAGGATAGAGAATAGATAAATAGTAAATAAAGACTAGGTACACAGGTGAATGAGATGATCATTGCAGTAATCCAAGTAAGTCATGAAGAACTAAACTACAACACTGACTATATAATGGAGCAAACAGAAGAAAGTTGAGGTTAGAAATTGACTAATCTGAGGTATATTAGATACAGGAGTTTCCTTAGAGACTTATGTCTGCTATTATTAAGAGACTTGAGAATTTAACATTACAGAACTTTTGCTTTTGTTCAAATTTTACAGTTAGGGACTTTGGATGTAGCTCTACTCCTTGCAGTTTCCTAGCATGTGCAAGGCCCTAGGTTCAGTCCCCAATACTACCAAAAAAAAAAAAAAAAAGTGGGTAGGGGATCTTAAACTTTGCTATTAATTTGTCTCCAAAAGTCCTTCCTGATTTGTGTTTCTGGAGGAAAAGGAGTTTTATATTTTGTGTGGGGGTGTGGTTGTGCTGAATTCCCCCTCCCCCGAAAGTGAAAATCACTTATTTTTGTAGCAGTATGAGTAACAGTTCATTATCGTTTGGAACTCCAGCAATGCCAAATAATGAAGAAAATTGTCATCTCAAGACAACCACTTAAAAAATTTAGATATTCAAGATTTTTCTAACCATATATCATATTTATATGTTTCTGTATATTTATTTCAAAATTGTTGCATTTTTTATGTTGTTTACCTTTACATTGAGCACATCATGCATATTTTCTTTGATGAAAAATCGAAGATTTTCATAAAGTATAGATTCAATCTCGGGATTCCTGTTTGTACCACTTATATCTGCTTTGTACCTGCCTAGGAGTTGTTGAGACTGTTTGAGGCCATCACAATGATATGTCCTCAGTGTTTATAAAAATAAGCAGTGGGGATTAGGGAGATAGCTCAGTAGAATAAGTTCTTGCTTGGCAAGCTCAAGGGCCTGAGTTCAATCCTTGGTTCTACCAAAAAAAAATAAGTAGTACTGTGAGCTTCTTGAAATTTAGGGCATTTGAAACAAAAAATTATTGAAATACAGTTTTTTAATTTAAATAATGAATTTTGCTTTCCTTCAATCCCCCCCTTTTGTTCTGGGGTTACCTCCTTTTTGATTTGTGTGTGAACAGTCTACTCAACAGTAGTCTATAGAAATCTCTTGATGTGGGAAGGATTCAGCTGGTTAGGGCCATGACATTTTACCCTGATAAATTTACTTGAATTTGAGTGATACAATTTATTTCAGCATTGCTTCAAAAAAAAAATTGAAATTGGTTTGTTATATCTTGTTTTTAGATTTATAAGGGAAGATTATTGTTACTAAATATAAATCTTAGTAGCATAGTAGTGACTTATTTATTATGGAAGGGAGAAAATGAAGTGCTTATCCTAGTACTGAAACCACTACTGACTGCTGAAATCATGTAAGATCTTCCCTCTTATAGTGTTCGGTACCTTTTTGTTTTCCAACTAGAAATTAGTGAAAACCTGTTAAAAGATAAGTATAATAAAGGTTAACAGGAAGTTGTTGTCCTTTTCATTTACTTCCTTGCAACTTTGTTCTAATTTAAGATATATTTGTTCCAATTTGTTTGTTTTTCTTCTTAGTATAGGGAATTAAACCTACGACTTTCACTCTGAACTATATCAGCTGCCCTGATTCCCTTTTTTGAGAGAAGACTCCTTTTTTGAGATGCCTGACTTGTTCTAGTTCTTAGTACATATTTGCAACATGCATTTTAGTACTGTGTAAAGTCAAGGTACTTTTCTGTTTCTCAGTTCTGTAATTGTACCATAACAATGTATTACAATTTTTTTATTGCTTTCTAACATTAAGCTTAACTTCTTTCTTGATGTTAAATACAGTAATGCAGTGACTAATTATACATAATCATAGTTGTAGTTACATGTTAAATGGTTTTTTAATAGGTATTTTAATAATTTTGATCACATCAAATTTTTAAAATATGCCATTATACCTACATCTTAATGTTTGTCTTATATATTAACATGAGTTCATCAGTTTATTTTTTAGAATAAATTTGCTGTATTTGATAAACAGTAAATCTAGAATTTCAATGCAATAAAACACTTTCAGTTTTTCTGGCATTGTATGAATTTTCCTTAAAATGAGTCATCATCTGAGAACAGGTTTTGTTGGTATCTGGCTGCTTTAATGATCTCTCTGAAAGATTAAGCCTTTCTGGGATTGTTGTCCTCACAGAATTAGCATCTTTTTGTGATGCAAATTCTATATCAGAATTCCCTTGATTTTAGCAAGTTATTTTTGTAAAGTATTAAAGAATGCTTGTTTTCCTTGACACTTTAGTTGGTAGTATAATTGGAAAAGATTTCTCAAGCTTACATAAGATTTTTATAGCAAGAATGAAGTTATCATTTTACTGATTTTTTACTTATTAACTCTGAATTGCTTTCACAGTTTTATAATTGTTATATAGTAACATTTAAGGAGATAGAAATGGTGTCATCATACAATAGAAAAATAAGGTGCCATGGTCAGAAAATAAATTTACCACATTGAAAACACACTGCAGTGTGGTATTTTTTTCTCTGAAATTTCCACACTCAACAGGAAGTATAGACAGCAAGTTTGAGTGGGTGGGTCTTTGAGGTTAAAACTGTTAATAAAGTAAAATACCTAAAATTTAGTTTTAAATTCAAAGAATTACCAACCATGCTTAGTTCATTAACAAGAAGAAAGTGTTCTGACCACTTATGTCTACTAAAGTATGGTAGATTTTTTTTTCTTCTTTGTAAGGATATTTTCTTTTCTTAGAAAAAGAAAGTAGCTTATCTCTTAACTATGGTTAGTGAATTCTGTTATAGCTTGTAATTTAGTAGTCTAATATATGAAGAAACAGCTTGTAAGCCTTAATAGAAGAACCATAAATGAATGGTAAGTTTAAGATTTTATTTTAATAATTGAATATATAAGGTTGTCATTAATGTCAGTATTTGCACGACAGTGTGAAGGAATTGGTCTAAATGGTATTCTAGTAAAAATGAAAAATCTTGTAATTCTTTTGAATTTAAGTACTTCTGGAAAATGAAATCTGAATTGATGTTTTTGTTTGTTTTTTCCTTAGTCAGTAACCTCACATCACTTGTAGAAATTGCCCAGTGCAGTGGCATGCACCTGTAATCCTACCTATTAAGGAGGCTGAGGGAGGATTACAGGTTCAAGGCCAACCTAACTAACATAGCAAGACTGCCTCAAAAAAATAAAAATACGGGGCTAGAGAGATGGCTCAGTGGAATAAGCGCTTCCCTGGCAAGTGCAAAGGCCTGAGTTCAATCCCCAGTTCCGCCTCCCCAAAAAAATAAATAAATAAAATAATCAGAAAAACTAGGTTAAAACAAAATAAATGTTTGAAAATTATAGTAAGTAAAGTAAAAGCTTATTTTTAAATTAAGATGTCATTATATAAAAGTAGAAAGTTTAGAGTTGAGAAACCGTGACATCATTTTTGTCATTTGTATTTGTAAGTAACAAGTTGTTCCTGGTTTAGCAAAATTAATAGGCTGCAACATTACATTGAAAATTTAGAAACTCATAAATCATGACATTCAGGAGGTAAAGAGGAACATAGAATCATATTGTATTAGTAAATTTAAATTAATTTTAAACAATTTGTTAAGGGCAGGTCAGAATTAGGATTTAGGGTTAGGTCCCTAATCATCTTAATGCTTCCTAATGTATGTAACATTTGTAAGGAAAAGTGTATAATGTTCATAATACTTTATGTACTTAATATATTAGAAAGGGAATTTTAAGACGAAAGTGCAGTTGCAAACTTTATAACATTAGAATTTTAGTTTATAATGATCTCATTGTTTAAATGAAATTGAATGGCTTAATATTGAATTTGTGCTTTGCTTGAACAAGACTATTTATTCAAGAACATAGGCATAGCACATGATGGGAGGGAAGAATGATGACTAACTTTATTATTAGCTGATATTCTAAAAAGTAAGATAAGCACTAATCAATTTTTGTTATTATCTACAACATAAGATAAGCACTAATCAATTTTATTTTCTATTGGAAAATCTAAAAGTAAATCAAGCCTAATATAATAAAGACCTATGAAGACTGTGATCTATAACAACACTGATTTTAAAGTTTTGCCTATTTTTATTTATTTTATTTATTTATTTTTTTGGTAGAACCGGGGATTGATATTCAGGCCCTTGCGCTTGCCAGGGAAGCGTTTCTTCCATTGAGCCATCTCCCTGGCCCCTTGCCTAAATTTTTATGGTCTGGTTTTTTTACTAGGATAACAGAATCTGAATTTTAAGGACGTATAATGGAAAATAACAATTTTATGTACTTTAATAAACTTACTACATAAATAACGTAAGGAGATTTACTGTGTATTTTGTTTATAGTTTAATTCATTTTGTTAGCATCATATCAGATGCATGTCAAAATCTAGTTAAATAGATGCCGTATATTTTCAATGAATTTTAATCAGTATCTGAATATGCATGTAGAAAAAACTTTAGTGAGCCAGTAAGATAGCTCAGCGGACTAAAGTGCCTGCTGAGGCAAGCTTAGGCAAGCGCAGGAACCACAGTTCTATCCCTGGCACCACATGCCATGCGAGCTCTGCCCAGTCTGAGCCAGCCACTGAGACTGGGCATGGTGGAACACACCTATAATCCCAAAACTGGGGAGGCTGAAAGCAGAAGGACAACTGTGAGTCTGAACTACGTAGTGACACCCTGTAACAACCAGATACATTTTTTAAAAAAAGACTTTAGTTACAAACAATCCTAAAATTCTACAACCTTATGATCATTATATAGACCAATATGTCTAGATTAAGATCTTTTCTTTAAATGATGAATTAGTTCTTATTATGACAAGCGACAGAATATTTATAGGAAGTAAAACATATTTTCCCCACCACAAGATAGAATAGTTAACCTTCCAAAATGTTTTTGTAAAACAAAGAGAAAAATATTCCGCTGACCTTTTATATTTAAAGAAGAAAAACAATTATAAATAAAGTATAATAAATGTTATTATCATTCTTGTCCTGTCCTCATTGAGAAAGAGGTTCAGGATTTGAAGGCCTTTAGAGGATAACTATGGTAGGATTGCTTAACGCGTCCAGTGGTGAGCGCAGTTCCAGGTAGTCTAGTACAGGGATAGCCAGTATCTATAAAATTGATACATTGTAACATAGCATTTGGTAACTACTCCCTTGCTTTTGTTTTCTTTTCTTACTATCTTACTTCCCTCTTCCTTTTCTCTGTTTTGTTCTTCTGGCTTGTCTGTCCTTTCTTCTTCATGTAAAGCAAATGTCCCTTTTTAAAATATTTGGTAAAGAACATCTAATAGAATTAGCTTGTGGAATATTAATTATAACATGACTGTCTAGACTATGACTAATTAAAACAAAATTTTTGGTTTGTAGTTTGTACTGTAAAAATGAAAACATTATGATTCATTTCTGCAGATCTCCAAGTAAGCCATTGGCACGGAAATTAATGGATTGGGAAGTAGTAAGCAGAAATTCAGTGTCTGATGACAGGTTAGAAACACAAAGCCTCCCATCACGATCTCCACCTGGAACTCCTAATCAGTAAGTAAAAATCAAATATAATATCATATCTTTATTTTGCTAATTTCTAAATAATTGGCTGTGATATTCTGTAGGGACTTAAAGTTCAACATATCAATACTTGATGAAAAATACCTGTTTCATTATGCCTAAGATGTTTGATATGCAGACAGATTGTGAGGTAAAGCTTAACAACCTAAGTTGTATGGTAATAACAATAAGCTTGTCTTCTGGATGGTTAACAACCTAAGTTTGCAGACCAAAATTAGATGAAAAGGAGGGCTGCAAGGAAAGCCAACAGTTTGGCTCTAGCCTTCCAAGGTCAATTAAGACTCAGGACATAGGAGAACTTGTACTGTAATGTCATGTAACTCGGCAGTGTCCCAAATTTTCTGATCAAGGAGATTATGGGGCCAAAGAGGAAAGTGATCGATGATGTAGAGTGTGCCTAAGGAGAGTCACATGGAGAGAAAATATTCTCTCAGGCTTTCACAGAGAGCACATTGGCCAAGCAATGGCCGTGACTCATCCACATGGCTGACACTGACAAACAATCTGAGGTACAGGATCTCAGGATAAATCCTGAGGGTATTTCACTGACCTTATCAGACCCAAAAGCTACAACTCTTGTTGCATAGGTCCTGCTTTACCTTGGTCTTAACCACCCAGCAGAAAAGTATAAAAACAAAATATAAGAAGTAAAGCCATGGTGTTATGTTGAGTTGTAGGGGACTCAGGTCAACAATTTCTGACATTACCAGTCAAGCGGAACACCCAATACTATTATGGACTACTGAACTATTTTAGACTATTTTGCTGAGTTAACACACCTATAATATTCAAATAACGGAACTTAACAAAAAAAGGGTATACAGATGAATGTCCATTTTGTATCTGTGTATTCAAAGTGGTTAGGATAGATATAGAGTTACATTCTCTTAATGAATAGAGTGATTTGTTCTAATGGTGTTTGTAGATAGGATATCATGTCCGCATCTTGTACAGCAATTAACCACTAGGAAGAATGTATGCAATGTGTTAATTATTGAAACTGTCCTACCAATTTGATTTGAAACTGTCTCATTGCTATTTGTTTATGAATAAAATTATGGAGGAAAAAAAAAGAGTTTTTGCTCGGTTCTGAAAGAGCAGAGCCTCCTCTGGCTCATACCTGAAAAGCCAGTTCGTTGTCCCTCTTGGCCTGCTGATGCAAATTCATTGCAAAACAGTCTCACAGATGCAGGCAGGATGACATTTGACCAAAGTTATAAGTGGGCACCCACAGACTCAGTGAAGAAGGCATAAAATTAACCGTCACACATGCTATTAAGAACTTAACTTATTTTTGAGAACAGATTTAAACTGCTCTACAGATTTCTAATATCCCAATCTCATGTAAATATTTACCAAATTAATCATTGTCTGTTAGTTTTTAATTTTAAAAAATAGTAAAAGAACATTACATATGGAAAAAAATAAATAATTGGCTGTGTATTTCCATGGCCTGAAGATAAAAATATGTAAAAAATTATTCTGCTCAAACATGGCTTTTGTTGCTGTGGAGCATTATTTCCTCTTCACTTATTCACTGAAAAAATGGCATGGAATAGTCTTGGGAAATAAGGGAGTAAAGAGCAAAGACACACTTTCTTCAGCAGTTACCTTTTGCAGTAAGGATTCCTAGCAAATAAATAGAGATGTTAGTAAACTTTAAATCTCGTATCATTGTTATTTACATGATACTTTTCCAAATTGAGGATATTTATACATGATTATGATTCTCTTACTTAAAACTCCTTCTCAGTCTTGGCTCTACCACTTCTGTGATGTGGGGGGAAAAAAAGATTTGTAACTAGTCCCCTAGTTTAGCTATAGCTGTACTAAAAAGAGCTATATGTAGTTAAGCGGAAGACCCAATACTATTATGGGCTACTGGACTCTTTTAGAATATTTTGCTGAGTTTACACACCTATAGTATTCGAATAACGGAAATTAACAAAAAAAAGGGTATACAGATGAATGTTCATTTTGTATCTGTGTATTCAAAGTGGTTAGGATAGATATATAGTTACATTCTCTTAATGAACAGAATGATTTGTTCTAATGGTGTTTGTAAATAGGATATCAAGTCCGCATCTTTTACAGCAATTAACCACTAAGAAGAATGTATGCAGTATGTTAATTATTGAAACTGTCCTACCGATTTGATTTGAAACTGTCTCATTGCTATTTGTTTATCAGTAAAATTATGGCAAAAAAAAACCCTATATGATTCAGCATTAGTCTAGTATTTCTCATGAAAACTATGCTTTTAGTGTAGATAAGTTGATAAATTTGCCCTAGCAAAAGCTATTGACTGCAGTATCTTAATTTTAGCATAATAAGAAATATAATGTATATAATTACGATAATGCTAAGCAGATTATTTCAGCATATTAACATACTTTGATAACACGAGATTCATTTATAAATTACTTGAATTTTGATAAGAATATATTTGAAAAAGTCTTTAGAAATATTTTATATACATTAATATTCATTAAGTTTGCTCTAAACTTTAAACCACTGTCATTGCTGGGTGTTAATTGAAGAATAAACTTATTTTAGACATAAAGTATATGCCTAAATGATAAAAAAGAAAGATTTATTTTGGCTTATGGTTTCAGAGGATTCAGTTCATATTTGGTTGGTTCCAAGGCAAAAATATTTTGGCAGAGGGGCATGACAGAAGAAAGCTGTCCACCTCACAGTAGCTGGACACTGAGAGAGGAAGGATAGAGCCAAAGTGAAAGGGTCCCGAGATAAGAACACAGCCTTCTAGGTAGTGCCCCAAGTGACCTACCTTCTAAGTATGACCTGAAAAACAATGTTGTTTAATTCTAAAGAGATAGTAAAGTGTGCAGGTTATGAGAATGGATTCCAAGGGCTGGGGAGATAGATAAGCCACATAAGCAAGGTCCTGAGTTCAATCCCTGCTACTGCAAAAAAATGAGAGAGAGAATGGACTCCAGAGTCACTGTACATTTGAACCCTGGTTGATTAATTTCCATCTCATTTTTGTCTTCTAAAATTTATATTTATAATAGCTGTGTGTTTCTTACATTATTTTAAGCACTAAGTGGGGTGATACATGTAAAATGCTTAGAGCACTGGTACATAATAAGTGCTCAGGTCTTATAGTGATTTAAATAATGATTGTTTATTTAAGTGTCACTTTTAAAGATAGAAATACATGATAGTTAATGACTACTCTTACACTTAAATTCCTATAAAACTTTTTTAAGAATTAAAGAAGAGCTAGACATGGGGAAGCATGACTGTAATCTCAATACTCTGGGAGGTTGAGGCAGGAAGATCATAAGTTTGGTCCCAGTCTAAGCAATTTAGAGACTTGGTAAGATCGTCAAAATTTTTTTTAGGCTGGGGAGATAGCTTAGTAGAATAAGTGCTTGCCTGGCAAGCACAGGGTCCTGAGTTCAATCCCTACTACCAGAAAGAACGGACGGACTGGAGATGTAGCTCAGTGTGAAGGCCCTTGGCTTAATCCCCAGTACCATAAAAAAAAAGAAAAGAAAATTCAGACTAGAAGATATTTGTAAATCATTTATTCTACTCAAGCTTATGAATTTTTCACTGACCATGAAATTCTAGTAACTAAAACCTGGAAACTAAATTAGTGACAGTAGATGATTGAATGGATAACATCCTGGAGGCAGATTGTCGACGGTAGTACTGCCCAGACTCTGACTTCTCATTCTGTATTCTTTCTTTTTATGTCACATTGTTAATATCACAGACTACTTAGTGATCAGTCCAGCTGGCCTTACAGTATATTGTCACTTTCTCATGTAATCCACTAATAAGAGACTTGGAAAAGTTCAGTTGAATTAATTGAAAACTACTTACTTAGTTTTTCTTCTTTTTTCATTTAGTCGAAATTTCACACAAGAGGGAACCCGGTTACGACCATGTTCTGTTGGTCATTTGGTAGACCATGTGGTTCACACTTCCCCAAGTGAAGTTTTTGTGAGTCAGAGATCTCCATCATCAACACAAGCTAACAGCATCGTTCTGGAATCCTCACCGTAAGAACTTTTTTCATTTTGCTTCCTAATTCTGTGTTTTCAAGTACCCCAAATTGTTTCAATTGAAATAATCTGGGTAATTAGTATATTTGATATTTATTATGCTATTTTAAATACATATTTGTAAATGAGTTTATTCATCCTTCAGAATACTTCTTTGCCTTTTTCCCTCCTCAAGACTATTATTTTCCTCCTGGGACTTACATTCAAGCACATTCACTTTGTGCACATGTTTATAATACCATGGTCAAGGAGTGAGGTAATGAAAAGTAAAAGTTTCATAAATTTGTTTTCCAGTTGTAGAGATGGAATCCATGACCTTATTCATGCTATGTTAGCCAAGTACTCTAGTACTGAATTACATTCCAAGCTCCTCTTAAAATTTTTTATGGAAAGGAATCATAAGGATGAAGGGACAGCGTTGAGAAAGACGATAGACATCAGGGTGTATGTCCATTATTGCAGCACTCTGGAGTGCTGAGAAAGAGGGACTTCAAATTCAAGCCCAGACTGGGCAATTTAATTAAATAGTAAGAGACTGTTTCCAACAAAAACAGTTAGCTTAGCGCAGAGACTCTGGGTTCAACCCCAGGGTTGATACCGTGGGTATCACAGCAGTGAGGGGATACTGAATAATTCATATAAAGCATGCACATTTCGTTGCTAAAGTATATTCTTAAGGAGCTGGGGAGATGGCTTAGTAGAATAAGTGCTTTCCTGGCAAGTACAAGGGCCTGAATTCAATCCCCAGTTCCGCCAAAAAATTAAAATAAATAAATGAATAAAATGTATTCGTACCTCATATTGCAGCTGAGTGATAAGTAGATCTGACTTAATTCACTGCTAATACTCCATTTAATGCCCAATCTGCATATTTTCACCTTAATATGCAATGTCTTCCCTTGATGGTTTGTACAGTACAGCTTATGTGCAATTGGGAGAATTGGGGGAGATCTAATACCTGCCAGAGTCATAAATAGGAAAATTCACTAATTGTTGAGGAGAAGAGTATAAGAGTTAATATCAGGCTTAAAAAAAGAACAAATCGGACCAGCAAGATAGCTCAGTGGACTAAGCACCTGCTTAGGCAAGAGCAGGGTCCAAGGTTCAATCCCCAGCATCACATGCCACACTGGCCCTGTCCCCAAGCATGCTGAGCCACCCACTGAGACCTGGCATGGTGGTGCATGCCTGTAATCCCAGCACGAAGGAGGCTCAAAACAGGAGGATCACAAGTCCATGCTGCGCAGTGAGACCATGTACCAAATACATTTTAAAAAAAAAAGAAAGAAAAGTCTTAGAGTGATAGGTAAAGACAGATGAATTGATTGATCACAGAATATTTATAATAGGAAAAAACCTGATATTTGGGTCAGGTTTGACTTGGGGTAACATCAAGCAAAAGAGATTAACAAGCTATCAGGACAAGTAGAGATATTAACCTTGGTAAAATATCTTTGTAAAACATTTTGATTATATGTATACATTATAAGAAATGACAGAGTAGGACAGATGCACCTTGTACAGTGACATCTGTAGGAATGAGTTGATAGTAGATGGAATTGGTGCAAATCTAATGTTTTACTTAAAATCATTATTATAAGTTAGGATAGATATATAGCCACTTTCTCTTAATTCAATAATAACAAGAAAGATTTGTACTAATAGTGTTTGGACAGGATATCATGTCTGCATCTTGTGCTATGAATGACTACTACAAAGATAATATGCAATGTATTAATTGTTGTAACTCTTCTTACGAACCTGTTTTGAAACTGTCTCGTTGCAATTTTTTTCTCAATAAAATTAAATAAGTAAGTAAGATTACTGTTACAAATTTTGATCAATTTCTTGTATTAATGTATTTTCTAATATTGGAACTTTAAAAAGGTATAAAGTAATTCTTGAGGCCTAATCAAATTATCTTAATCTCTATTTGTGTGTGTGTGTCTGGGAATTAAATCCAGGGAATGCTGTGCTACATTATCTCTGCGTGTATGTGTGTGTCTGTGTGTGTCTGTGTGTCTTGTCAGTCAGTTAAATCCAAGGAATGCTGATCTACATTCTACATCCCTATTTTTATTTTGAGACAGTATCTCACTAAGTTTTCTTGGCAGCTCCCCAAACTTGGATATTCCTCAGGCCATCCTGCCCCTAGTAATTGGGATTATGGTCATTACCATCATGCCTGGCTCACAAAATTTTTTAAGTGGGTAAATTTTGTACAGTATATGCTTTTGGCTCCAATTACCTCTCCCATGCCATCCTTTGGATCATTTTAAGCAGATTAGTAATTTTAAATATATTGAAACCATTGAGTTAAAAGTCTTATCAATTAAACGTGTATGTAGTAAAGCCCCAATTTCGCTGGTCTTGCTTTCTGCTTTAAAAAAAAAAAAAAAAAAAAAAAAAAAAAAAAAAAAAGCTTCTATTAGAATTTAAAGCATTAATTAACATTTATGACCAAAATATTAGAATTTAAATATCATTTATACCCCAAATAGTGTGCTTGGTTGGTTAGTTTTGTGTGCTGGGCACTGATCTCAGGCCTGTGCTCTACCCCTTAGCTGTGTTCTACCAATACCTTAGCACCAGAATGATTTGAAATAGTGATTTTTGGGATATGCTCCCAGGAGGTCTGGTAAAGCCTCAGGCAGACACGAGGGCTGCTAAGTTTTTGTCTTATTTTATAAATTGGCTTCTGAAAAGCATTCCATTTGAAGAGTATATTTCGCTCTACAAAATGTTTAGAAATTTCTAATTTAAAATAACTCCTGCCTTTCTCAATTATTTGCTTTAAGGTGTGATTATATGATGTGATACCACTTCTAATTACATGACCTTTGGTGACTTGTTTTATCTCTGAACATGTCAATTTCCCCACCTGTTAAAAACAAGATGATAATAGTGTCTACCTCTGGGTTGCTCTTAGCATATAATAATTATATACTTTTCTTCAGTTAATTTACACTGAAAGCTTTTAGGTATGTTTTCAACAATATATTTTCTGCATGTCTGAAGTGTGTCTGATAGAATACAGAGAGGAATTCCTTGAATTCTTAACTTTACCCTTGTCTTTAATCACAAGAAACCTTTTTTTTTTTTTTTTAAATACAAGAAACCTTATGTAGACCTCCAACCCTCCCCTGTTTAGTCTGTTTCCTTGAGCCAGTCTTTCCTGGACTGGCCTATTACAGTCTTTCCTAGTGAGTCCTCAAAGCTTTGTCCATACTTGATCAAGTCCTTTTGCTTATACTTTGAAGTTTTACCTTTCTTTTGTCTTCTCTCAATTTACCAGCAGTGCTAACTTCCACTTACAAATTCAGCTTTTCCCAGTTCCAATTCACTCTTGGTCAAATCTAGCAATGTATTATGACCCTTGTAAATATCAGGCTGCTGTAGGATAAGAAAGTGAAAGGATGAAAGAGAATATGGATGAAAAGAAGATACCAAGCCATAAGGACTCAGGGTGCACCATGGATGCTGTAGTCATGATAGCAAGGCTAAGTGTAGGTCTTCAGGCTGCTGTTGCTGTAGTATAACCTACCATCCAGCCCTGTCTCGAGTATTGCTTGCACTGGGGAGCTAAGGTCAGGACCTTTGGATTTGTTTGAAACTAAGAATGTCAAGCCTAGAAGTCTTATTCTGGAATAAATTCCTATTGATAAAATGATTTGACATTACAGTTCTATTGATTTATATTAATCCTATCACTGAGGGTTAATGTGCATTTTTAGAAGTTATCTAAAGCATTTGTTAGGAATCAATCTGAAATTATACTTATTTTGAAATATTCTCAATATCAATATAAATGAGCCAAAAGATCAGAAACTTGAGTTTTAAACTAGAGTTTCTGTGTCTAATGTAATACAAGCAAAGCATTAAGTTAAATACCTAATAAAAGGGCTGAGGAGATAGTGCAGTAGAATAAGCACTTGCTTGGCAAGCGCAGGGTCCTTAGTTCAATTCCCGGTACAGTGGGGAGGGGGTACTAATGAAGACATGGGTGACAGTAATAATTATAGTTAAATGAAACATAATATCCTGGTATGTGTTTTAGAAAAATTTGAGGTCTCCTTATTCCTGACAGGTTTATATTGGAGATTGTCAAGGAACAGTTTTTGTTCACTTTAAGTAACTAAAATAATAACCTTGGCATTTCATTTCTAACTTTCTCTATTACAGATCTTTTTCAATTGCCAACTATAAAGCCAGTAGTCTGCAGTTGGTGTAGTCTCCATTTGTCAGATTTCTTCCATAGCTGCTTCATTTTGATATTCTTGCCAGATGTGTGCATGTACATGAAGTAGTATGTTTGTTAAAGAATTGATCCATTTCATGACATTTTAAATATGTAATAATGTATAATAATCTATGGTTTATCTATTAAGTGATCTTTCTGAATAACTTTAAATAATGAGATTATATACATGCAGACAGCTCTACTTTAGATATAAAGGAAGTTATTCATTAAAATTGAGTTAATAATTTTGAAATACTTTTAAGAAATGTAACTTGTAAGCTTTGCCCAATATATGGTTTGAAAATCTGTGTTGACATCCTTAATTACTTATACAGGCTTTGGTTTATGTGCATGTGTTGTGCATATATGTATGTGGGTAGAGTTTGGCTGTTCAAGTTGAAAACATAGAAGGGGGAAATGGCTACCAGATTACTAAGAGAACACAGAATATCAGACTTCCCTTAACCTGCCTTTTAAATAAATGATCTCACTCTTGTGTTTTCATCTGAAATAAAATAAAAATAAGCCTCCCCATACAGACCTGTCCAGAGCAATAAGAATACTTAGGTAATCTGCCAGTCTGTGCTTTAAAAAGAAAGTTTTATAAGATTATGAAAAATCTGCCATGCTGGCCTTGCCCCTGGGGTGTGCTGAGATGGCAATTGAGACTGGATGTGGTGGCCCATGCCTGTAATCCCAGCTCTTGGGAGGCTGTAAACAGGAAGATCACTATGAGTCTGATCTAGTAGTGAGACCTTGAACACCCTGTAGAGCCTTCCCTAAAAAATAAAAATAAAAAGATTATCAAAAGTCAAGTAGCCTGTGTCCTAAACCCCAGTTTTGCTACTTTTCCCCCTGCTCTCTCTTTTCTGGACTCCTCCTTTCTCTTTAGAATTTGAGTTAAATCCCAGCTGAGGACTAGATATTTGGCCTGTCTCCCTATCTAAGTCTTTCTCTCTATCTGCATATGTATTATCAAGTACTCAGTGAAGTTTGGCATGCAACCCAGCATAGTGAATTATGTAGGGAGAGTCTCCATGCCTATCTTAACAATGCTTGCTACATTTGGCTTTCTCCAGCTAATGATGTAGGATGACAACCCCCCCTTTTTTTTACAGTGCTTCCAGATTTTTCACTTTGAAAAATCTAGATTTATGTGTAATTTTGTCATTAAAAACAATAAATGGGCCAAATATATGTTGACTAAAATTGGTCCACAACCCATACATTTACAAGCACTGTTGAGTAAAAATCTCTCCAGCTTTTTTGACAATATGTGCCTGAGTTCTAACACTCAGAAACACATTTAACAGTTTTGGCGAAGTGCCATAATGTCTGTGTAATTGAGCATGTCTACTGTTATTTCCATAACAAGGCTTGCCCTACTTACATATTCCACTATAGATCAGGCCTGAGTTTGTCTTGTTGTCTGTTTTGGTGGTATGTTTATCCTGTAGCCAGATTAAGAACATGAAGTTGCTCTGTTTCCATCTGATCTAAACATTAATACCTCCTCCCACAACCCTTTGGTTTTGAGGCTAAATGTTTCCTGAGTTTGATAACTGTGTACGCACCAGAAATAAGTTTCTAATCATCTTGTTTAAGTGGTTAGACTTAAGCCTATATAAGGGAAGAGCCCTGCAGTTTATTATGTGTGATGCCAATGACTGCTGGCTTTAGATAATAAGTTTTAGAAACTCTTATTCAATACCTGAAAATCTGTGAGTTTTTGCCAAGGAATATCTTTTTTGTGGGTGTCGGGCAGAACGAGGGATTGAATTCAAGCCCTTACACTTGCCAGGGAAGTGCTTATTCTACTCAGCCATCTCCCCGGCCCGGAATATCCATTTTGATCTGCACTAGTTTCATACACAGTTATGGTTGAAGTTTCTATTCTAGAGTAACAATACTTCAATTAGTGTGGTATGATCAGAATGTATCTAATATTTATGTATTTATAATTTTAATCTAATATTATGTATTTAATCTAAAAGTTGTATTACAGTAAAAGACACGTTGCCATTAACCCCCTTCAAAATAGTTCCCCTTTCTTCAGACAAACTGAACTCATCCTTCTTGCTATTTACTGAAACAGACCTGGAGGTCCTTCTGTGAGTGGTGTTATAGTATGATGAAAAATACAGTGGATACTGCTGCAGAGTCCTGTTGAAGGGAAGAGCAGGCTTATAAAAACATTGTGGTGTGCCCTGATTACCTTACTTATTGAATGACACCGTGTAGCTTCTGGCTCTTCCCCAAAATGAAAATGACCATGAAAATTAAACATTAAAAAAAAAAAATTAGGACGTGGAGGTACCCAGAAAAGCACAACTCAGAACAGTCATGAAAAGTGGACTTGCTGTGTTTCAGAAACTGGCAAGAATGATGGAATACATATGATCACAACAAGCAGGAGAGCCAATAGGATAGCTCAGCGGACTAAGCGCCTGCTTAGGCAAGCAAAGGGACCAGGGTTCAATCCCCAGCACCTCATGCTGTGCCAACTCCACTTCTGGGCATGCTGAGCTGCCCACCAAGTCTGGGCATGGTGTCACACGCCTGTAATCCCAGGGCTGGGGAAGCTGAAAACAGGAGGATCACTATGAGTGCAAGCTGTATAGTGAGACTCTATACCAAATGCATAAGAAAAAGAAAAAGGAAAAAAAAAAAAAAAAAGCAGGAGTATTTTGAGAGCTGTGACAACACGTCTTTTTTGTAATAAATGTTTTAAATTTAATCATTCACTATTTTTTTTAATTGTATCCCATGTTGTGCCATCCCATGTTGGGTTCTTGGCATTTGAAAATAGCAAATTAAAAACTTCTGTGTTTGGTACCTGCAATCCCTGCCGACTAAGGCAGATCTCCATGAAAGGTTATGCTGAAAAGGAGTACACTGATGCAATCTTCATAGACATCAGAATTTAGAACACTTATGCCCTAAATACATCTGTGCAAATTTCTAGGCAGCAAAGGTAGTAGTATTGTGTACTTGCTGATTATTTAATGATTATATTTTATGCCAAATTAGAACATTTCAGGATTTTGTTTCCTTGAGAAAAATGTTCCTAGATATCTATAGGATCATACCATTCATTACTGATCCCTACAGCAGCCAGCTTTCTAGGAGCCAGCCTTTATAAAGAAGTTCATACCTTCTTAAGGGAGAGTGTGTCCCAGGGTTACTTCTCTGGTGACCTTTGTTACCTTGGGGTAAATTATGCTGTGATTGAAAACAAAGATTCTTTCTTATTTGTGTTATGGGTTAGTTGTGACTATACTCCATGATGTCTTCATCCTGGGACCAGATTAACAGCACTTGCTTCTAGAACTAAGCTCATGACCAAGGGTGTTTGGGGCAGGAGGGATATAAACTTGATCTGTATTTTAAGATGTCCTTTCAAAAGTGGCATGTACTGCTTCTGTCCACATTTCATTAGCTAAGGCAAATCATGTGGCCAAGGCTGCTTGTCAGCCAGGAGAAAATGAATATTTTAAAACTTTTAATACACTTATGTTTTCTCAAGACATTACAGCTTGAATGTTATGTATCTGTTGTCAATCCACAAAACTGATTAGACACTAGATGAGCTGTGTGCCTCAGTATTAGAGCAGCAGTCGTACGGCTTGGCACAGCAGCTATCAGCTCTCTTGACTTTTCTTCCATACGGAAGCCGTAATCCTCTCATTTCCCCTAAGAACATCCTGCCATCTGAGATAGATAATAATTCCAGTGATGGTCAGTGCTTTTAACAAGAACCATTTTACCCTTTTCTGTTCTTCCAGACTTCCAAGAGTGCTTACTTCCTAAATTCAACCACTGGTTCCCCCTTCTGGCCTTTGTGGAAAACATACAAGTATTATTCTGTACTGTGCTTTTTCTTAGAACCTCAACTTTTAACTTGAAATTTCTCCTGTACTGTTTAGCTGTGTCAATTCCTGCTACCACAAAATTCAGTTTATGTTCTCTAAGGTTAATTGGTTTTTTGGTTAACTATGTTACATTATTTCATCCAGTTTTGTCTCTTCTGTGATCACCTCAACATTCTTCCAGTCCTTGCCACATTGAGTTCATTACTCATATGAGCTATGTTAAAGAGAATAGGCCACTTTTTAAAGTTATGTTATACTCTACTAGTTTTTCATTTGGAATAGTCCAATTCTCACTTGATTTCTCTTTCCCTGCTTACTTTTAGGCTACCTGTAACTCCACAATGAACACCTCAAAAAAAGATATGTACAGCGTGTTAATAAACAGCTACATAGGAATGTCTTTAAAGTTTATTTTATCATATATTTTTGTTTGGTTGGTTGGCTTTGGTTTATTTTTTGATTGATTTTAGGTCTTTTTGTTTGTTTCTGAGATAGGTCTCACTGGGTAGGTTAGGCCGGCCTTGAACTCACTCATATTGCATAGGCTGGCCTTGAACTCACAATAATCTTCCTGCCTCAACCTCTGAGTGCTAGTGTTATAAACATGTGCCAACATGTCTGGAATATCGTGTAATTTCTTAGAGATTTGATAAAGTAGGAAATTAGATTTGCTACTTTAGAGGCAAGATCTTTTTATTAAAAAGGATTACTGACAAATATAGTACTTAAAGCTTATCTTCTATGCATTGTAAATACTGTTTGTAAAGAAAAAAAAATTATAAAAACTTAGTTTCTTCTACTTTTCATTATTTAGATCACAAGAAACTCCTGAAGATGGGCAGCCTCCAGCTTTACCACCCAAACAGTCTAAGAAAAACAGTTGGAACCAAATCCATTATTCACAGTCTCAACAAGATCTGGAAAACCATACTAATGAAACATTTGATGGTCCCTCTTCTCCTGAAAAGTCTACTGTAAGTAGCTTCTTCACATATTCTCACTTTTCTGTGCACTGTGGTCCTAAATGCAGTTTATTTTTTATTGTAGCATGTTTTAGTTATAAATTATAACTTTCTTACTTGCTCACTCATAGTACTGAGAATTGAACCCAGGTAGCAAGCACTCCACTACTGAGTTATCCATAACCCTTTGTTTGAATTTTGAAAAAGGGGTTTGCTCAGTTGCCAAGTTTGCCTTTGAACTTGTTTTCTTTCTGCCTTGGCCTCCTGAGTAGCTTGGAATTATGAGTTTGCACCTCCATGCTTGGCTAGCTTTTTCTCTTTATCATATTCTTTGGTCATGTTTTATATCCTAATTGCACAATTATGGAGTCTTCCTCTTATCGTCATTTACAAAATGCCTGTTGCATTACAAGGTAAATTACTAAGTGAAATAAACCAGACCCACATGTGTAAATATCATATAGTATCCCTAGTATAAGAACTCAAAAGAAGAAATACAAATAGAAAGGTATAAGATAATTAAAAGGAAAGCAAGAACTTGAGGATTAGACAACGAAGAGAGAGCAAGGAAAAAAGCTAGGAAACATGACAAGGGGAAAGCCATACATTTATGTGTACAAGATGAGTAAAGCAATGATCCTGAGAATCTTCAGAAGGTTTTCGAAGCTAGTAGTTAATTAGAAGGATTCTCACCCTAACTAACTATATATATGCTGATACCAGTGAACTATCCAACTGCACTGAAAATGGCAATGCGTAATAGTAGGGTCATGCTTAGAATACCTATCATTCTGGTCTTCTGAATACATGCTGCTTGCCATGACATGCCAGTTACTGCCATGCTGTCTTTCAGGTAGATGTTTGTTTAAAAAGGAAGTGGGTGGTGCATGAAGGCAGGAGACAGGAAAAGGGGTGTTGTGGGACTGTCCTGCTACAATGCTATATGTGGTTAGATTTCTAAATTTCTCTGTAAAAATATGTAATTATTTATTCCTATTTTTTAAAAATGTATGTTAATTTTTTTAAATTTTTTCCTTCATATTCTGTAGAGACTTAAAGTTTAACATATCAATACTTGATAAAAAATACCTGTTCCATGTTAATGCCTAAGATGTTTGATATTCAGACAGATTGTGAGGTTAAACTCAACTGCCTATGTTGTAGGGTAATGATAAGCTTCTCTTCTGAAGAGTTAACAACCTAAGTTTTCAGACCAAAAATTAGAGAAAAAGAAGGGCTTCAAGGACAGCCAACATTTTGGCCCTAGTCTTTCAAGGTCAGTGAAGACTCAGGACATAGGAGAACCTGTACTCTAATATCATGTAACACAGTTATGTCCCAAATTTTCTGATCAAGGAGATTATGAGGCCACAGAAGAAAATGATCAGTGATATAGAATGTGCCTAAGGAGAGTCACATGGAGAGAAAACATTCTCTCAGGCTTTCACAGAGAGCAAATTGGTCAAGCAATGGCCGTGACTCATCCACATGGCTGACACTGACAGAGGATCTACAAACTGCGGTACAGAGTTTCAGGATAAATCCTGAGGGGATTTAACTGACCTTATCAGATACAAAAGCTGCATTTCGTGTTATATAGGTCTTGCTTTATCTTGGTCTTAACCATCCAACAGAAAAGTATAAAAATAAAGCCATATTAATATGCTGAGCTATAAAAGGCTCAAGTCAACAGCTTCTGACATTGCCAGTCTTACGGAAAACCCACTACTGTTATGGACTACTGGACTATTTTGGAATATTGTGCTGAATTCACACACCTATAATATTTAAATGACAAAACTAAACAAAAAAGGGGGATACATGTGAATGACCATTTTCTATCTGTATATTCAAAATAGGATAGATTGGGGCCAGGGAGATGGCTCAGTGGAATAAGCACTTCCCTGGCAAGCGCAAGGGCCTGAGTTCAATCCCTGGTTCCGAGAAGGAAAAAAAACAAAACAAAATAGGATAGATGTACAGCTACATTCTCTTAATTCAATGAATGGAAAGATTTGTTCTAATAGTGTTTGTAAACAGGATATCATGCCTGCATCTTGTATAATGAATAACTAAGATAACATATAATGAATTACTAAGATAACAATATGCAATGTATTTATTATTGAAACTGTCCTACTAATTTGATTTGAAACTGTCTCATTGCTATTTGTTTCTCAATAAAATTATGGAGAAGAAATAAAAATTTAAAGAAAGGTAAATTGCTGACAGATTAATGTTAACTTCAGTCTTCCATAAGATACCTGCACTACAGAACAAATGTTAGTACTGGTAATTCATTAAATACAGCTAATTTTGCTATATAATTAGTGGAGAGATTTTATCATTTTCATTGACCTTTTTGAAATTGAGTACAGGTTTTTAAAGTATATGATCACTTATGTTTTACAAAATAATTTATGAATTGTTTTAGTGTTTTTGTCCTAGAGAATATGCTCTTAAAACCACAATAAACTGTTAAGTTGTTAGAATACCCTGATTTATCAGTTTTCATTGGTTTTTCAAGTGGATGTAAATAAACTGTGAGTTTATTATAAGGATAACTATTTTTGAAGAAATATAAGACAGACCCATAAATATAGGTAATTCTGGCAATTTTAAAAACCACCAGAAAAGGAAATAAACATTAAGGGAGGTAGGTCAGCAGCTGGTATTGGCCAGCCTTTGGTGGGCACTCTACTCATTGTCTTTTGATTTATTCACTGTAGCCTTTTGCATTATCTAAAGTTGAAAAATCAAAAGGCAACCATTCTGTTCTCTGACGCTGACTGCTCCATTACCATGGACATATCAAAAAAAGATCAGAACCTAAAAATTAATAACTCGTAATACTACCTATATGGTGATTCTACCATATCATTTATATATGCATTGATTCATGTTTATTGAACTCCTACTGAGTGCTAGACATGTTGATTGATGGAGATGGACATACAGAGATAAGACATGGTCCTTGCTATTATATAATTTATAATTTAATTTTTTTCTATATTAAAAATTACTTCTGAGCACCTGCTATGTGCCATGTACACACTGTTACAGGCTCTGAGGATATTATCAAATAATATAGGAAGAAAACAAGTCTCTGCCTTCAAATAACTTATTTTTTTTTAAGTGTTTGAAAACATTTTTTTGTTGTTTTTTTCAGCAGAATAAAAACTAGTAAAAAAAAATTAGAAGACATACAGAACTTCACTAAACAGGATGGTGGGAATTCAACAATAGTTGTTATATTACATGTTGTTTTCTTCAAATTAGTTGTTCAGATTACCAGATATAAGCATGCAAAATTGGTTTTAAAAAAGTATATATACATATGTGTGTATGTGTATATATATGTTTAAAAGGAGAGAAAAATGGAAGCATTAACTGCTTCTTTCAGTAGACAAGCAAAGATCAGCAGTAGTTATCTAAGCTGTCTTGTGTATATACATGTATATTGAATTTTCACTTCCTTTCTTGTCTCTTTTCCCTCATCCAAGTTGTACATTCCTTTTGAACTGTTTCTTTCCTTTTCGCTATATCTATTATACCTTTCAAATTTTATGTATTCTTTCAGGCTCTTACACTAGGGAGACAATATGATGTTTACACATAAAAATCTTATTTATTTCTTTATGGTTTGTAGTTGCAACCATTTACCTATAAATGCCTAGAGTTTTTCTTCATAGCTGAGTAATATTCCATTGTATGGAAAGACCACATGTTTTTTATCCGTTCCTCAGTTGATGGGCATTTGAGTCTTTTCCAGAATTTAGCTGTGACAAATTGTTCTGCTATAAACATGGATGCATATATATTGCTCTGGTATGATGTTTCAGTTCTTCTGGAGAAATACCTAGGAGGGGAATAGCTGGGTTAAATAGGACCTCTAATGTATTTTTATGAGGAATCTCTACATTGTTTTCCATAATGGTTGTACCTGTCTGCACTCATACCAACATTGGAGAAATGTTCCTTTTTTTCCCACAGTTCCACCAGCATTTGTTACTGGTTGACTTCTTGACTACAGCCTTTTTTTCAGATATGAAATGGAATCTCAGTGTTGTTTTAAATTGCATTTCTCAAATGATCAAGTATTTCTTCATCTGAGAAGTGTGGATTCTTCTCAGATGCCCATGTTTTGAATGGGTCTTTGAATTTTGGGTTTTTTGGTTGTTGTTGTTCATATGTTCTAGATAGAAATCCTTTGTCTGAGGAACAGTTGGCTAAAATTTTTTCCCAATTTGCAGGTTTTCCTTTCATTCTGTGGGTGATTTCTTTTGATGTGCGGAAACTTTTCAAAAGGATGAGATCCCAGTTGTTGATTCTTTGGAGTATTTTCCATGCAATTTGGTTTTTAAAGAACTTACATTCTGAGGAAAAACAGTAAATAAGTTAAATAAATATATAACAGTATTACATAGTATACATAAAGCAGGAATTAGAGAATTTCAGTTATATTATACTTGTAGATTGTGTGGACAAGGAATGAATTTAGTGATTTGCCATATAAATACCTTGGGGGTAAAGACAAGAGAACTAAGGAAATAGGTACAAAGAAGGTGTCTTAATGTGTTTTCTATTATTATAACAATACCACAGATTGGGTAATTTATTAAAAATAGAGGCTTATTTAGTTCATGATTCTATAGGCTGAGAAGCCCTTATAACATGGTCCTAGCTCAGATAGAGGCCTTTCTGCTGTATCATGATATCTGTATCACATGACAAAGTACAGCAAGCATGCTAACTTCGACTTTTTATTTTAGTTTAATTTAGGTTAGTTTTAGTTTTTGAGATAGGTTCTCGCTATGTAGTTCAGACTGGTCCTGAGCTGACTGTGTAGCCCACATTGGCCTTGGACTCACAGCAATCCTCCTGCCTCAGCTTCCTGAGTAGTGGGATTACAGGCATGTATACCATACCTGGCTCCAGTTATTTTTTTTCTTATAAAGCTACTGATGTTGGGTCCCCACATTCAAAATCTTTTCAGTCCCATTTTTTGTCCAGTGGTCATACCACCCAAGTACCATTAATCTATATATTTGGGATTCAGTGTCAAATGTGAACTTTTGGGAAACACATTAAAACCATAGTTACAGGATTATGATGGCTATAATCAAGTAGTACCAATGGACAGTGTGGCTAGTAGCAAAAGAGCAAATGAGGAAGTAGGCTACATCATAAAAACCTTGCCTTATACTTTTTAACCTTGAGTGAGGTAGGAAGTAACATATCTCAAATAGATACTAAAAAACATAAAACAGAAATCACCAAGAAAGTGTATGTAGGTGTTTAACTGAAAGGTTTTATTGGAATCTTTAGCCCTCCATGTTGTAAACATAAAAGACATTGAAAAAATAAAAAAATAGTAAAGGAGACTATGCTGATGCACCTAGAAAGGTAGAAGAAGCTATAGGCAACTGGTAGTCTTAAGAAAGTGACTTTGTCAGAGACTACAGTTAAGTCATGGAAGATGAGAATCTTGAAGTTCACTGGATTTAATAATGTGAAAATCTTTGGTGTACTTAATTAACAGTTATGGTAGAGTGGTAAGGATGAAAATCTGAATGGTGGAATAAGATGAGAGGAAATAGAGACAGAAAAAGCTTTTTATTTGCTAATGTTTTTGGCAAAATAAAGGCAATAGAGCATGGAAAATATATATCTCAATTATTAGTAAAAAATGTATTATCCAAAATCAATAATGCAAATATAATTATGGTTCTTTACATATTGTAGAGATAACACAAATATACAGAAAGCATATTCATGTATTTCTCAAAGATAGATTGCAAATGAAGAAATTTATTTTTGTCTTTTTAAGCCTAATGGTGGTGTTCCACAAGATAATCTTGTTCTAATCAGAATGAAACCTGATGAAAATGGAAGATTTGGATTCAATGTAAAGGTAAGCTGGAATTTATCTTTTACTGAGTTTTTCACATTAAAATGTCTTACTAATATTTAATATTGAATTTACTCTCTTATCAAGGGAGGATATGATCAGAAGATGCCTGTAATTGTATCCCGGGTAGCACCAGGAACACCTGTGAGTTCTTTACTTTTTATAACTAGATTCAGTTTTTAAGAATATGTAGTTATTTTGTCATTTTTTAGTTTAAATAAAGGAAGAATTTTAATCATTTTTTAAATCTAATATTTTGCTGTCTGGATCTCTTAAATTGCTGAGAAATTAGTTTTTTATTTGTTCTTTTACAGAAGCTATTTATGAGTTTCAGTGTTTCCAAAGTGTAAAAGTTCTGTCTAAACAACCTCTTTAAACAACAAAATGAGCCAGACCTACGTTCATGCATGCCTGTATTCCCACCACTCAGGATGCTGAGAGAAGGTGATTGCTGTGAGTTTGAGGCCTATCTCCAAATTTAAAAAATAGAAGGGGGTATGGCTCAGTACAACTTTCCATGGTGGTTAAAGAGAGAAAAGCATATGTACCCCTGGAACTATTCTGATAAGTCCTCTTAGTTGTCTTTCAGCTTCAATAGTCATGAATTTTCTATTCATCACAGGACAATTTCTTAATGGACTACAGATCCCCAGATCCTCATGCCTTACCAGACCTGCCCTTAAGGCATCCTGAGCCAGCCCTCCGCAAAAGAAAATCCTTCTTAATGGACTACAGATGCACCATTTATATTGCTGTTTATTTAGTAAAGCAATATTGCTTTCAGATTTCCATTTATGTTATTCTGTTCTTACCTGAGAAGCTCTAAAGCCCTTTTAACTATCTCTCCATCCTGTGAAGGCATTAACCAGCAATCTGAGAGAAAGATCCCAACTATTTCTTGTGTTACTTTGCAGCAACCTCATAGTTGATTTAAAAACCATATCAGGATTTATCAAGGACATCAAGATAATGTGGGTTTTTTTTTTGTTGTTGTTGTTGTTGTTGTTGTTTTTGTGGAACCGAGATTGAACTGAGATCCTTGCGCTTGACAGGGAAGCACTTATTCTACTGAGCCATCTCCCCGGCCCCGATAATGTGTATTTTGGCTCTAGTTTTTAAGGACTTTGTTGGCAAGTACTCAAGGAATAACCTGTCATAATCATAAACACAGAATTTATCTGAGAGTCATGGAGCTGTCACAAGAATAGGAATGCATTCAAACCTTAGTAAGAAACTTTAAAAATCATTTAAGACTATCTGATTTTCATCTCTTTTCTTTTTATGCAATTCTTCTGGTCTTTTTTTTTTCCCCCCCTTCTGGTCTTTTCTTTCAGAGAAAACTAATTTGTACCTTGAATCAATTTATCCTTCAAGTTACTTGAGATAAACATAGTCTAAATAAAATCATTACACTAGGTTCAGCAAGATAGTTCAGCAGACTAAGCACCTGCTTCATCAAGTGCCGGGACCAAGGTTCAGTCCCCAGCCTACATGCAGCACCAGCCCTGCCACCAGCCATGCTGAACAGTTCACCAAGTCCGGGCATGGTGGCACACGCTTGCAATCCCAGCACTGGGGAGGCTAAAAACAGGAGGATCACTGAGTCTGAGCTGCATAGTGAGACCCTATAACAAGTATATAAACGAAAAAAGAAAAGTTTCTTTAAAATCAGTATGCTAGGGCCAGGGAGATGGCTCAGTAGAATAAGCGCTTGGCTGGCAAGCGCAAGGACATGAGTTCAATCCCCAGTTCCGCCAAAAAAACCAAAAAATTAAATCAGTATGCTAGTAGTAGCTTCAGCACAAGTCCTTGTAGCACAAACAACACACGTACACAGACTCAAACCAGATTGTCAGTACTAAATCCCCACAAAACAGAAATTGCTCAGCTACCTATCACTAATCTTTAGTCCTCAGTGGCAGGTTATCCACAGATAACCTCCACATATTTATGTTCTCATCTTAGTAATCAGAGTAACAAAACCTTATAATTTGGACTATAAATATTTTTTTTTCTTTTTTTTTTTTTTTAGAGGCTCAAAATGCCTTTAGGGCATTTCTGGTTTTCAGTGACTGTCTGGGTTCGAACCAAAGAAGCTTGAGCTTGAGGGCTTTGCTTAAGCAGGCACTTAAACAACTGAGGTACTGGGCAGGCCCCCTGGACTATAAATATTAATCACTAGTGAGTATATCATTCACTAGTGATACAGCTGCCTACTAACAAAACTCACAAGGATTATCTCAGAAAAAAAAAAAAAATTCTTTTTCACACAGAAAATGTTAATACAAAGGAGTTAAATGTAATCTTGGACCTCCACCCCACCCACAAGAAGTTCAGGAGACATCAACATAGAAATCAAAAGTCACATACCTGAAATGATGGCAGTGAAAGTAAAGAAACAACTTCAGCAGGTGGTAGAGGAAATCAAATCAGAAATAGTCTCTTAGTAAAAAAGAAACGACAACGATAATGGAAGAATTCCTGTGCATATCTAAAGAAGACACTGATTTTTTTTTTAAACGTATAAATGATAAAAACCTTAAATGAAAATATAGGAAACAATGAGAAACAGATCCAAAGAGATATCTAGGAAATTAAGAATTCCATTGAAAGCTGGCAAAACTGCCTGAATGAAATTGAAGATAGACTTTCAGACCTTGAAGACAACGTTGCAGGTAATGACCATGAAAGGAAAGATCTCTTGAACATAACAAGGAATCAGGAAATAATAATGAAACAGCTGCAAGATGGTACTAAAAAGAACAGTATAAGACTGATAAGTGGTGACAAAAAAAGCAGGAGACAACATAAATAACATAAAAAGACTATTTTCACAAGTAATAGCAGAGGGCTGGCCGGATAGCTCAGTGGACTAAAGCCTGCTTAGGCAGAGTGCAGCACCTGGGGTTTGATCTGCCGCATGCCGTACCAGTGCATGCCTATAATCCCAGCTCTTGGGAGGCTGGTCACTATGAGTCTGATCTAGGTAGTGAGACCTTATAGTCTCTGAAGACCCTATACTAAATACATTAAAAAAAAAAAAAAGTAATGAAAATTTTCCAAGCATGGGAAAAGAATCTGATATACAGTTAAGTGAGGCATACAAAACTCCATTTAGCCTTAACCTTAATAAATCTATACATAGACATATAATAATCATGATCCCAGGAATTCAGCATAAGAACAGAATATTAAAAGCTGTTAGAGGAAAGAATCAGATCATCTATAAAGGAAAGCTTATCAGAATTATGGCAGACTTTTCAACACCATCAATTCACCAAGAGCTTGGAATGAAGTATTTCAAGTCATGAAACAGAATGACTGTTAACCCAGATTGATGTGCCCTGCAAAACTATCTTTCAGAATTAATGGAGAAATAAGGTATTTCCACAACAAAGGACAACTAAAGAAATTCATGACCACCAAGCCATACAGAGTACTGAAAGATGTTCTAGAAAGTGATAAAAATGACCACAATTCCAAGGTCAACAACAGCAGCAGCAACAAAACTAGCAAGCCAGTCAAGCAATTAAACAGAGGGAAACAGTATGGAACCATTAGCAGGTAAATAACATGGCAAGGATAAGCCAATACATATCAGATATAACCATCAATGTATATTGCCTCAATTCACCAATTAAAAAAGCAGGGATAGTGGATCAAGAAACAAGATCCAAAAATGTGCAAGAAACACATTTTCAAGAATCTTGTGTATACAAGAAATATATTTAACTCATAAAGAAATTCATGGACTGAAAGTCAAAGGACAGAAAACAATACTCCACATGACAGGATCCCAGAAAAAAAGTAGGGGTAGTTATTCTGCTTGCAACAATATTGTGTTAGTTGGTACATTGTGTCAACTTGACTGAATCAGCTCCAGCAGTTGTCCGCGTGGGGGCCTAGCCCTGCAGGTGGGCAGGGCCCAGGAATTGAGAAAGGTTTCCTGCCCCCTGCCTGGTTTCCTGCTGCCCTGCCCCACTTCGGTGGAGAAGTCCCAGTCTTTGGAGGAGCTTGATCTTGGCAGCCGCGCCACTTTGGAGGAGCTCTGATCTTCATTGTGGAGCCCTGGTCTTCGCAGTCAGTGTAAAAGGAAGAGAGAGGCTTGATGGATGCCGCAGCTACTGCTGCTCCTCTGCTCTTCATTGTTTTCTGCCGCATGAACTGCTGTCATTTGCCTTGGAGCCAGCGGAATATGGACTGAACCCTCCAGTAACTGTGAGCTAAATAAACCTTTCCTTCCTTCATTTTGAGTGTCGGGCATTTGTCCCAGCAATGAGTAAAAAGAAACTAAGACCAATATGAACTTTAACAGTGATCTGGCAAGATAAATAAGTCACTATATATTTGTTAGAGCCAGGCGTGGTGACACAGACCTGTAATCCAAGCACTTGGGAAGCTGAGGCAGGAGGATCATTGTAAGTGTGAGACCATTCTGGGCTGCAAAGTGAGCCAAAGGCCAGCCTGAACTGTATAGCAAGACCCTGTCCCTCAAAAAGACCATAAAAGAAAGATGTAGTATGCAAATAAATGAAAAACTACATACTTGTTAGGAGAAAACTTCAAGAGAAGGAAAAAACAGTATAAGTTTGTATGCAACAAATACAGAAGCACCCAATTATAGAAGACAAATTAGTAGATGTGAAAAATCAAATAACTAATAAAACATGTAATGGGAGACCTTACTACTGCATGGTCACAAAGAGATCAACTAGCAAAAAATCAACAAATAACAGAACCAAACTTGTAAACAAATGGGCTTGGTAGATGTTCTACTTAGCAACATCAGAATACATATTCTTCTCAGCTGCACACAGGATATGCTTTAAAATACACCACATACTAGACCATAGGACATGCTTAAGTAAATGCAAAGGAAGTGAAATTATCCCATGCATATTATTCGACCATAGTGTAATGAAATTGGAAAGTGGTGACAAAAACCTCAGAAACCCCATAAGCCCTTGGAAATTAACTCCCTAATGAGCAACCAAGGGGTTACAGGTGAAATTAAACCATATGTAGAGGAAAATGCAAACACAATGTACCAGAATCTGTGGGGCACGATGAAAGCAGTCCTTCAAGGGAGATTTACAGCAGTGAATTTTCACATCATGAAAACACAATAAGAGCAAATATCCAAGTGATATACCTAAAGCTTCTACAAAAAGAATGAGTCAAGTCAAAAGCCCCAGTAAATGAGGAAATTACAAAAATCAGAGCAGAAATTAATGCAATTGACCTGAAAAAAAAATACAAAGAATTAATGAAGAGTTGCTTCTTTGAAAGAGTAAAGTTGATAAACTCCTAGCCAACCTTATCAAAAGAAGGAAAGAAAAACTCAAATTCATGCAAAAAGGAATAAAAAGGGTGAAGTCACTACAGATCCTCTAGAAATTCAGAAGATAATCAGTACCTACTTTGAAAATCTTTACTCACATAGGATGGAAAACAGAAAAAATGGACACATTCCTACATACCTATGAATTACCAAAATATAAAAAAAATTCTGGATAACCCAGTATCAGTTAATGAAATTGAAAATATAATTATAAACTTACCAACAAAGAAAAGGCCAGTTCCTAAAAGATTCACAGCTGAATTCTACAAAAATTTTACAAAGATTTAATGCCGGTACTCTAAACTCTACAATGAAATTGAATGCAATTTTTTCTAATTCATTGCTAGAGGCAAGTATTACCCTGATACCAAAACCACTGAAGGTCCAACCAAAAAAAACTAGAGGCTAATCTCGCTATTCCACACAGATGCAAAAATCTTCAATAAAATACTAGGAAATAGAATGCAGCAAACCTTCAAGATTATACACCATCACCAAGTGGGATTCATCCCAGGGATGCAGGGATGACTCATTATAGGCAAATTAATAGATGTAGTACACCATATTAATAGAGCCAAAGGAAAAAATCAAATGATCATCTCAATAGGTGCAGAAAAGTCTTTGACAAAGTCCAACACGCATTCATGATTTTAAAAAAAGCTACATAAAATCAGAATAATTGATCTTTACCTAAATTTCCAATATCATATTAAATGGTCAAAAACTGAAAGCTTTCAATCTAAAATTAGGAACAAGACAAGGCTGTCCACTAGGAGTGGATGTTCACCATTCCTATTCAATAAAGTTCTGGAAACATTGGGCAGAGCAATTAGATGAGAGAAGTAAAAGGAATAAGCTATCATTTGGAGATGTCGTGATACTATATATGGAAGACCCAAAAACTCCACCAAAAGACTTCTAAATTTAATAACTGAATTCAGTAGCATAGATAGATACAAAGTCAACACACAAAAATCAATGCCATTCTTGTATACAAAGAAAAACGAAAATTAGGGAAACCACAACCTTCACAATAGCATCCAAAAAAATGAAATACTTAGGAATCAATGCAACAAAGGAAGTAAAGATGTACACACTGAAAGTTATGATACTCTGCAAAAGAGATCGAAGAGGATTTCAGAAAAATGGAAAGATACTCCTTATTCCTGGGTAGGAAGAACCAACATTGTAAAAATAACCAAATTCCCAAAACCGTTATACAGACTTAATGCAGTCCTGACCAAAATATAATTAATATGTCACAGATCTAGAGAAAACATTCCTATAATTTGTTTGGAACTTAAAGTAGCAAAGACAATCCTGACCAGCAAGAGTAAAGTAGGAGGCATCACAGTCCCTGACTTGAAATTATAGTACAAAGCTGCTGTGATAAAATCAGCATGGTAATGGCCAAAAAACAGACATGAGGATCAGTAGAATAGATTAGAAGATGCAGACACAACTACAAACACATCGAGCTACCTTATCTTTGACAAAAGGCCAAACATATTCACTGGCAGTAAGATAGCCTCTTTAATAAATGGTACCAAAGGGGCTGGGGAAATGGCTCAGTAGAATAAGCTTGCCTGGTGAGCACAAGGGCCTGAATTCAATCCCCAGTTCTGCCAAAAAAAAAAGTACTGAACAAACTGGCTTTGCATATGCTGGAAACTAAAACTAGGCTCATCTCTATCACCATGCACCAAACTAAAGTCAAAATGGATCAGAGATCTAAATATTAAAACAAACAGTAAGTCTACTGGAAGAGAAAGTAGGTAGAAATCTTGAAGACATGCAGAGAGTTAAAGAAAAAAATTGCACAGGAAATACTTCAAATAATCAGCAAGTGGATCTCATCTTACTAAAAAGTTTTTACATATCAAAAGATATCACCAGTGGCCGGTGAGATAGCTCAGTGGCATAAGTGCCTGCCTGGCAAGTGCAAGATCCTGAGGTTGATGCTGAGTAAGAAAATAAATAAGGAAAGAAAGATCACTAAGAGAGTGAAAAGAAAACCCACAGAGTGGGGAAAATATTTTTCTAATTAACCCTCAGACAAAGGACATCTGTCTAGAGTATATGAAGAATTAAAAAAAAAAACAGGCCCCATAAATTCAAGACCTAGTCCAAAAATTGACATCTGAGACGAACACACATTTCTCAGATAAAGAAGAACAAATGGCAAAAAATTTATGAAAAATGTTCAACATCATTGATTATTCAAGAAATACATTTTAAAACAACACTGAGATTCCATCACCTCAGAAAAAAAAATGGCTACCATCAAGAAATCAGCCAAATGAGAAGCCATCACTCTTCCTATTCCTGTGAGCAGCCTGAGGTGACCTGTGAAAATGGTTTGCTACTCTCTCGACCCAGAAAACACCACAAAATCATGTGAATCGAGATCATCAAGGGTATGCATATCCAAAAGGCCACCAGGTATCTGAAGGATGTCACATTATAGAAGCAGTGTGTGCCATTCTGGCGTTACAGTGGTGGAGTTGGTAAGTGTGCCCAGGCCAAGCAGTGGTGCTGGACACAGGGTTGGTGGCCCAAAAGGAGTGCTGAATTTTTGCTGCACGTGCTTAAAAATGCAGAGTGTAATGCTGAACTTAAGGGCTTAGATGTAGATTCTCTGGTTATTGAACATATCCAGGTGAACAAAGCACCCAAGATATGCCACCTTACTTATAGAGCTCATGGCTGGATTAATCTATACATGAGCTCCCCCTACCATATTGAGATGATATTTACAAAAGAGGAACAAATTGTTCCTAAATCAGAGGAGGAAGTTGCACAGAAGAAAAAGATATTCCAGAAGCAACAAAAACTTACGGCACAAGAATAGATTAATCATAAAATAAATGCAAATATTTTTTTGTAAAAATAATAAAATCTATTTATTTTCTAAAAGGACAAATTGTATTATTGGTAAGAACGGATAATCCAGTTACAGAGATTATACTCACTTCAATTCTGTGACACCCCCACCCCATAAGTGAGCCCACTGGATGTGATGGGAAGACACGGCCTTAGGCTCCAGGTGATGCTTGGCCGTAGTGCTTGACCGTACTTACTCTGGTGCTATTATTGAGTTACTATATACTTTTTTCAGTTTAGTTCTTGGAGCTTACAGGAGTCTTTTGTTTGGTTCTTTTCTGTTCTGATAATAAACCCAGTGAATATCAACTGTCTAAAACTTGGAAAGTAAGCCTGTGTGGTGGCATGCGCGTGCGATCCCACTCTGTGGGATGATGAGGCAGGAGCCATGTAGGCTGAGGGTCAGCTCAGAGAATTAAAAAAAGAAGAAATCAGTCAATAACAAATAATGATGGGGCTTTGGGGAAAAAAGAACACTTCTCCTCATGGGAAGTGTAGACAAGTACAACCGCTATGAAAATCAGTGGAGATTCCTCAAAAAGCTATCCATTTTTAAGCAAATGGATACAATTAGAGACTCTACTCTTAAGTGCAATCAACAAGCCTCACTTGTGTAAACATCATATTGTCTCCCTAATATAACAAATTGAAAGAGCAAATAAGATCAAAAAGGTATAATAAAGTGAAAGGGGAAGAAACTACTGAAAAGGGAAGAAAAACTGGAAGGGAGGCAAATTGAAAAAAGGACAGGAGAAAAAGATAAGGATATATACCTAAGATAGCTAAGGTAATTATATTTCTAATTTGTATTTGTTCATGGAAAGGAACAGCACTTGCAATGTTTAATCAATTTTGCATTCCTGTATCTGGTAGTCTGAGCAACTACTTTGAAGTTAACAATATGCAATATAATAATCATTGTCAGTTTCCTATCATTGTTATAAAATTCTGTGATTTTTATTGGTTCTCTCTTTTAAAAACATCAGTTAACTTTTCATCAGATTAACTCCACTTTTAGGAATTGTTCCTAGTAAAATACTTTTGAACTAAAAAACCATAATACTTATACAAGAGTGTTCATTATAATGTGAAGTTGAATAAAATCTAATTGTGAACCATCAGAATTGGCAAAATTATGCCTTGCTTTTGAGATGATTTTGTAGTTCTACACAAATACAGAAATATGCCACAAAATATTATTTGGCAATACTTGTTGTAATCTACATGTATCACATGAAACAGGTTTTTTTTTTTTAGTTTTAAAATGTGTGCATATAAGGATATGTAAAAATATGTTAAAAATATTAACAGTTTCTCCTAGATAATGAAATTTTTTTGATAATGAAATTATTTTACTGCTGTTTTTTTACTTCTGTATTCCCCTTTGACTGAATCATGACAGTGAACATGTATTGCTTTTATAATTAGAAAAGATACTTTTTTATTTGTGTGGAAAGGATAGCAGTAAGTAAATTTATATAAAAGCAGTATTATTCTTTCTGAACAGTGGATATTTTCATTTAAGCAATGATATTTTCCAGTTAGGTCAAGGATATTTAGGGAACATTCTGTAAATATACTCACAGGTTCTCTTTAAGTAAATAAATTTTTGTAATTATGAAGCATGTTCTCACATTGGCTAACAGAACAGTAGGACTTTATCATTTTTATAGTATTTATTAATTTAGAGATCAGGGCTGTCTTTAATTACAAATCATATTTTTATGTCATTTGTGAAATGGGTTTTCAAGTATTTTGATATTTTATAGTGTATATCTGGAATGAGTAATTTCCAATTAAAATTATGGTTTTTTTCTGTCTGATAATCTTTTTCCTGATGACTATTGTTCCAACAAAATTAATCTTCATCTGTAATCAATCTGGGCTTTCCAGCAAAAATGAAGCTCAAATAGAAGCATCTAATAAAAGGCAGATTAAGTTTAAAAGAATTTCTTTCACTGGTAATGGGTACAGTAAGTGACACTCATAGCCATCCTCTCCAACACACAGTCCACCTCTTCTTTTCTACCAACAATAGTATTCGTGAAGTAATGTGAAAGGATGCATCTTTCTGCAACAACCTATTACATTTCTCCCATTAGCTCCCACTCTGCCTCCCTTCAGGTACCCCAAAGACATTCATTTAAAACCTTACATGTAAATAGGTACAAAGAAGTAGCACATTGTTCATGGATAGAAGGAATTTTATTAATATCTGTCATCTACAATACTACAGAAGAAGAGAAACAACCAATGAAAATAAGCATAACCTTAAATTGTAACTTTTTCAGATATTAAAGCCTTGAATTATCTCATTTTAATTTTTACAGCTCTATACAATAATCAGGACAAGTATCTCTCATTTTGAGAGTTTCAGGTTTCTAAGTTCACATATTTTACAAGCAATAAAGGACAGTACTTTTTCTACTAATGACTTTACCTGTTTGATTTATGGAATCTGTATCTATAGCACATTGGAGTAGTCGTGCTTTTGTTTCTTCATGCTTTTGTCATAGGACAAACCGTGTCTTTCTCTGTCAGGCCTGTCATCCTTCATACTTGAGTCTCATACATTTCATTACTGTCTTCCTAAAACACATTGACCATATTTCTATTCCCATTATTTTTTTTTTTACTTTAGTGATTTGTTTTGCATTAATTATAGATAGCCCTCAGTTTACATATTGGTGCAAGATCATAAGAATGATCGTGCAAGAGTTATGTAGTGATCTTAATTATCAATTCAAAATATAGTTCTCACAATTTTTAAATTTTATCTAAGCCTTAAAATCTCTATTAAAAAGATCTAAAGAAATAAAAAAAAATAGTGAAACATTTATTATCCTGTAACTCAGAACACCAGAAACACTGAGAAATAATGTTTGATTGCTTTTTGAAAACTTGTCACCAGGGGGCCAGTGATATGTCTCAGCGTCATAAGCATCTGCCTGGCAAACGCAAAGTCCCGAGTTCGATCCCTGATACCACAGGGAAAAAAAAAAAGAAAAAAACTTGTGACCAGTGCTGGCAATATAGCTCAGTGGACTAAGCTCCTACTTTGGCAGGCCCCGGGACTAGGGTTCGATTCCCAGTCCCTCATGCTGTGCCTGCCCCACCCCTAGAGTGTGCTGAGTGGGTCACCAAGTCCAGGGATGGTGACACACACCTGTAATCCCAGTGCTGGAAAGGAGGAACACTACAAGTCTGATCTGCATAGTGAGACTCTGTACCAAATACATAAATGGAAAAAAAAAAAAAAGAAAAGAAACGTGTTACCAGTAGTTTGAATGGTTTTGCCTCCTGTTTATAAAACAGTACAGAGTGAATATCTTTCCTTGCCTTGACAAATTTATCATGATCCATTATACGTTTGGATATACTTCCTGAACTTTTCTGTGGTATAAAAAAAATTCCAGTAGTTTGCTTATCTCGTCTCTCAGAGCAATAGTGTCAACCTTCCTTTGGTCATGTATTTTTTCTCTAATTCTGCTTAGTCTTATTTTTTTTTTTCCTATATTGTTCTCTTGCTCAGTGGCTGCTCCGTGAGGCAGGAAAGACAAGGAAGGATAGGCTGATTGAGGCTGGCTTTTTTGATCTCTAATTTTAAGACTTGATTATTTTTAGGTAAGGCCTCAGAAAAAAACATATCAAAATTTGTACTTTGTGCAGTCACAGTTTATTATCATGATAATTAAAATTTGTACTATGTCATTAGGACTTGTGCTACTTAAACCACAGTGCCTAAACTTTGTGCATATGTAAGCAATACAGACTTAGGGCTACCTATATGTATGCACCTTGAAACCATCAGTGTTACTCGGGTCTCTAAGTAACATCTCATCAGGAGATGTTAACTGAAGAAGGAAAAAATCTAGAAGGAAATAACCTAGATTCTTTCTTTTTTATTTTATTTTGTTTTTGAGGAACTAGGGATTAAACTCAGACCCTTGTGCTTGCCAGGGAAGTGCTTATTCTACTGAGCCATCTGCCCCACCCCTCTTTCTTTTTTAAATAGGTGAATGAATGCACTGATGGTTTTCTATTGTAGTTTTAGTTCTGGTATACAGTATATAAAAATAAATTCCTGTCCTTTACTTTCAGAAAGCTTCATACAAATCTGAAACCTTATCTGCAATTCATTACAGGCTGACCTCTGTGTCCCTCGATTGAATGAAGGGGACCAAGTTGTACTGATCAACGGTTGGGACATTGCAGAACATACTCATGATCAAGTTGTCCTTTTCATCAAAGCTAGCTGTGAGAGACATTCTGGAGAACTTGTGCTTCTAGTTCGACCTAATGGTAAGTTCTTTATGTAGCACTCCATATTTGTTATGTACATTACGGTGTTTTACTAGACGCAGCAGCCAGAGTGTGCTTTGTCAAACATGTAATCCGAATTTTTGACAACATTGTCTCCCACTCAGCTCTGCGCATTCTCTTCTACTGTACACTCGTTTCCTTTCTGTTTCTTAAATATTCCAATTAGATTCACTTTAGGGTCTTTATACTTGATGTTTCCCCTGCCCAACAAACTTCTTAATTTTTCTATGACTTATGTCCTTACTTGATTCAAGTCTCTACTGCAGTGCTATCTTCAGAAAAGCTTTCTCTGCTCATTCTACCATAGCTAAAGTGGCCTCCTCTCTCTTTTCAAATGCTTTAGTAGTATTAAGTATTTAGTAAATGCTTACTGGATGAATGAACAGGTTTTCAATTTTGTTTTTATTTGTAGAAAACCATAGAAATCTATAGTTAAAATAGTGTTTTTTAAATCTGTATTTTCAGTAGATGATGTCTACGCCCTGGGTTTGGAGAAACATTAAACACCATAGGCTTTAACTCCTTTGCCATTTGCATTAATTTCTTCTACAGCAAGATCAAAAGGATTCTGCTAGAGTACTCAGTGCATCCTGAAGCAATGCATTCCAACTTTGGATAGCTTGAACTATGATTTAAACTGAAAGTCTTTAAAAAGGAAAACTGGAAGTCTTTTCCTTCACTCACATTGTTCCTAATTCCTTAATTTTGTGCTATGAACAATAAATTTAATTCTTCAGTTTTTGAACAATAACAAATTATATTACAAACACTCCCCCCTTTCTCTAAAGTCTTCAGCCAGTGTTCAGAGGAAATTATTTATTTTCAAGTTCCCTCAACATTTTATCAGTCTCCTTTTTAAAAAATACATCCAATATGCTAGTAATTACCTAATTGTATAGTTTTTTCAGACCAGTTTACTGTTAGCCACAGTAATACTTGGCTAATGCCATGTTACCACTTATCGAGTACGTACCACAGAAAAGTAAAATGTAGTTAGAACTACATTTGTTCATCATACCAAACTCTGCAGAATTGTGCAAGAAGGTTCATAAGAAACAAGCTGGGCACACTGGCACATCTCAGCTACTTGGGAAGTAGAGGCAAGAGGATTACAAGTTTGAGACCAGCCTGGACAGTTCAGTGACATAATATTTTAAAATTTTTTTAAGATAAGGCATACTGGGAATGTAGTTTAGTAGTAAAGCCTGAAGCACCTTTGGGTTCAAGCCCCAGTAATATATTTTATGTATATTATATAAAATATAATAAAAATTGGCATTTTTATTTTTATCAGCTGTAACATTTTTCTCACATGATGGCCTATAATTGACTTTCTAGGAAGATTAAAAGAATTTCATGATAACGTTCCATTTTGATTTTTCAAAGAACTTGATACTGAGGTGATTCAGTCATTACTAGGCATTTTTCTATCACATAAAGCTTCTTGAATTTTATATCAAGAAAATATTCATGTTTATCCTATTTTCTCTTCATAATAGGCACTGATGACCTTGAAACTATCAATAACAATAGTTAATAGTGAGTTAAAAGCCTTGTATAGTCTTAGTCCCTTTGTATGTTCTCATTTAATCTTTCATACCAGACAAAAGGATAGAGAGATTCTCATTTGAGTTGAAGACACTTTGGCTTATGTGTCAGTTGTCTGCTCAGAGATTGGAGCTGCTACATGAACAAGTCTGTGTCATGACAAAGGCATAGTCTTTTTGCAGTCTCACAGTGCCGCATTTATGCTTTGAATTAGAAGAACCTACTGAGCATCTACTCCTTGGAGAATATACATTTTCTTTTTGAGGTGTTGTGGGTTAAACTTAGGGCCTCACATATGGCAAGAGCTCTGCCACTGAGCTGTATTCTCAACTCTTGTAAAAGAGCTTTCTAATATTGTTTTATTGTTAAAATCTGAATCAGAATCTCCATTGATTTGTAGTGTGGATCTGTCATACCTATTTTTACTTAAAACAACTTACAACCAAAATTTAAAATTATATTTGTTAAGAATATTCTTTTATTTTTCTGATCTTTATCCCTTTCTCATTTTTTAAAAAAATGTTTTTATTCTTTCACATTTCTTTTTAGGCAAATACGTATTCATACTTTCTTGTCTTTTATTCTTTATTCCAATAATTAATTTTTCTCAAAACATCATTATATCTGAGAAGCAACCAGACCAAACACAAGGGTAAAAGAAGGTAAAGGTATTAGGGCCTTTAGACATCTCTACTGTGTCTTTTTTTTCAGTTGTAACTTTTCCATAGAGCCGGATTTTGTAGGACCAAGTAGACATGTCAAACTCTAACCTACCACCTGTCTTTTTCTAAAGCAATTTCTTCAGCCTTTAGTTCTCCGTTCTAATAGCTCTAAGCCTATTTCTACAACCTTCAGGGACATTTTCTAGTGGTCCACTTTTTGCAAGGGTGGACAGCATAGTATGTTTTTAGGCCAGCCAGGTGGCTGAGAGGCAGTAGGAGAGTAGAAAAAGCTTACTTGTGGGTTGGGTTGTTCACCTGCATCACCTCTAAAGAATAGATTTGATTAAAGGAAAAGAAGTAGGGTAGACTATAGGCCTGGGGCTTAGGGTTATGTGCCTTGTGATCATGAATTCTGGCCTAGAGTTCCCATCTGATGGCCTCCTAGTTGTTTTTTTTTTTTTTTTTTTTTTTTGGCGGAACCAGGGATTGAACTCAGGTCCTTGTACTTGCTGGGGAAGCACTTATTCCACTGAGCCGTCTGCCTGGCCCCGAGCACATTTTTTTAACTCTGTATTCATTTTATTTGTAACTTATATTTAGGTATATAATGTATAGACTTCTATTTATATTTATATTTAGGCCCTTGGTCCTACACACAAATGAAAGGCAAATCTAATGAGACATGCTTCTAAAATGTCATTTCAAGTTGCAGCCATATTTAGACATATGACCAAGAGAGGTTGTTCCCCTGCAGTGTATCAGAATCCTTCAATCCCAAAGCCACTCTGGGTCCTTACAGTGGCACCAAACCCATATCAGTATTATTACTCATAAATGTATTATTTTACTGACATAAACTAGAAGACATAGCTGATAAATTCGTATCATAAATTCCATTAAAATTTATGGGTCTTTTTGTTTTGTTTAGCTGTATATGATGTAGTGGAAGAAAAGCTAGAAAATGAGCCAGACTTCCAGTACATTCCTGAGAAAGCACCGCTGGATAGTGTCCATCAAGATGACCATTCCTTGCGGGAATCGATGATCCAGCTAGCGGAGGGGCTTGTTACTGGAACAGTTCTGGCACAGTTTGATGTAAGTAATATTGTATGGGAAAATATTTTCCCATATTTTCAAGTTATCTTTTTGACTTATTAACTGTCTAATTATTATCCATCATAATTTGTAAACATTTTAAATGGTATCTTGAGAAATATTTGACAGAGTTACAAAATCCAAAGTTATTTAAGGTATTGCCATAATACTAGTTATAGTTATGTAAATAGACATCTATTTTTGAATACAAATAAGGAAATAAATCATCAAAGTACATTTTTTTCTGTAAGTAGCTATTTTTATGGAAGGTAGCACACTAGGATAGGCTACTGTTGACTTTTTAAAGCTCTTAAAGGAAAAGAACTTTTGTATTTGAAGTTTACATCTTATCATAATCTTTAATTTTTGTTAATGCGCTCTTGAAAATTTTCAGATCACTGTATTGGAAGAATAGATTGTAGCCCAGTGTAATGGTGAACCTTGTAATCCCAGCACTCCTGAGAAACTGAGGCAGAAAGTTTGCAAGTTTCCCCAACCTGGCAGCATATTGATTTAGCTAGATCCTATCTCAAAATTAAAAAGGGCGGAGGCTGTAGTTCGTTGCAGAGACCCCAGGTTCAATCCCCCAGTGCTGGGAAAGAAAAGAGAGGAAAAAGGAAGGACCGACTGACAAGAATGCTTCTTGAGTGCTATAACTGGTATTTTAATTAGTGAGCCAACCATCATAGGTTTTGAACTGCTGATTTGGAAATTGTGAACTTGTTTTGTTTAATGAAAGTAGAAGGCTTTAGTGTATTTTTCAAAATGGTTGTCGTTAATATGTGTTGCTCTGAAGTTTGTTATAGATAAGTGATTACAATTATAAAACATTTTGGGCACATATCAATTTTTCTTTTAAAAAGTTCTTAGCTGATGTTCTTCAAAACTGCAGGTACCTCTGGTATAAACAAAATTGTTTACATTTGTTTTACCATTTTTCAAAATATGGTATATAATTCATATGAGAATTGCAGAACTCAGGGTTATAGTTCTGTTTCAGTACTCTGTGTTAATACATCATTGCATAAAAGGAGTAAAGGAATAACCTGTTTCCTGTTAATATACAAACAGCTCTGAAAACCAAAACAAATTTTTAATGACTTACTCAACTAATGCTTTTGTTTTTAAGCAACTATATCGGAAAAAGCCTGGAATGACAATGTCTTGTGCCAAATTACCTCAGAATATTTCCAAAAATAGATACAGAGACATTTCGCCTTGTAAGTATCTGTTATCTGTTAAATTTAATTTTTTTAACAAAAATTATTATAACGTGTCTAGGCTGGGGATTGTAGAATGTATACTTCAGGACCCTAGGTCAGTCCCCATCTTCAGAGACAAAAATACATTATTTCTTTGAAATTTTTTCAGATGATGCTACACGGGTCATTTTAAAAGGAAATGAAGACTACATCAATGCAAACTATATAAATGTAAGTGAATTATTATTATGATGATGATGATAATGATGATGATGATGCTTTGATACTTGAAAGAAAAGACTACTATGAATTTTGAGATTGCCAGGCATGATGGCATACACTGGTAATCCCAGGAGACCAAATAAATGCATAAATAAAATTTGAGGCTAATGCCCATTTTTTGGAAAACCTAACCTTGATAGAAAATTTAAAGACCTTAATAGAAATTTAACCTTCATAGAAAAATATTACCAAAGTAATATTAAAGAAACTTGTTTGGTATTAGTATATGATATAAAGGGAGAACAGCATAACACCATAGTTCACTCTAAAATAGTAGAACTTTGTGTATGCTAGAGGTGGCCTTTTAGTTGGAAGTAAAACAGGCTATGTACATTAAACTTTTCTAGGGAGAGGCCCACTACCACTACCACCAAACTGGGCAGTAGGCAGAAGGATCACTGGGTTTTTTCTTAACCTTGTAAATTAAAAAATTTTAAATGTACAAGACTCAGAGCCAAATATAAAATGAACCTTTATATATATCACGCACGCACGCACGCAGATATTGTTCAGCTTCAGTAATTGTCTTCTAGTCAGTCTTACTTCATCTGTATCTCCACATCCAAATTATTTTGAAGCCGATCTGTGTACCATGTCATTCATCTATAAATATTTTACATGCTTACTTTGTTCAAAATACAAATATAAAAGTGTAATTGTGGGGCCTGGGGAGGTGGCTCAGTGGAATAAGTGCTTCCCTGGCAAGTGCAAGGCCCGAGTTCAATACCCAGTTCTGCCAAGAAAAAAAAAAGTGTGATTGTAGAGCCAGCCATCATGGAGCACTCCAGTAATCCCAGCAGTTGGGAGGGTAGGACAAGAGAGTTTGAGGCCAGGCTGAACTATATAGTGAGCTCAAGTCCAGCTTTATCTACAAAGCAAGACCTGTCTCTAAAGAAAAAAATGAAATTGTGAAAATACTTGAAAGAGGGGCTGGAGAGATGGCTCAGTGGTCTAAAGCACCTACTT
>NW_004524590.1:10577001-10611886 GCF_000260255.1 Octodon degus | reverse complement strand
AGAAATATGCTCAAATTGGTTAATATTTCAGAAAGGTAAAGATTTTTTTAAGCTTAGGTACATGTCAACAGTAAAAGGAAACAATTGATGAAGTTGTTGATGTAAATTTTTAAATTTTCTGTATGATTAGAAAGTAACTGAAATCAGAGCTAAGGATGTAGCTCAGCAGTGCAACACCTACCTGGTAGACACAAGGGCCTGAGTCTGACTCCTAGTACCAAAAAAAAGAATATACTGAAATCAAATGACAAACTATTAAAAATATTAGAAAAGGCTTAGTCATTGTACAAATAACTATAAATGATTTAGAAAAACAAAGATTAAAGTAAGCACATTTAGCATTGAAAAACAGTTCAAAGAAAATTAAAATATAAAAGATATTTTAAATTTTATGGCTATTTTCAAATGTTTAAGTATGATATCAAAAGTCTATCATATATGATAGCGTCAAGAACTAACAATAAATGGCCAGTCTTGTTTCATCTAAGCATTATTCTAAAGTTCTTTTTTAGCCCAAATATATCTTCTGTTTCTGAGTGTTGTGACATATGACTAATCCCAGCACTCAGGAGACTGAAGCAGGAGGATCACCATGAGTTTGAGGTCAGCCTAGGCTACATAATGAGACCTATCTCAAATAAAGAAATAAATAAACATCACTATTTGTAAATATGGACAATCCCCCCACACACACACTAGGGATTGAACTCAGGACCCTGTGCTTGCCAGGCAAGTGCTTAGCCTACTGAGCTATCTTCCTGGCCCAACAATTCTCATTTTTAAGGTAGTTATAATTTATGAAGTCTTTGCAAATACTGAGTTAGTGAGTAATGAATTATTAGTTTTAAAACAAATACAGGATTAGGTGCCCAGAAACCTCTAGTCACAATATTTTCATCAACTGATCCATACATAAATTTGTTTCTGTTTAAAGACACTTCATTTAATATACACTATTGATTCATTTTAACACTGAACTTAGGGGGGCCTGCCCATTAGCTCATATATTAAGCGCCTGCTCATGCAAATGTAGTCAAGTGCAGGATACAGTGGTTCGATCCCCACCTCCACCTGCTTTACCAGACCCGCCATTAAGGCAGCCTGAGCCAGCCAGAAAAATCATTGATACTGAACTTAGGCCTAAAGGCAGCTTATCTCTGACACATTTGCTTCATGAGGCCCACCACAGCCTTCTTCCACTTAGGAACACCAAACAGTAGTTTAACACTGTGTAAAGAGCAAAATTACCAACAAAGAAAACAAAAATATGAAAAATGTGGCACTACCTACCCTGCAAAAAGCCACTTGTTTGAAACCAGAAGTATTGTCATCAGCTAGAAATACCCACATCTGATTGCTCAGATTTTTTGCTGTTCTGAGTGTACATACAAATGACCAAAAAGCCCTGCAACTGTCTTGACATTATATATAAATTTTAGCAAGTGGTCAAATTTTCAAATGCAGAATTTGACTGAGGATAGATTGCTTTAGTATGCACTTTCTTTTTCAGAACCGGAAATAGAACTCGGGCCCTTGCGCTTGCCAGGGAAGCACTTATTCCACTGAGCCATCTCCCCAGTCCCAACTGCTTTAGTATGATAAGGACTTTTTTGTTTGTTTTTGTACCATGGATTGAACTTGTGCTTTTCAGGCAGGCACTTATGCCACTGAGCTATCTCCCAGGCCCCAGGACTTTTTTTTGTTTTTTAGCAAAACCATATTAGCATTGTAACACTTAGAAAAACTATCAAACCATTAAAAGCACACTTAATTTACAGAAAAGATAGATGAATTAAAAATAGCAAAAAAATTAGTTTTCACCTAGAAAATTGAAAGATTAAGTTTTCTTTGTACCAGGAATTGAACTCAGGACCTTGTACTTCCCAGGCAGACACTGTGCTGCTGAGCTATATCCCCAGCCCTGAAAGATTAAAATTTGATGATAGTATTACACTACACTACACTCTTCATCAGAAACCAAACCATATTTGGAATTAAATATGCTTTCAGAGTCAGCATTTGGTGGCATCTAAGAGGTTATGCAGTTCATTATAAAATACTGTAAAAAGTAACATATCTACCAGATTATGGGACAGGTGCCCTGTAATAAGTATCAATATATTTACACAATCTACAGCAAACTATGGACACACCTCCTGAGTGGGAATAAGGAATATAAATAATCTTAGGTGAGTAAAGATCATGTTTTGCTGTCATAGTAGCCTGGGTTCAGGTGAAATTTATTAATGACAGAAAGGAAATGTGAACATCACCTGTTTGAAAATTTCAGAATTGTAGATATAAGCAATTATGTTTATATTAGCAAGTATCAGGAAAAAAATTCTTATACTATTCTTTTCTATTTTTTAGGGAAGGGTCTACAGGGTGTTAGTGTCTCACTACTAGATTGGACTTGTAGTGCTCCACCTGTTTACAGCCTCCCAAGAGCTGGGATTTCAGGCACGCACCATCATGCTCAGTCTCCATTGCCATCTCAGTGCGCCCTGGGTGTGGGGCCGGCATGGCAGGCCTGGGAATCAAACCCCAGGCCCCGGTGCCTGCTTCATCTGCTGAGCTGTTTGGCCAGCCCTTCTTATTACTATTCTTAATAGCAGCACAAACTGATAGAACTTCTTTGGGTAGTTAAATATTAAATGTATGTACATTATTATCTAGCATTCTTTTTCTTCCTATTGTCTTTACAGACTTTATTTTTCATGTTTGCACAGAAATATTAGGTTTAACAAAAGTATTAATTAAGCTTTGTTATTGTTAGCAGAGACTAGCACTACTTAAATGTCTTTTAAATACATTATAGTATATCTATACAGAAGAACCATTTAAAAGAATGAAATTATATATACTGACTTGATATATCAGAAAAAAGATATCAAACATTATAAAATTTATCTTTATTTATTTCATGTATTTGGTTGTTACAGGGTCTCACTACGCAGCTCAGACTTGTGGTGATCCTCCTGCTTTAAGCCTCCCCAGCGCTTGGGTTACAGGCGTGCGCCACTATGCCTAGATTTTAGCCAGCTCAGCCCGCCCTGGGGTTGAGGCTGGTGCAGATGACAGGGATCAAACTAAGGTCCCTGCACATGCCTAAGCTCACCTAAGCAGGCGCTGAGTCCCCTGAGCTGTCATTATGATTTATAATCACTTATTTATTTAGTACAGGATCTTGCTCTGCAGCTCAGACTCATAATGATCCCTCCTGTCTCAGCCTCGCCAACAGTGTGATTATAGACGTGTGCCACCACACCCACTTTTGGTGGTCAGCATGGCATGTGGTATTGGGGATCGAACCTGGGTCCTTATGCTTGCCAGGCAGGCACTTAGACTGCTGAGCTATGTCCCCAGCATCAAGATGTCAAATATTGTAATAAAAGAACCAGTTTTTAAATAATTTTACAGAAAAGTAGGAAGGCATTTTATATCTACTGTATGTCTATGGGCTATGTGGAGTATATCTCTGAAAGTGTATATAAAAAACTGGGAAAAATGATTGCTCTCTTGGCTATTACCTAGAGGACAGGATGAAAGGAAGACTTGTTTTACTCAACCTGTGAATATTCTTTGAATCACCCATGCATGTATCACTTTTATTTTCAACCTCAAATGTAGTAAAATGATGGCTCACCTTCTACAAATTCTCACTGTCCTATGTAGTTTTGAAAACTATGAGTTTAAATATCTTTTAAAGTTTTTTTATCCACAGAAACCAAGCTCAAATGACATGTGGCAAAAATTTTCATCCTTATGGGCCAGTGAGATAGCTTAGTGGTCTAAGCACCCTCCTGACAAGCACAAGGACCCAAGTTCAAGCCCCAGTACTGCATGGTATGGTGGTGCACACCTATAATCCCAGCACTGGGGAGGCTGAGACAGGAGTATCACTATAAGTCTGAGGTGCATAGCGAGACCCTGTACCAAATAATTAATTTTCATCCTCATAGACAGTTGTAGTGGTGCAGCCTATAATCCCAGTACTCAGGAGGCTGAGGCAGGTGGATTGCCACAAGTTTGAGACCAGCCTGGACTGTTTAGTGATTTCAAGGCTAGTCTGAACTACATAGCAAGATCCTAGCTCAAAAAAAGAAATTTTCGGGCTAGGGAGATGGCTCAGTGGAATAAGCACTTCCCTGGCGAGCTCAAGGGCCTGAGTTCAATCCCTGGTTCCACAAAAAAAAAAAAAAAAAGAAAATTTCATCCTCATAATATTTACCAATAAGCTACTTACATGTAAGGTTTTTTTTTTTTTTTTTTTTTCTTTACCTCTGAAATAGGGTACTTCATAAGGCTGCTTTTAAAATCATAATAGTAGGGTTTGATCCACCATCCTAAATGTTCCTCCAGTCCCTCCCCTGGGGCACACTGAGCCGGTGAAAAGGTCTGGGCATGGTGGTGGACGCCTGTAATTCTAGTGCTGGAGAGCTGAAAACAGGAGTATCACTATGAATCCAAGCTGTGTAGAGAGACCCTGTACCAAATACATAAAATGAAAAATAAATAAATAACCATAGTAGTGTTTTGGAAAATATTCATACTCTTTCTACTAATTTTTTTTTTTTTTTTTTTTTTTTTTTTGTTTGTTTTTTTTTTTTTTTTTTTGGAACCGGGGATTGAACTCAGGCCCTTGCGCTTGCCAGGCAAGTTCTACTGAACTATCTCCCCGGCCCCACTAAATGAAAGATAAAATACATACAACTATTGGATGTTATGTATTTCTTTTCTGTATTTTAGGAAAGGATCTACAGGGTGTTCAGGATCTCACTACTAGATGGGACTGGTAATGATCTGCCTGTTTACAGCCTCCCAAGAGCTGGAATTATGGGCATGGGCCACCACACCCTGTTTCAATTACCCTCTCAGTGTGCCCTGGGGGCGGGACTAGCACTGCAGGCCCAGGGATTAAACTCCCTTAAATCTGCTGTGCTATTTGTCTGGCCCTATAACTATTGGATGTTGCCAGGAAATTTCTTATGCAGATAAAAATAATGTTGAAGATTGTTTTACTGGTTGTAGCTTATTGAGATTAGTCATATTCAATTTAATAATCAGTCATTTTCATATTCCTGATATAGTAAAATCATATAATGCAAAGGATTTTACTTGAATGCCCTTTTCTTTTTAGATGGAAATTCCTTCTTCAAGTATTATTAATCAGTACATTGCTTGTCAAGGACCATTACCACACACTTGCACAGATTTTTGGCAAATGACTTGGGAACAAGGCTCCTCCATGGTTGTAATGTTGACCACACAAGTTGAACGTGGCAGAGTAAGTCATAGTTAAATTTTATATACTGCTTGGAATTTTTTCAAATTACATTGCATGTACTATCAACTTACTAACATTAATTAATCTTTTGTGATGTTTAATCTCATGTTTTTTTTGTTGTAACTCATCTTGATTTAGTGCATAAAACTTTGACTAACACATGGTAAATGTGACATAAAGCTATTGTTACTATTTAAAAAGATTATGTAGCTGGGCATAGTGGCCCAGTCTTGTAGTCCCATCACTCTAGGAGCCTGAGATAGGTGGATTCCAAATTGGAGTTCAGCATAGGCAACCTAACTCACTGAAATCCTGTCTAAAAAATAAAAAGATTGAATATGTATATAATGGGGTTGTGTCTACAACACAGGGGTATCTCAATTTACAAATTCATTCTCTGCCATTTTTCTGGTCACAAACCAAACTGGATGAGAACCAAATCAGATTTCTGCAGAAGGTCAACATTGAACCTAACCATTGAATTTAATTCGGTTCTCATCCATCCTGGTTTGCGACCAGAATCATGAAAGGAGTTGAATTTGTGAACTTGTATATACACAATTCTTACAACTTTACAATAAAATGACAACCTAGTTGTAAAAAGATGGAAGGTATTTGAACAGACATAATTAGTGATCTGAGAAATGCAGATGAGAATCACAGTGAGATACCACTTTATATCCAATATGATGCTAAAATAAAAATGACAGATAATCAAAATATTATGTAGAGAAGAAAGAACCACACCCTGTTTGTAGTTTTATAAAAAGGTAGGTTACGTTGAAAAAGTCCAGCATTTCCTCAGGTTAAACGTAGAGTTACTGTAACTTAGCAGTTGGATCTTACCCAAGAAAATTGGAAATGTGTGTTCACACAAAAACTTGTTCATGAAGCCAGGTGCTATAATCCCAGTACTTGGGATGTTGAGGCAGGAAGATTGTGACTTCCAGGCCACCCTGGACTATATGTCAAGTGTGAGGCCAGCCTGGACTAGATGCTGAGAACTTGTCGCAAATACAAATTTTGTTGTTGCAGCTGTTATTCATGGGCATTCATAGTATCCTAGCGAAAAAGTGAAAATAGCTGTTACATCAAATAAAATCTGATACATTCATACAGTTAAATATTTGGGCAATAAAAAGCAATCATAAATCTTACAATATGGGTAAGTGTGGAAAGTTATGTTGAACAAAAAAAGTTGGACCAAAAAACCCCCAACATTTTATGATTTAATTATATGAAACATTTAGAATAGGCAGTTCCACAGGGGGCAGAAAGCAGATTAGTGATTGCCTAGGTCTAAATTGGAGAAAGGAGGATGGACAGGTATAATACACAGTGACTACTAATGAGTTATAGGGGTTTGGAGAGGAGAATGAAAATATTCTAGAAAAGATTATGATAATGGTTGCATAACTCTGAATATACTGAAAAAAATTGTATCCTTTAAATGAGTGAGCTATATATGATCATGAAGAGTATGTCATTAAATCTAATAAAGTTTGTACAAATGGGGGTTAGTAGTGTAGCGCAGAGACTGGGTTTAATGTCCACCACCCAGAAAAAATCTTAGAAATTTAATCAGGGTATTTGGGAATTATAATCAGATCATTTACAGTTACAAAGGTTAAAAAAATTAAGAAGAGGGCCAGCCAGATAGCTCAGCATATTAAAGCACCTGCTTAGGCAGAGGCAGGGTTGGAGGTTTGACCCCCCATCATACTGTGCAGGCCCCAGCCCCTGGGGGGCGCACTGAGAGGAGGGCTGAGACTGGGTGTGGTGGCGCATGCCTATAATCCCAGCGCTTGGGAGGCTGAAAACAGGAGGATTACTATGAATTGGATCTCTGCAGTGAGACCCTGTAGACCCTGTACTAAATGCATTAAAAAAACCCAAAAACATTACAAAGAAAAATTCATGATAGTTGGCAGATCAAGGCAAAAAGCATATAAGAAAATTCATTAAATTATTCTTGCATTTATTTGTATTTCAAAGTTCTTAAAATGTTATGTGTAGTTGTTTTGTTTTGTTTGTTTGCTTAATTCTATCAATATTAGGTTAAATGTCACCAGTACTGGCCAGAACCTACAGGAAGCTCATCCTATGGATGTTACCAAGTCACCTGCCACTCCGAGGAAGGAAACCCTGCCTATATCTTCAGGAAAATGACACTATTTAACCAAGAGGTAAAAAAGCAGGATGTCATTCATTAGAGGTGTTACAGTCTGAGTGCTACTAAGAAACAGTACAAAATTATTGAACTATTTGTCTACTTAAGTGGGATACTTTGAAATTTTATGAATATTCCCATTATAATAAATGTATTTCCATTTCTATCACTAGATATGAGTGTAGTCAATGAGAAAGGAATCTATAAATAATATTAGTACTTTGCTTATTTGTAGCTATTATACAAGGAATGTATTTGATTATAAAAAATATTCTTACTCCAAGTGCTATCAGTAGAGTATTTGGGTATGACTGTGAAAATAAAAAAACAATTGAAAGATGCCTGTTTTTTAAAAATTAAAGGATGGAAAACTTCACCATCCCCTCAATATTAAGGATGAAAAGTCATAATCAGGATCTTTGACAGCAGATAGGTTGGAGCTTTCTAACTGCCAGCACTTAATTCTACCTGGATCACTCCCCTGGCTTCCAAAGTCAAAAAATGGAACCTGATTATTAATGACTCTGTGCTATTGGAAGATGTATATAAGAAGGCACAGTGCTGCTAGTGTTGAGAGATTGCTGTAGACTGTGTGCTCCACTTTCATTGTCCACAGAGAAATACTCCTTTGCCAGCAACCTATGATTTTGAAAGGGCCAAAAGAAGAAAAAATTACTACTGGAGTGCAAATGATATAGGTTATGGAGGTCCAGTCATTTTCCATCAAAGTTAAGCCTTTAGAAATAGAAATTATACCCCTACTCCAAGGATATTCTTACAGAAGACCAGTGAGACAGGGCCTTTCTAACTACAAGGAAAGGAGCAAGAAGTTGTGCTCATTTAAGAAAAAGGAATCTGGCATTTAATGATACTACAATGACAAGAGTTAAAAAGTTCAAGGTCATTTAGATGAGAAGAAATTTCAAGCTTGGGAACATACACTGTATGTTGCATGGTGTGATGCAACAGATCAAGCCAATTAAATTTGTTCTACATATAAAATGAAGAATGACTTAATCTTACATCATATGCTCAGTAACAGGCAATATACAGATCTTCTCATGGAGCCTTTACATGAGACTGTCAGCTCATGGAGGTATAAATGTCCTTTCATTTTTCAAGTGAAGAAATTGAGATTGAATTTATTGCATGCCATAACTGGAAGAGTCAGGATTAGAGTGAAGATGTATCTAAATCCAGTTCATTTATTCTTTCCATAGTTCCAATCATTGGCTCAATGTTTTTATGATCTCCAGTGTGTGTGTGTGTGTGTGTGTGTGTGTGTATGTAATTAGTTCCTGGGGATTGGACCTAGCATCTTCACACTGAACTACCTCCTCAGACCTTTTTAAATTTTGATATAAAATTTCACTAAATTGTTCAGTTACATGCAGGGATTATAGGCATGTAGCACCATGGGTCATCACCTCTGCTGTTTAACTTACGGTTATTTGAAGAGATTTTTTTTTTTTTCTAAAATTTCATCTTTGTCCTCTCAGGGTTATCCCAATTTTTTTCACAAAAAGTGTTTTGTTATTTTAACAATCTTGTTCACCTACCATTTCTGTAGTTAATCTTTAAGCACTTCTATGGTTTATAATTTAATTTTGCCTGTTTACTTTATTATCACCTTAAAAACACAAAGAAATTTTATATATATTATGTATATATATATTTTATATATCTAAAACACAAAGAAATTAATACATAGAAAAGATAGTGATAATAAATAGCAAATACTTAAATATATACAACTGTTTCTATAAAATGGTTTCCTAGCTGGGTGAAGTGACATGAACCTATAATCCGAGCACTGGGAGTTTGAGGCTGAAGGACTGCCATGCGATTAAGGCCAGTTTGAACTATATCATGAGTCCCTGTCTCACCAAAAACAAAATAAAATAGGTATCTTTCATTTTGTTGAAATGTGCGGTTTTAGAAGGTTTATATATTAGGAGGATAGTTGGATTTTCTTTCTTTCTGAAATCAAAATGACTTGAATACTGTATTTATTTATAAAGATAATTCCTAAATCAAGTTGTATAATTAACCCTTTGCATTTAGAAAAATGAAAGTCGTCAACTCACTCAGATCCAGTACATAGCTTGGCCTGACCATGGAGTTCCTGATGATTCTAGTGACTTTTTGGACTTTGTTTGTCATGTACGAAGTAAGAGGGCTGGAAAAGAAGAACCTGTTGTTGTTCACTGCAGGTATGAAATTTCCTGTTGTTTATTAATTAATAAATGACAAGAGATAATCATATTTAAAATATTTGTACATTATTTTGTCTTTATATTGTAATTGATCATTAGAAGTCAAAAGCTGAAGAAAGAAGGCAAAGGAAGATATTCTAACATAACAATTGGCAGAAACTTTATGAGAGATTAAAAAGTAGGTGTCTGTGGGGTATGGTGGTACATACCTGAAATCCTAGTACTCTAGCAGACTGAAGCAGCAGGATCACAAGTTCAGGCCCAGCCTAAGCAATTTAGAAACTTAGGCCCCGTCCTAAAATTTAAAAAAAAAAAATTTTTTTCTTAAAAAGAGTTGTGAATTAGCTCAGCACAAAGGGTCTGGGTTCAATCCCTGATACTATAAAAATAAGATACAACAATTCCATTGATTTTTTTTTTTTTTTTAGAACTTTGCATTTTTAATACCTCTAAAATTAGAACATGTCTTGTAATGGATTATAATTTTGATCTGATGAAATACAGTATCAATAGGTTATCTCTTTGGTATTATAATAAAATACTTTTAATGTAATTCATGAAGAACAAAATATATTTTTTGTAGTTTTGGAGACTAGGGAGTCTGAACTTGAGACTCCTGCAAATTTGGGATCAGGTGAAGGCTGTTATCTGCTTCCAAGATAGTGACTTACTGCTACATCTTCCAGGGCAGTTATGTCTTCATAGGGCAGAAGGGATGGGAGGAATAAAAAGGTGAAACCACTCCTTCAAGCATTATTTATGTTTTTATATGTGACCCAATCTCATCTGTGAGGGCTCTACTCTCACCACTTAATCACCTCCTATATGCCTCACCTCTTAATATTATCACACCGAGGATTAAGTTTTAACATGAATTTTGAGGCACATGTTCAGGCCCTCACATAGACACCCAGCGGGGGACTCCTTCCTTGTAGTCCCTTTTAAAGATGTTCATTAACTAACCCCAAAGGCTCTAGGTAAACAGTGGTAAGCTACTGTTGCTTCCCTTCAAACTCAAGTGTCCCCTTTTCCCTGAAAGAACCAAATACAGCCTTCACTGCCACTGATGCAAAGATTAGGAGCCAAGTTATATCCTCCCTAACATAATAACATGTTTAAGTGCTACATTTAGAAGCTATTTTAACCTATCCTTTACCTTTAAACTTCCTAGCACGCTTTAAGAGTACATTTTCAAATCATTAAAACAGATTATACATCAAATATTTGAGAAGCAAAGAGGCAAGAATGGCAAAGCACATTTGTCTATTTTATTTTCCTGAGCCTTTTGCACCTACATTCATGGTTAAAAGTTACACTTCTAGGAGTTCTTCTTGACTATATATATCAATGGTTAAGTTCATTAAAATTAAATGTTGTTTAAAACATTAGGGGCTGGGGAGATGGCTCAGTGGAATAAGTGCTTCCCTGGCAAGCACAAGGGTCTGAGTTCAATCCCCAGTTCTGCCAATAAATAAATAAATAAATAAATAAATAAATAAATATAAAAAAATAATAAAACATTAACTTGGCCAGGCATGGTGTCACATACTTGTAATCTCCACACTCAGAAGGCTGAGGCAGGAGGATTGTCCAAAGTTCAAGGGTAGGCTGAGCTACATAGTAATTCAGGGCCAACCTTAACTACATAGCAAAGACCCTGTCTCAAAAAAAGGAAAAGGAAAGTTATTTAAAGCATAAAATACTGTCTTCTACACATTTGTTGATTTATTATAATCCTATTATTTTGCATTTTTAAGGGCAGTTCATCAAGTAAATGTTTGTGCCTTTCCTGAAGTGGACTTGCAGAGAATAGAAACTTTTGCTAGAAAACATATTCTAAGACATTAAAGAATCTAAAAGAAATGGATAAATTCTTACAGATATGCATTACCAAAATTGAACCAAAAATCCCTGAACAGACTAGAGGCAGTAATAAAAGTCCTGCCAACTAAAAAGAAAAGTCCAGTGGATGCACCACTGTTTTCCCAGAACTTCAGGGAAGAACTAATACCAATACTTCTAAATTCTTGAAACTAATAGAGAAGGAACACAGCCAGACTCATTCCTTGAAGCTAACTAGCATTATCCTGGTACCAAACTGGATGAGCATTCAACAATAAAAGACAACTATAAGCCAGTTTCCTTCATGAAAATAGATGGAAAAATCCTCAAGAAGATAACTTTCAAACAGAATGCAGCAAATCATGAAAAAGATCATACAGCCTGATCAAGTTGGAGTCATCCCACAGATATAAGGATGTCTGAACATATGCTAATGCTGTTTTGTTTTGTTTGTTTGTTTGTTTTTTGGTTTGGTTTTGTTTCGTTATTTATGTATTTAGTACAAGGCTTCAGTACACAGATCAGACTAGTAGTGATCCTTCCTGTTTTTCAACCACCCAAGTGCAAGAATTACAGGTGTGTGCCTGCGTTCCAGGGGCAGGGCCAGCATGGCAGGCCAGGGATCAAACCCTTGGCTTCTGCATTTGCCTAAGCAGGCGTTTTAATCCGCTGAGCTATCTGGCCAGCCCTTAACATATGTTGTTCAGTAATAACACCACATAAACAGAAGGGTAAAAATTACATAATCATCACAAATGATGCAGAAAAAAGTCTTTGACAAAATCTACTATCCATTCATAGTAAAAGCCCTGATGAAAACAAGTGTAGAATGACCTTCCATTAAACTATCAAAAGCCACTTACGACAAACCCATTGCCAACATCATATAAATGGAGAAAAACTGAAAACATCCCCCCCTTGAAAACATCTCCCCTAAGTCAAAGGTTTCCACTCTTATCACTCCTGTTCAAACTTTTGGCTAGAGCAATCAGGCAACACAAATAAATGGATACGAATAGGTAAATAGTAGTCAAACTTTTTATTTAGGATGGCTTGATTGTTTACTTAAAAGACCCAAAAACACCATCAGAAGACTGAGAACTAATAAAAAGTTTAGTAAAGTGACAGGATTCAAAATAAATACAGAGGGCCAAGGTTATACTTACTGATGTAGCACTTGCCTAACAAGCAAGAGATTATGAGTTTGTTTCCTGGTACCAAAAATAAATAAGCAACCAAACACACAGAAGTCAGTTCCTGTACATCAACAGTGAACTCACAAAGAAAGAAATAAGAAAAAAATCCCATTCACAGTAGCTCCAAATACATATATAGGATTTAACCTAGCCAAGGAAGTAAAAGACCTTTGTAACAAAACCTGTAGTGCCCTGAAAAAAATTTGAAGACACTAGAAAATGGAAGACATTCCCTGTTCTTAAATAGACAGAAACATATTGTCAATATAATTCCAATGAAAATACCAACAAAATTCTCCACAGAACTAGAAAAATAAAACTTAAAATTTATATAGAATTAGAAGAAACCTAAAATAGGCAAAGCAGCCATGGATAATAATAAAGCAGAAAGCACTATAATTCTAGACTTCAAATTATACTATAAAGCTACAATAATAAAAATAACATGCCATAGCAACAGACACGTGGCCCAGTGACATATAACCCCTAACATGTTAAGCTATGTAGTTTTGGACAAATGGGTCAATAATATATGCTAGAGACAAGATAGCTCTTTAACAAAGAGTGCTGGGAAAACTGATTGTATGCAGAAGAATAGATCTAGAGCTTTCACCCTTTACTGAAATAAAATCAAAATGGATCAAAAACCTAGTATTAAAATATATATATACTGAATCTACTAGAAAAAAATGGTAAAATTTTTTTGAAAACATAAGCATAGATAAGGACTTTCTGAACAGACCCTGAATTATACAAGATATAATACTAAGAATCAGAAAAGGGAACTGTCAAATAAAAAACCTTTTGAACATCAAATAACCAACAGAGTAAAGAAACAGCCTACAAAATGGAAAAAAAACTGCTTGTCAGCTACTGCATACTTAGAGGAGTAGTACAGAACTGAAAAAAAAGTAGACCACAAAAAGTAAAAGACACAGTTGATAAACAAGCAAGTAAAATGAACACACACCTCTAAGAAGTACAAATGGCCAGTGAATGCATGCAAAAATGTTCAGCATATTTGGCCATCATAGTATTGAAAATCAAAACAACACTGGGATTCCATCTTACTTCACTGAGAGTGGCTATTATCAAGAGCACAAAAAAAGTGTTATCAAGGTTGCGGGGAAAAGGAATTCTTGTACATTGCCAGAGGAAATGCAAACTAATACATCCACTATGGAAGTTAGTATGGAGAGTCTACAAAAAACTAAAAATAGAAATTTATTTAACCCAGGTATACCTTTTCTGTATATATTCCTCACTTCATCAAAGGCATGTTACATTGATACATGCATACCCCTGACTGTATAACAGCACAATTTACAATAGCTAAATTATAGAAATAACCTTTATACCCATCAGCAGAGGAGGAAATAAAGAAAATACGGTATATATGTGATGGAGTGCTATTCTGCCATGATGGGTACATTTGAGTCATTTGTAGGAAGATTGGTGGATCTTGAGACCATAATGCTAAGTGCAATAAATCAGATACAGTAGGTTAAGTATCCCATGGCTTGTCTAGCATAAGAAACCCAAAATGTAACTAAATTCCAAAATAGAAGAAAGATAATAGGAAACATAAAGGTAAATTCTTTAGACATGGGAAGGGGAGCTGGGAAAGGAAGAAGAGGGGTAAAAGTGATTGAGATGTGATATGTATGCAAACCAGTTCCCCAAAATAAATGATTATTATGTATCACAAACATGCACTAATCAAAAAAAGCTATATATGTAATAAAAAAGTAGATGTAACACCTAATTGTTCTTCTATACTATGACTCAGTACTTCATCTTCTGTTCAAAAGTTGCAAGAATTTTATCAAAATATTCTCAGTAAGACTTGCCTGTATTTTTCTTTGTTAGTGCTGGAATCGGAAGAACCGGGGTTCTTATTACTATGGAAACAGCCATGTGTCTCATTGAATGCAATCAGCCAGTTTATCCACTAGACATTGTAAGAACAATGAGAGATCAACGAGCCATGATGATCCAAACACCAGTAAGTACTGGATCTCATGTCCACAGGTATCCTCAATGTGATGGTTTCTGTTGTGAATGTGTATTCTAAATCATATTCTTATCATTGTAACTTCTTACCAGGAGCTAATAACCCCAAGAACAGAGATAGACAAACTATTGCCTATGAGCAATCCGATCTTTTTTTTTTTTTTTTTTTTCCCATAAATAAAGCTTTAATGGAACCCAGCCGTGTTAATTTATGTATTATCTTTGGCTGCTTTCATACTACAAAAGCAGGTGAATGAGTTGTAACAGATATCATACCATATGGCTTACAGTTTCTAAAATAAATAATATCTGCCCCTTTACAGAAAGTTTTGCCAACATACAAATGACATTGCATGTTAACTCTGGAGTGTTAAACAGATGCAGAGGAACTTGCCTTGTGTTACTTAGTCAAGGGAAGTATTCAGCTGGAGAATCTTGATAAGCTTGTTTTCATGCAAGTGGATGCAAATGGAATTGTCTTTGGTTTTTACACAAGAACTTAAATTGTAACAACAAAAAGCCTAGAAATTAAACTGTTTATTATATTCTCTACTGACTCTTATTTGTGCTCCAGGAGTCAAAAAAGCAATCATGGAATTTTAGAGGTAGTGTTAAGATTATTTTTTTGTATTAATTAAGCCATTGTGAATAGTTAAGAGTTGTTACAGGTTAAGTTACTTGAAATAGATTAACAGTTTTAATAACTGCCTGCCATCTTTTTGCTTGTAATTATAGAGATTTTCAAATATATCACAAAAGCAAACAATATAATGTGATGAATAACTTGTTTAGTACTCACATTTCCCATATTTGAAGAAAATCTTAGATATCATATCATTTTGTCCATAAATATTTTAGTATGTATTTCTAGAAGGGTTCTTTAAGTAAGAAAACACTGGGATGAGTGAGATAGATCAGCAGACTAAAGCACCTGCTTAGGCAAGCACAGGGATCGCTGTTCAATCTCCAGCACCACATGCCATGCCAGCCCTGCACCCAGGGTGGGCTGAGCCGGCCACAAAGTTCGGGCATAGTGGCACATGCCTGTAATTCCAGCTCTGGGGAGGCTGGAAACAAGAGGATCACTATGAGTCTGAGCTGTGTAGTGAGACCCTGTAACAACCAAATACATTAAAAATAAATTTAAAAATACCACTGTCTCACCTAAATGTAATTAACAATTCTTAAAATAAGTAGTCAGTATTCAGATTTTCAGTTTTATGTAAATCATATTTTTTTTCTTTTAGAAAAGCTTTCTTGAAATATAAACTCACATACAGATTTTACCCCTGTAAAGCATTCCCTTTGGTGTCATATCACAGAGGTTTGCAACCATCATTGTATCTAATCTTAGAATATTTACATCATCCCACAAGAAAAGCTCCACACACATTATTCCCATTTGCCTTATTCCTTCTTTAACATCCAACTAACCTGTAGCCTAAGCAAGAACTAAATTCTGTCCAAATTGATTTGCCTAATTTTGATGTTTCTATGAATAGAATCATATAGTTTGGTCTGTTTGTCTGGCTTCTTTTTTTATTTTTTTTATTTTTTAACATTTTTTCCGGAACTGGTGATTGAACTCAGGCCCTTGCACTTGCCAGGCAAGCGCTTATTCTACTGCGCTATCCCCTGACCCCATGTCTGGCTTCTTTTAATTAGCATAATGTTTTACAATTTATACATACTATAGTATGGATCAGTATTTCATTCTTTTTATTGCTGAATAATTTTCCATTGTGTGTCTATAACACATTTTGTTCATTTATTCTTCCATTGAGAGACATTCGTGGTGTTTCCATTTTCTTGATATTATGAATAATGCTTCCATAAAGATTCATGTATGTTTATGTGTGAATATACATTTTCCTTTATATTGAGTATTCACAGGAATAGAATTGTTGGGTCATCTAATAATTCTATGTTCAATTATTACTGCAGGAACAACTGTCTATCCAAATTGTTTTTCTCTTTATTTTTTGAGAAGTTTTTCTGTGCAGTTAAGACTGCCTTGAATTCACTAAGGCCAGTTCCAGCTGGCCTTGAACTCATGGCGATCCTTCAGCCTCAGCCTCCTGAGTGCTGGGATTATAGGCAAACACCACCCTGCCTAGCTTCATGATCACTGGTTTATATTTTGTAATACAAGTCCCTTAATCAAATTATGATTTACAAACATATTTTGTCTTTTTTCTTTGGTTTTAGCATTTTAAGTATAAAAGTTTTAAATTTTTTTTATTATTTCATTGAGAAATAGTAATGAGACAGTTTCAAAACAGGATAGCAGGACAGTTACAATAGTTAATATATTGTTGGGGCTGGTGAGATGGCTCAGTGGTCTAAAGCACCTACTTAGAACAAACTAAAAGCACAGGGACCGAGGTTCAATCCCCCAGCACCACATGCCAGCCAGCGCCGCCCCCTGGTGGGCTGAGCTGGCCACACACACACACACACACACACACACGTAAATAAAAAGAAAATTTAAAAACAACCAGAAATCATTTTAAAAAAATAGTTAATATATTGCATATTGTTGTCTTCGTAGTAGTTATTCATAGTAAAAGTTCTAAATCTTGATAAAGTTCAGTTTTTCTATATTTTTCTTTATTGCTTGCTTTTTGATGTTATAGCTAATAAGAAATCATTACTTAGTCCACAAAGATTTACTATGTGTTCTTCTGAGAGTTTCATAGTTTTAACTCTCATCTTTAGGACTATGATCCATTTTGAGTTAACTTTTGCATATATATATTTGAGGTAAGATTCCAACTTACTACTTTGCATGTTGCAAATCCAGTTGTCTCAACCCTGTTTGTTGAAAACAGTTTTTTCTCCTTCAGTTGTCTCATGTCCCTTTCAAAAATCAGTTGACCACAAATATAAAGTTTTATTTCTGGGATTACAGTCCCATTCCACTGATCTGGATATCAGCTGAGGCTAGTACTAGTGTTGTGATTAATATGGCTTTATTGTAAAACTTAAAGTGGGGAAATATGAATATCCAACTTTGTTCTCTTTCAAGATTGTTTTTTCTGAGTCTGTTGCATTTCCATGTGAATTTTAGAATCAGTTTGTCCTTTCTGCAACAATAGCCAATTAGAATTTTGGGAGAGATTGCATTGAATCCATAGATCAATTTGGGAGGTATTGCTCCATTGATGAAACTTATGTCTTCCAAATTACAACATAGTATTGTCCTGTTTATTTAAGTTTTTAACTTCTTCCAATAGTGTTTTGAGCATACAATTCTTATACTTCTTTTATATTCCTAATAATTTGTCTTTGGATACTATTGTAAATGGAATTGATTACTTAATTTCACTTTAGGACTATTCATTGCACAGGCATAGAAAGACAATTGATTTTATTTATTGTTCATATATCCTACAACCATGCTAAGCTTTTACTGTCACTAGAATTCTCTATTTATAAGATCATGTCATCTGCGAACTGAAATGGTTTACCTTTTTTATTTTCAATCTAGATGCCTTTTTTTTTTTTTTTTTTTTTTTTTTTTTTTATAAGTATCCTGCCTATTCATATTAGTCACCTTTTCATTACTGTAACAAAATACCTGACATAAACAACTTAAAAGAGCCAAATTTATTTCAGGTCATAGTTTCAGAGGTTTCATTCCATGCTTACCTGGCTCCCTTACTTTGAGCCTGTGATGAAGCAGAAACATGTAGAAGATGATGGCAGAGTAAAGCTGTCCACCTCATGCTAGTCAGGAAGCAGAGAGAAAACAGGAGTACAAGAAAGAGGAAAGGGCTGACACAGGATAGATCCCCTGGTGACCTACTTCAGCAGGCCTCAACCCTTGATGGCCCATTCAGCTATGAACTGTCAGTGGATTGATGAGGGTAGTTGTCTCCTCTCACTTCTCTAGACCCCACCTCTGAACAAGCTGCGCTGGGTATCAAGCAGTCAATACCTGAGTGTTTGGAAATGCTTCATATATAAATCAGAGCAAGTAGTGAGGCCAAAACACTTTTCCTGATCTTTTAAGGAAGGCTCTCAGTTTTCCACTACTAAATATGTTAACGAAGAGTGTTTGCTGTTTACCAGATTAAAAATTTTTCTCTGCACTAGTTATTGAGTATTTCTATCCCAAAAAGGTGTTCAATTTTTCAAATGTTTTTATCCTCACATTTTTGTGATATATCAGATTTTTTGGTGTGTTAAATTGGTCTTGTATTCCTGAGATACAATTCACTTCAACTTAATGCACAGTTGCTTTTGCGGGGGGTGTGGGGTACTGGGAATTAAACTCAGGTCTTTGCACATGCCAGGCAGGCACTTAGGCTGCTGAGCTATCTCCCCGACCTAACAATTCCTTTTATATGGCATTTTATTTATTTATTTAGCTAGCACTTTCTTGAGTTCTTTGCTTTTTAATCTGTGTTAATCTGTAAGTTCTATTTTTCTTTTTAATTGTGGCAAAATATACATATAAAATGTACTGTAATTTTTGTGTTGGTGTGGTTGTATTTTTGTTTTTGATTTTTGCAGGGGTTCTGAGGATCTCATGAATACTAGATAAGCATTCTACCACTGAGCTGTATCCCCAGCTCTTCTAAAATGTTCAGTTGCTAGGGTGAGGAAAATATATGAGAAGTTAAAGGTGAGGGAGCTGAGGACATGTCTTAGTGGTAGAGTTCTTGCCTTGCATGCACAAGGCCCTAAGTTTGATCCCTAGCACCATTGAAAAAAACAAGACAAGTAAGTTAATGTTGATTCTGTGTTTTTAGTTAACATCTCTGATATTAGCAAATACAAAATACTTATAAATACAAAATAGTAATAATAGTAATACAAAACAGTAATAGTTTTAAACTAAGATCTATAAAATGAGAAAAGTATATTTAATTGCATTCAGCTTCCTACCCTCTCCCGTCCATGTCTTTATAAGAAATCATTTTTAAAAATTATTTATCTTTTGCTTACTTGCCTGCTCGCTCTTTTTCTTTCTTCTTAAGGAAGGAAACATGCTGAACTAGAATAGTGGCTCACACTTATGATGTCAGCATTCTGGGAGGCTGAGACAAGAGTTGCACAAGTTCAAGCCAAGTTTAGACTACTATGTCAAAGGGGGATGGGGATGTAGGTCAGTGAGAAAGCCTGGGGTTCAGTCTGTAGTACCACCATCACCCAGAAAAGCTGAGCTGATACAGATATATATATTTTCCTCTTTACTTTATAAAAATACTGTGTTGTATATACTATATATGCCTTGATTTTTTTTCTTAAAATATGCTAGAGACCTTTATCACCTTTTCACTAAGATAGTATTCCACTATGAAGATATAAATTATTTACCCAAGCCTTTACTGATGACAATTTGAACTATTTGTACCTTTTCTGTTATTAATAATCAAACAAATAACCTCATTTGTTAGTATGTTTTCAGTTTCTTTTTCTGGCTTATCTTTTGGATATGTTCCTACAAGTGGAATGACTATGTCAAAAAGTAGTAATGTATTTTGTTACATGTTATCCAATTCTTCTTTATAGAGTTTGTAGTATTTTATCATCCTTACCAGTAATATATAGGTGAATTTTGCTAATAAAATACGTTGTTGTGCATTTATTTTTGCCCATATTTTATTTAAAAATGGTACTTTGATGCTAATTTATTCTGAATTTCCTTTTTAAGTAAGTCAAGTGCCAACTAAGATGTTTGTCTTTCTTTCTTTTTTTTTTTTTTTTGTATTTTGATGTTTCTGATCAATTCTGTTTTTTATATTTTATTTTTCAGAGTCAATACAGATTTGTATGTGAAGCTATTTTGAAAGTTTATGAAGAAGGCTTTGTTAAACCCTTAACACCATCATCAAATAAATAAGAAAACAAAAGTTCTAGGATATGTGTTTGAGAACTGCTTTTCATTATATTCACTGTGCCATGACACTGATCACAGGAAATGGCGTCTCATTTAAAAAAATGAAGAACTCATAAAAACTTTGAAAACTTCAGCACTGTTGCACTTTATGTTAAAAAATATGTCACTCTTTCAAAATCTATAATTCATGTGTTTGAAGACTTATTTCATGCTTTGCTCCGAACAGATAATGAATAACTAAGTATGTTCAGGGTAATCTATGAAATTCTGAGGCGGTGCCATGCAGTCCCCTTCTGGTAGAATGCCACAAACAAGGCTCAGAACTCTCATCTCTGGTGTACACCTGTATCTTGAAAGCAAAAAGTAAACATCACCAGTCAGCTGTGGTCTTTTTGGTGGTTTGTGTACTTACTATACTGATTACCAGATTTTATTTTTAAAATTTTAGCAATATCATTCTCAATATTAGCCAATACACTGCCTACGGATGCAGCACATCTTTCCCTACCCCCGTAGAGACCTGCTGTTCAGAAGAAGAAAGGTGGAATTTGCTGTTCCCAGGAAATGCTGCACATTGTCCATTTACCAGCATCTTATAGAAAGTTATAAATAGGAATCTATAAATCTTCTTGGATTTAATAATATAACTTATTTATCTTAAGGTTGGCTTATTCTACATCATGTGATTTCACATACTTGATGTAAAGGAATGCATGCATTGTGTCTTAACCCCTTAAGTGCCTTGAGCTGTCATTGTCTAATGAAAAGGCACTCATTTGACCCCATTAGGAGGTGTGTGTGTATATTGTACATTCTGACGTTTTTATGCATTTTGAGTAAGTTCACATTTTTTTTAAAAAAGCTTCTTGTATTGAGAATTAATCAGTGAAAGAAGTGTAAAGGAATTCCATTTCTTACTGAATAATTGTATTTTGCCATAAGAAACAAAGTTAAATTGTGTTCTACTGAGTGTGTGCCCTGCTGCTATGGAATTGTTCAAAATCTATACATTCCTATACTGAGGGACAGGGGCAACAGTTTAGCAACTCAGATTATTCTTCAAGCCTCATATTTATTTTATCCCTAACTTTAGATAAATATTTCTAACATGTCCATTGAAGATAAGTATGTTGATACTCTAAGCTAAAGTTAGAGGACAGTTAAATAAATGTGATTTACTTCTACCCATAATTAAATTATTTCTCTTTAGCACTCATTTCAGTTAATACCAAGCTTTCTCTGCACTACTCTTTGGTTGGGTTTATTCAGATGAACAATTAAATATTATTGGTTGCTTTCTAAATGTAACCCCTCAAAAAGTAAAATGAGGGTTTTCTCGTTTTTGTATATATATATATATATATATATATATATATATATACTTTTTAAATTATAAGCATGTTGATAAGGAGACTTTTGATTGTCCAGCTTGAGGATCTGAATCCCATCAAAGATGTATATATTTTTGACAGATTTTTCTCTTTTTGTGTTTAAATCTAGTGAGATAGACCTTTAAATTGCCCAGTTTAATACAAATGAACATTTGCTCACCTACCCAATCATTATTTCACATAATTATTTGATTTTTGTTTTGGGTTTTGTTGGTTTGGTTTGGCTTGGCTTGGCTTGGCTTGGTTTTTTTCAGACAGTGTCTCCCTATGTGGTTCAGACAGGTCTTGAACTCATATATCCCAGGCTGGCCTTGAACTTGTGGCACTCTTTTTGCCTCAGCTTCCTGAGTGCTGAGATCATAGACATGCATGAGCCATACCTGGCTTAACTATTTTATATGGATTTGGTTAAAATTGATTAATTTCCTAGTGGTTTCTGAAAATTTCCATACAATATAGTCTTAATAAAAGTTTAGAGTCTTATTGTAGATATTTTGGAGTGCTTTTTATTAGGAGACAGAAAAAAAGTTTTGGGGGGGGGGTTGGCAGAACCGGGGATTGAACTCAGGCCCTTGTGCTTGCCAGGCAAGCGCTTATTCTACTGAGCCATCTATCTGGTCCCATGAGACAGAAAATGTACATTTAAAAAACTTTAGTAAAACCTAAATAATGTCATTTCACCTATTAAAATCCACAATCATAAATTCTAGAAAATTAAGCTCCTAACATTAATAGCCAAGATACCAAATAGTCATATTAAAATATTTTGTCTTTTCTAAAAGAGAGAAGTAAACATAACCTTTATGTCAAAGAGAAATTCTTACATATTTCCTAATTTCACACTCAAGAGAGTATAAGATAGTAAATTAACTATAGCCTTTTAACATTCCAACAGATAAATGTAGTTCTCGTTGAAAACGAGAAAAAAAATAATTTGAGGTCTTAATATTAAATAACTGTTTTTGCTTGAATTGAAAAATCTGTCAGTTTTAACTATATGGACAGAATATGATACCATAAGTAAAAGTGACACCTGTCCAGGTTTGGTGGTTTCTGCCTGTAATCCCAGCACTTGGGAGGCTGAGGCAGGAGGATTGCAGTGGGTTTGAGGCCAACCTGAGCTACATAGTGAACTCAAGGCCAACCTGATAACAGTAAGACCTTGTCTCAAAAGAATAAATTAACTAAAAGCTACCAGCTGTGTAAATATAAACAGATAACGGTCCTTAATTTTCCATTTTGTTTACACTTCTGAGCTTGGTTCTAATTGTTGGCAGTGTGTGCTTCTGCCTTGGTAATCATTAATGCCTATCTTTAAATGACAATATATTTGAAATGTAGAAATACATTCAAATTTCTCATACATCAATTCATCTGGGATGTACCCTCTGTTAGTATTTTCATGTATAGAAAAAAAGATTCTTTTATAAAGGCGTATTTATTGGGATCTCACTTAAATTTAAAATGAATCATCCTTCACAAGCTTCTTAAAATGAATATGCTGATTAAGCTGTTTAGTTTAACAGTTAAAACTATCCATTAAGTCTAAGAATTTTTTAACTTGCTTATTAATCTAAATAAGCTTTCTAGAAACGCTAGCTTTCATTCATCAAGTAGTTCTAGACTTTGTGTACAATATAATATGTGATAAAATGCTAAATTTCGTAAGCTGTTGCCCCAACTCCTAGCCTCAGCTGTCCCCATGTACCCATGTACTCAAAGTGGAAATTAATAATGGTGAATCAGGGCTTTTGTAAGTGCTAAGAAGTGTTAGTGAAAAGGTACTTCCCTCTCTGATTTAGTTTTTCTATGTTCTTTTCAAGCCTTTATATTAGATATCCAATTTGTGTCAGCTCTGTGTACATAGGATGAGGAATATTTTGAATAGGCTTTGCATTCTCAAGAACTGGTTATATTTGTTAAACCAGTGTGTCCATCTGAAATCAAAGCAGAGTAAACAGCCTAAGAATTTTCCTTAATATGGCCTGCTAGGACAAGTAAGAAGGAAAAAGTTTTCTAATTCTCAATCTAGTGTTCTCTTTATTATACTGGGACTTCAGTAAATTGTAAGCTATGTGCGTATCAGATTCTTGTAAATTTATTTGAATTTGAAAAGTTGCTTATGTAATGTTTTCACTTTATAACTATGACATTAGGAGATGTCACTTAGGTTAGAAAATAAGTCAGCTTCCAAAATGATCCTAATTAAGAGCCTAACTTGGTTTGCTAGTTATGCTTCCCTGACAGAACATAAGCTTTTATTAAGTATTTAGGCTGACACATGTGCTGTGGGAAAACACTGAACTGTAAGTGAAAACTTAATTTTTAAAAGCACTTAAGGCATAGAACTAAGATTTAGAACATATATCCTCTTATAATGAAATAATTTATGTTCAAATTGTGAACATGTAATAGAATTAAAGCGTTACTTGTTTTATAATCTTAGGAAGAGGAAACATGAATTTATAACAATGCTATTTAATGTCTATTTTGAATATATTAAGTATTCTGATGGTAAGGTTGCCAAAGTAGTTTTGAATTTGTAAAAATTATTTATACTACAATAATGTGAGATATGTTTACAGATTTACTTTTTGACAGTTATTTTATAGTTCAGGTTAATTTGAATTTAAGTCACATAGTAAATACATGGTGGTAAATATTTGTTAGGATAAACATCTCAACATGATAAGACATATGTAAATGATGTCACAGCTTGCTTTTCTATAAGCTGCCACATCAATAGAGTAAATATGTTTTTTTAATACTGGTTACTTCCCACATTGTTTCAACTAGCCACAATTTCTGAAACTATTTGTTGTGGCTTCCTCCAAGAGAAATAGCTATTTTATTCTAATACATACAGTTAATATGACAAATACTGGAGTTAATGATCTGTTATCAGGTGTTTATTGGTGTCAAGATATGGTCACTGTACAAATTGTAGCAACTGCTTTATAAGAGAGAGTTGTATGGACTCAAAGGTATTTATAGTATCCTAAAATGTTTTTTAGGGCTAATTGCAAATAGGTATTTTCATCAGTTTTAACAGCCCAAGAAATCCCTAAAGTGTATCCTTTGCTTTCTTTATCACATTTACAACTATTACCAACATAATTTTTATTTATAGAGACTTCATTTATTCTCAGTAGCAACTATAATAATGCCTTTTAATGTTATTAGGAAAAAAAACAGCAATCCCTATTGCCAAACGTTAGGCGCATTATTTGGAGAGTCTTGGTAAATTTGTTTTAGGTAGATATCAAAGAGTTATTTCTGTTTCCATATATACCTTTGCTGCTATCTTACTTTGTTTTTCTACTGAAGTATACTGTTGATTCTGAAGGTTTTTAGTCAGCCAAACTAAGAGGGCACCTAGAAACAATTTCTGCTGGGGTTCAGTCCAGCAGCACTGGTAAAACATGATTCAGTGCATACACAAGTAAACCATCTTCCCCTTTAATTTATATAGTGAAAGTTATTGGAATATTGCAAATTAAAGTCTACAATGTTAGGGTGCAGTTCAAAGATTTAACTTCCCGAAATCTTTTAAAATTTTCAGTACAAGAATGGAAATGTTTGAGAACCCTGTTAAGTTCCTAAAAGTTTCAATTAAACACTGTAGAGTTGTCCTATCTATTATTCTGTGAATGATAAAATATTTTTCTATGGACAAAAGATTGAAACTGTTAACTTCTCAAATTTTACTGTTTAAAGGGATAAAATGATATTTGTATGTTTTTCATTCTGTAAAGAAAATGAATGTATCTTTCAAATGTTAGAATTATGACTTGATTTTTAAGGATACTCTTACTGGTTGAAAAAAGTCTGCAAAGCATTGAAAAAGGGAAGGGAAGAATACTACATGTGATACAAAGTTTAATTTTAGAAGGAAAGTAATTTTCATATAAGCAAGAATACCCACTATTGAAGCATTCTCTTCAATTATAATGTACATTCTTTTTCATCTTGTTTTGCTTTTACTCAAGATTAGAAATTTTTCAGAAAATTTGCACATACTGTGTGTAAGTGTAAAATATTTGAATTGTATACTTGTGGGGTGTGGAAGGGTGTTTGTGTGTGAGGGTAACATGCTGCTGTTACGTGTATACTGTGGAGGAAAGTCCCCAAGCTCTGTCACTGTGGCAGCACTGCTGTGAGGATTTGACTTTGCTGAAGCCAGAAAACTGTGCCTGAGATTTGCTGCAGTAATGTGTGCAGAAAGCCCTGGCCTGATGAGTGGTTTTGCCATTTTCTTATCATGTCACAGGCGTATAAGACTACCAGACTCAACTCAGACTTGTAGCAGTGGTATTTATTTATGCTTAAGAATTTATTAATGCAGCTGAACAAAAGAACTTTCCTGTTAAACTAACCTCTACAGAAGTGATAAAATTGCTTAGTAGTTCCTTTAAAAGGTGGTAGTATTTAGTAAATCATACATTAAACTTCGTTCAATTGGGAGTTCGTTATGTTGACTCCTACAGCCAACCCTCCAACCTTTTTATATCACTCATTTAACTCTTAAATGAATACCCTGAACAACTAAATGGTGTCTTTCTTCATCAACTTTTGCTACAGTTATTAAGGAATTTGATGCAAGATTCTCTCAAACCCTGGAGTTGGTGAAAGTGAGCATAAAATGATTACCAGGAAGCCATTCAGAAGGAGATGGCCCTGCTCAGTCTTTAGCCCAGACAGTTGTGGTTTCTTCTTACCCACTGTGGTCACAATTGAGCCTGCTTCTGCATTTTATTAAGTGAAGCATTTTGGTTTCTACTCTTGAATTGTAGTGTTCCAGTAACTTGCTTTCCTGCACAGGAAAATTTCAAGCCAGTTCAATGATTCCTTGGTACCCATCTTTTTCCATTGTTCAGTGAGTTGGCAGAATTACTTGATTTTTTAATTCTGTTAGTATAGTTTAATTGCTTCTCAGCCTTTTGGCTAAGATCAAGTGTTAGTATAGTTCAAATCACAGTGCTAGAACTGATCTCTTGAATTTCAAATAGTAGCACTTTATTTCATGCTTACTACTGACTTAATTTATACGTTAAAAATATAATTTTAAGAGTTTTGTAAATACAGAAAAAAATTCATTGATTAGTATTAGAGCTCATTAGATTGGACCTAGGAGTAAATGTTTTACGAAGATCTCTTCATAGATTATTGGATATTTAAGAGGTAAATTGTGTAATTTTAGCTTTGCCACCTTTCTGTAACATACATAGTATAATAAAGGCTACCCAGTTGACTGTTGCTGGACTGTGAGTTATCTCAGCTAGTTTCAACCAAGTTTGGTTTACAGTAACCATTTCAGCTCTGCATTTTGTGTATATTAAGTAGATCCTTGGAAACCTCTCATTGTAATACCTAGGAGTTAAGTAGGTATGTGATCACAAGAAGTTTGAGAGGGCAGGTGTTCTGACAGTTTATATATGTGAAAAGGGTAGGATGTAAGCGGCTAAAACAGTTTACATTAAGCTGTTTCCATTTTCTGCCAGTAAAATATATTTGCTTTAAAAAATAAAACTGCCCAACCCAGTGTTCTCTAGCATCAGGACGTTACAATTATGACCTGTGTTATAATCTTTTCAAATAAGAAAAGCTAGTCATTTTCTACAGTGTAGGTTTACTTTTAGGATGATAGTTTACTATGTGCTCATCAATGATATTTTTAAACAGGAATTTTGAAAATAATTGTTTCTATGTAGAGGATATTTTAATTTGAGATTATTTTCTTGTAACAGGTGCTATATGTAAATATGAAGGAAGAATCTTGCTTAGTGAAAAGTCTAGTTTACTTTCAATTAAAATATAATTTTACATTTCTGTTGCCATTAGATGTTTGTTTGTACTGAGCTAGAAGCAAGATGGAATCAGTCTTTTAATTTTTTAGACCACTTTTTCTTCACACTTAAACAAAATATGTATTTTCAGTATGATTCGTTCTCACCATTAAGAATCACAAAAGGTTAACCCAAAAATCTGTAAGCTTGAATTTCATCAACACTGTATAGTTTAAGATTCTTACTATGCATTTATCACCGCAGCTACTATGTGCTTGAAAGGCCTTGTGTACTTGTCTTAATTTCAGTGAAAAATAAATTCTTGCCATTCAGCAAACAGGATAAAAATGTAACTTTGCATTGAAATTGTCTTAGTCCTAAAAGAAATTTATATTATGTGAGATACTATTACACATATATTATTGGCCATATTTCATTTTGAGAAAAGTAGTTGTTCAGGTACAAACGTAAAAACAAGTTGTGTCTCTTAATGTTCAATTGCGAAATAAAGATGTACTTTAGTAACTAAAGTGTAGGAGTTTTTCAAGATCGCTGTATGGGAGTTTTTTGTTATTGGGCTTTTCTAACTTTATATTGATTTCTATGTGTCACTTAAAAATATGGGGAGACTAATAAGCAGGAAACTGATTTCAGGAATTACACTGTGGTTGTATCTGAAGGGGATGAATAGGAATTAAAAGCGATACAGACAATTACAGTATTTCCAAAGAGAAACTCCTGCATTGTGACCATTGGCCACCATGGTCCCTCTCTTCTCCAGTTTCAGCACCTTTATTCTACTAACACTAATGTAAGACTTTTGTCACTCAGAAAGCCTGTGTCAGTGGGCCTGAGATCAACATGATCACATCTTCCCCAGGTGCCTCCAGTGTACCATTTCATCTGAAGGAAAATAATCACTTAGGTAACTAAATAGAAGGACAGAAATATTTGTAATTATTCTATGTTTCTGCTCTTGATGGATATAATAAAAATTTATTGTGAGAAAATCAGCCATGGGGATGCACACCTGTAATCCCAGCCATCCTGGAGTTCAAGGCCAGTTTGGGTAACAAAAAAAAAAAAAAAAAAAAAAAATGCCATCTCATTAAGAAAAGGAAAGGGAAAAAAAATGTAAGATGTAAGATGTTTTGTAGTGGCCTCTTTCCTATGCCCTGTTCCTAAGGAAAGCCCCCTCAAATGAATGGCAGCTTTGGTTCAGCTCCTTGTATGTGGGAAGGGGTCTCTCTGCATTTGTGCATACATACACATTTTGTTAATTCCAGGAGGATTATATATTTGGCAACTTGCTTTTTCATCTTAAAAGCAGTTTCATATTAGCATTTTTCATTCTTTTGGGTCACTGCCTAGTACTCCATTGGACAGATGCACCATGGTTTAATTTTGTGATAGTTGCTCGGATTGTTTCCTGTTTGAACCATACAAAAAATGCTGCTATCATAATTATGTAAATTTTGTTAATCATTGCTCTGTGAACATAGGATAAATTTCTAGCAGGAAGATTACTGGATTGTAGAGCACCTGCTGTTTTACATATCAGTAAATATTGTGTAATTTTTCTTGGACATTATTCTAGGTTATGTTCCAACCAAAGCATATAAGAATGTGTTTCCCCACATTCTTAGCACAACTGTTAAAAAAAAAACCAACAATTTAATTTACTTGCTCATCTCATAGATGAAATATTTTGACACTCATTTCTTCTGTATAAAGACTTTTGATGTCTGTTGATCCCTTGTATTTTTTTCAAGTCCATATTGCTATCCTTTGTTCATGTTTCAATATAAAGTTGTGTAACACTACACTTATGAGATGTTGGAAATTAAAGACACTAGTTGTTTGTCAGTCATACATTGCAAAAAATTTTTAATGTGTTTGGTTTTCTTTTGGGGGTGCTAGGGCTATGAGGGCATCTTTAATACTTGTGTATACAAGTGTGTCAATCTTAATGACTTAGGGCCGGCCTGATAGCGCAGCAGACTGAAGCGCCTGCTTAGGCAGAGTGCAGAGGCCAGCGTTCAATCCCCAGTGTGCCATGCCCACCCCACCCACAGGGCGAGCCGAGACTTCAGTTGAGACTGGGTGTGGTGGTGTGTGCCCTGCACCTGTAACCCCAGCACTTGGGAGGCTGAAAACAGGAGAGTCACTCCAAGTCTGACCTACATAGTGAGACCCTGTAGACCCTGTCCTAAATACAGAGGAAAAGAAAATCTAAATGACTTTAAGTTTGAGTTGTATGTGCAGAGGCTCTGCACTAATTCCCAGTGACATCCCATCTGTGCCCAAAGTTTTCTTAACCATCATCCGCCTAACCTCATCTGCACAATATCTTTATTATGCCATTTATTTCTTTACCACATGAGCCATTGTGTCCCTGTGGAAAGAGGGTTAGGTATTTACAAAAACCTTGTAAAAGTAAGCCCTTAACATTTTAATGTGCATTTTAATTTATTAGAAATAAAAAAATAGGTAAGAGACTAACAAAAGATAATGCAGTTTAACAATCTTATTCCCCCCAAGAAAAACCAAGGATTGTTAAAGGCTCAAACCCAAAGAAAAATACCCCGTCTCTCCCTGGAAAGAATCTCAGGGAGGTGTGGTGACACACATCTCTAAAGAAGGACTGCAAAGTTCACGTCCAGCCCGGACGGCTCAGTGAGACCCTGGAACTGGGTGTGGTACGTATGCCTGTAATTACAGAGCTTTGGGAGGCTGAGGCAGGAGGGTTGCCAGTTCAAGTTCTACTTGCACAAATTAGAGCTATCTCAGAAAATAAAATATTGACTGGACATAAGCTTTGTGTGAAGGTCCTGGGTTCGATTCCTAGTACCAAAGAAGTGTGGAAGTACACATAGTCTGAGCATACAGTTCAATGCAAAAGCCCAGGGTTCAGTCCACAGTCCTTACCTCGGCCTCAAAGAAAATTTACTAGGAGTGATTTTACATTTTTTAGAGCACAAGCAAATTCCTATGACATAGAAGTTGGAAAGTTTCATTCTCCCTCCCCTAAGTCTACATTTCTTTTAGCCTATCTTTATTTTTTTAATTTTTATTTATTTTTTTGTATTTTAGTAGAGTCTACAGGGTCTCACCACATATACAGGACTCACAGTGATCCACCTCTCAATTGCTGGGATTACTGGTGCATGCCACCATACCCAGTCGCAGTTGCAGTCGCAGTCTCAGTGTACCCTGGGGGGGGGCAGGACCAGCACGACAGGCTGGGGATCGAACCTCTGGCCCCTGCGTCTGCCTGAGCAGGTACTTTAATCCGCCGAGCTATTTGGCTGGCCCTTCTTTCAATCTGTTTCTCTTCCTCAGCATATTTCTCTTACCTCATCCAAAATCTCTTTCAAACTGACCCGTGCACGGGAGTAGGAGGAAAAATGTGAGCAGGAAAGGAGAAGTGCACCAAGCAAGTGTACTATATGTACAACAATTTAAGAGCCTGCAAAAGAGAAGTATTGGCATCAAGGTAAATTGCAGTAAGATCTTTCAGATGTGTAAGCACCAAGTAAAACTTGAGGCAGGCAGCTTTGATAGGCTGCAGTTCTCAAAACGAGTGATCAAATCTGAGAGTGAAAGTCTTCTAAAGGAGGGACAGCTGGTAGGGTTTTTTTTGTTTTGGTTTTTTTGAGCTGGTAGTTTTTAGGAGTCTTTTTATTTTTATTTAGAACAGGGTCTCCCTACGCAGCTCCAGCTCATGGTGATCCTCCTGTCTCAGCCTCCCCAACACTGGGATTACAGGCATGTGCCACCAAATCCAGCTCCAGGGTGGGGGGTGGCATGGTGTGCCTCGGGCAGGACCGGCACAACACGTTGTACCAGGGATAGAACCCAGGTCCTTACGCTTGCCAGACAGGTGCTTAGACCACCAAGCTATCTCTCCATCCTGAGTTTTAATTATAGCAAACTTTAAATGCATACAGAAGAGCAGTTTTATGTGCAGTACCTATTCTCCAGCTTCAACTAGGGACCCATTCCTGTTTCATCTTACTTTCCTTGCCTCATAACCTCCATTATCATCAATAGCATTAAAATTATTTCTTTTTGTGGTGCTGGGGATTGAATCCAAGTCTTCCTACAGCATAGGCAAGCACTTGACCACTCAGCTAAATCCCCCTTATCCCTCTACTTTTTTCAGAGACGGTGTCTTGCTCCTTGCCTGTGCTTCCCCAAACTTCTGGACTTCAGGGACCCTTCAGCCTTGGCCTTTTGAGAGCCTGAACTATAGGAGTAGGCCACTGTGCCCAGCCATCGTTTTATTATTATTATTATTATTATTATTATTATATTATAAGATATAACACGACCAACAACCTTTCATTCTTACAGACCTATACTGCCATTCCCATGAAGAGACAATAAAAATGCTGTAGAATTAGATTGTGATGATGGTTGTACAACTGTGGAAATAGAGTCTTTTAAATTGAAGTGTATCTTTTAAATAGTTGAATTATATCTTAATAAAACTTGTAAGAGGGTACAGAAAAAAATGTTTCTGTACTTCAGTGACAGAAAGGGAAGGAAAGAAATGGCGCCTCCACTCCCTAAAACCGGTCTTGTCCTGTAACTTACTTAGTTACTTCCTTTGAGACACAATATCCAACACCAACAACTCTGAGGAGGAGAGGTTTATTTTGGCTCACAGTTTGTAAAAGTTGCAATCCTTAGTCGGCCTGCTCCAAGGCAGGGTGGCACAATGAAGGAGTACTGCGGGGGAGAAACAGCTCATGGTATGGCCGCTGCAAACAGCAAGCAGGGAGGGTACAGGGGAAGACAGACCCAGGGTGTGCCCTGGTGACCCACCTCTTCTGAAGACAATAGATGAGCTCTAAACCCATAATCCAGTTACCTACCAAAAGACTTGACTTTGAGCACATGATGCTTTGGGGGATATATTATTCATAACATTCTGCCACTGGCCCCCAAAACTCACGTACATTCTTTATGCAAAAGGCATTTAGTCCAACCTCAAGATTGTCAAAAGCCCTAACAGTTTCTCCATTGCTGAAAAGTCCAAGTCCAAACTCTTCTCTGAGATTTGAAACAAACTTAGCTGCAAGCCCCTGCACAAATGAAAGTTACAATGGCATAAGATAAACGTTCCCGGGGCTGGAGAGATGGCTCAGTGGTCTAAGGCACCTACTTAGAACAAGCTTGGCAAAGCATCAGGGACCGCGGTTCAATCCCCCAGCACCACATGCCAGCCAGCCCCGCCCCCTGGTGGGCTGAGCTGGCCACACACACACACACCTCTCTCTCTCTCTCTCTCTCTCTCTCTCTCTCTCTCTCTCTCAAATAAATAAAAATAAAAAAAAAAGGATAAACGTTCCCATTCCCAAGGTACAAATAGTGAGACCAAAGCAAGACTAAAATCCAGCAGAGCAAACATTAAATCCTGTAGCTCCGTGTCCAGCACCCAGGACAAGCTGCAGTTGAGCTCTAAAGGGTATGGGTGGCCCCACCCTTAAGGCACTATACAAGAAGCTCTTCTGGCTTCTCTTGGGCTGGCTCTCTATACTCTTCACGGCTTTCCTCAGACCTTCCACCTTCCTGATTTTTCTAACACTGCACTACCTTCACCCTCTCTCCTTCACACACTACCCTCTCAGGGCCATGCTGCCTGCCTGTCGGTGCTTATTTTGAAATCTTAACTGGAAGCCTCCTGGTCCCACAACTCTTGCACTTGCTTAGACCAGTAACTGGCAGTGATGTGTCTCTTGACGGCTGGGCATATCCCTTAAGAGGTACTGAGTTTTTGCTCTTTTGCTATCCATACTCTCTTCTAGCAAGAGGCACAAGAGAACTCAGTAACTGTCTTTTCAGTAAAGATGCCACACAGGTGACGTAAGCCACCTATAGAGCAGGGAATAGCTATCTCTGTTGCACTAGGGACAACTGTTGTTACTAGATTTTGGGGAGTGGGAGGTTTCATGGTTTATTTTCATTTCAGCCAACCTGGATCCGTGTATAATATCCTTTCAACTTGCTTTGTTGCTCTAGTCAGGGTCCACAAGACCTCCACCCCAGACCGCTTTCCTCTTTGATGTCACCTCCTCCTTTTCCTCTTGCTCTCTCCCCACTAGCCACACTGGTCTTGAAAGGGTCCCACTGTCTCCTTGCAGGACCTTGAATCTGTTCCCTGGGCCTCTCCCTCACCTCCATTAGGTTTGCAATCAAAATGCCATAGGTGGCATTTTCCACCTTCCCAACCAGACTGCCTCAAATAGAAACCCTTCATTCCCTAAGCCGAATCCCTGCTTTTACTTCACTTAGCATTTATCACCATCAGTGTCTGCCAAATGTTACTAATTCACCTCTTTTTTTTCTGTCTCCCCTACAAGACCTTAAGCTCCATGAAGGATTGCTGTTGTTTGTATCTTTTTTTTTTTTTAAACAGTCCTCAAATTTACCTATAACTTTTGATTCTCCTTCGCTTTTTCAGCAGTGGGAACAGAGGCTCTAAGAACTACATTTCAGACTCCCAGGAGGGATTTTTGTTTGCCTTATCCGGAATGCACACCACACTATCTTTTGTGTTATGTTTTTCATATGGGGTCTGGCTACCCAGTTTGGACTCACAGTGATCTTCCTGTCTCAGCCTCCCCAGAGCTGGGATTACTGGCGTGTGCCACCAAACCAGGTTTGGGGACTGGCAAGGTGCACCCAGGATCGGGGATCAAACCCCAGTCCTTGGCACTTGCCAGGCCGGAGCTTAGACCCTCGAGTTATCGCCCCAGCCCTGGCCACACTATCTTTTTATGTTCCTTTCCCAGCTTTATTTTTCTCCATAATACGGCTTGGCACACATTTATTTACTGTGTCTCGCCCTGTTTAACAGAAGGAAATTATTTTAACCCCCAGGACATGGAATGGGAAAAGAGGTTTACATAAGTGAATATTTAAAGAACGATTTTTTTTGTTTGGTGGTGGTAGTGGTGGTGCAGCAGGGGATTCACCCTGAGCTTTCCCAGCCCCTTTCTAAATCACTAAATTGTCCAGCCTTAGAGTCAAACTTGTGATCTTCCCATCTAATCCCTCCAGAGCGTTGGGACTACGCCCTGACGAATTAATTTCTTCAAGGGATGGGTGAATTAATCCAACAGCTAAAA
>NW_004524590.1:10568470-10576196 GCF_000260255.1 Octodon degus | reverse complement strand
GTCTACTTGAGAACGAGGAGATCCGCTGCCTTTTGTATTGTTCGGGAATATTTTGAACTGATTTCAAAAAGTTGGAGGTTTTTCTAGTTGGAAAAAAGTTTTTTAACTGCCCCGTCTCCCTGCCCCCCACCCCCTGGTGCTTGAAGCCCGAGCGTTTGCACTGGGCTGCATTCCCAGTGCTTCTGAGACGTGACCTCGCTGAACTGTGCGGGCTGGGATGAAATTTGCGATCCTGCTGCTGTGTGCTCTTCCCTTGTGCTGGGGTTGCTGGCGTGCGCTGTGTTGTGACCTACGACTGCATCTGTAATGTACCTCACAAGTCCTTTAGACCTATTGGTAATTGTTTTTTTCGGAACCGGGGATTGAACTCAGGCCCTTGCTCTTGCCAGGCAAGCGCATGTTCTATTGAGCTATCCTCCCAGCCCCACTACTGGTAATATTTTTTGTTGAGGTGGTAGTCTGCGGATTTTTCTTTTTCTTATATTTTTTCTTTTCTTTTTTTTCTTTTGACAGAAGTGCCCTCATTAGAAAACATGTATAATTTAGCTGGTGGTGAATTATTTCTTTTTTCTTTCTTTCTTTCTTTTTTTCCTTTTGGGATTTTTGGTTTGGTTTTGTTTTCTGAGACAGTGTAGTTCACCCTGGCCTTGAACTCACTATGTAGCTCTGGCTGACTTCGCTGGGATTACAAGCACCCCCAGCCCCCTGCGATTCTCTTTATCTTTATTGGGATTACTGGCAGTTTTAATGGCATTTGCTCTAAACTGGTGTACTGAGATCTCCAAAAAAAGTTACCAGATTGCGGCCACCAGTATGTATGAGTGATAAACTTTGGAGTTTGGAATTTGTTTTCCAGGGCTGGGGATTAAACCCAGAGGCACTCTACCGCTGAACTACATTCCAGCCCTTTAAAAAAATTTTAGACTCCCGCTTGCTGTGCTTCTCAGGCTGGGCTCCAGTTTGTCCTTCTGGATACCTGGGATGACAGGCATGTGCCACTCTTTGTGCCTGGGTGTATTTTATAACCGATTAATGTTAAAGTAGTAAATTTTACTTCAATTGAAAAGGAATTCTTTTATTGAAATTTTAGAAATTAATTTTTTAATCACATAGTTCTACTATCTAAAATTTCCATTGTATCATTTTATATTGCCTGCTAATTGTTGGATCAGAGTAGTGAATAAGTCAGACCTAGTTTTGTGTTTTAGTGTGTGAAGTAGCTGATAGAATAAAAACAATTAAGTTTTAAATTATAGCTTCTTTTTTTTTTTAACATTTATTTATTTAGTGTGTGTGTGTGTGTGTGTGTGTGTGGCCAGCTCAGCCCACCAGGGGGCGGGGCTGGCTGGCATGTGGTGCTGGGGGATTGAACCGCAGTCCCTGTGCTTTCCCAAGCTTGTTCCAAGTAGGTGCTTTAGACCACTGAGCCATCTCACCAGCCCAATTATAGCTTCTTAATGTTTTGGCCTCAGAGTATCACAGGGCCACCTAATTAAGATTGGGACTGCTTTGCTGAGCAAAGTCACTTCATCTATAAAATGAAGATTAGCTATGGGGAGGATAAGATGGACAGAGAGGTGAAGTAGAAAAAGATTATTCCAGAAAGATGGAACACCTAATGAAAGAAAGGCCTGGAATTGAGACTCTTGGGCCCAAAACAGTGCAGTCCTAGAGCAGAAGAGCACCTGGAGTGGGCATCCATAGGGTCGGGCAGATAGAACCCGAGATACAGTGCTCGCCAATTAAAGACTTAGAAACAGTAATCAGATTTGGGGTGGCTGAAAATCCATGGCCGCAGCTTAAAGAATGGAATTGTTGGGGTTGGGGAAGAGAGAATATGGGGATTTTTCCTCCCCAGCTGCCAAAGCTTTTGTTGGTTAATGATTGGTCATACATTCTCAATGATCTCTGGATTAACCCTATTAGAGAAAATGGCTTGTAACAGCTTGCTTGTCCTATTAATAGTCCAAGTGAGAGAATCATACCCCTACATGGGATAACATTTTTTTTCTGAGATTTGATTTTTCACTTACACTTTCTGTCAATATCTAAGTCAGTTATATTTTTAAAACAACAGTAGTAGGCTGGCCAGATAGCTCAGTGGATGAAAGTCCCTGCTTAGGCAGATGGAGGGACCAGGGTTCGATCCCTAGCCTGCAGTGCCAGCCCTGCCCCCCCAGGGCTCAGTGAGTAGGTGATTCACACTGGGCATGGTGGTGTGTGCCTATAATCCCAGTGTTTGGGAAGCTGAAACCAGGAGGATCACTACTAGTCTGATCTGCATAGTGAGACCCTGTAGACCCCATAGACCATGTACTAAATACAAAAAACAAACAGAACCCCAAAACTAGTGCTATGTTGTATAGCATTATATTCATCATAACTTCCCTAGCTCTTCACCTCTTGACAGTTGTATTTAAATTTTTTTTTCACATATGATATCCTGAAAAATCCTTCTTGTAACCCCATAAGTAACTATTTCTGTAAGCATTCTATTAAAAAAAAAAAAAAATTGGTCCATTAGTCTATTTTAAAATGCCCCCGTGCCTCTTTTGGCACTACTGTGGCTTGAACCCAGGTTGCACTGGTACTTACAAACTTTGCTTTTCTTTTTTGGTTTTGAGCCAGGGTCTCCCTAAGTCTCCCGGACTGGTCTTGCCTCACTCAGCCTTAGGAGGATCTGATCACATGCGTGCACTGCCACACCATGCCTCGCTTTCATGCTAACATTCTTAACAGCACATTCAAGTTCTCATATCATTTTTAATAATGAAGAGAATAACACATACAAGTGATTGTTTCATCTTACCACTATCTTGAGAGACTTTTACTTGTCAATATCTTTTCTTTATTTTTAAATTAAATTTTATTTTTTATTATATTTTTTTTAATTTTTATTTTTTTGAGACATGGTTTTGCTATGCAGTTCAGGCTGGCTTTGAACTCACTATATAGCCCAGTCTGGCCAGAAATTCTGTGATTCTCCTGCCTCAGCCTCTGGAATCTGGAATTCTTTTACTGCTTTCGTTTGTTTGTTCTTTCTGGCACCAAAGATCAAATCCAAGGCCTGTACATTCTAGGCAAGTGTTCTGTATCACTGAGCCACATCCCCAGCCTTGTCTTATTTTTTGATTTGAATTTTCTTGATTACTGTTAGGTATCTTCATATAAATATGTTTTATGTATCTTTTTTGTTACCCTTTTTTGGACTTGTTACTTTATTTATTTTATTTTATTTATTTATTTATTTTTTGCGGAACTAGGGTTTGAACTCAGGCCCTTGCGCTTGCCAGGGAAGCACTTATTCCACTGAGCCAGCTCCCCGGCCCCCTATTTGTTTATTTTAAATTGGGTTGTTTGCCTAAATGAGTTGTAATAGTTGTTAATTAAAATACTTCAAAGTTTTTCAGAAAATTGTTTAAAAGCTTTCATCCTTCCAATACATTTCTGGTACTCATTTCTTTTTCACTTTAAATCTTCAGTCTGTCTTTTATTTATTTGTTTATTTTTTAGTACAGGATCTGCAGGCTCTCACTACACAGATCAGACTCATAGTGATCCTCATGTTTTCAGCTTCCCAAGCACTGGGATTGCAGATGTACAGTTTATTTTTATGTAAAGTACTTGCATAGTTGTATAAAAAATTATTTTTTGTGATACTAGATTTCATCATTCAAAATACAGTTATTAAGTTTTATACCTAAAAGTAAGCTGTAGGGGCCAGAGAGATGATTCAGTGGAATAAGCACTTGGCTGGCAAGCACAGGGGCCTGAGTTCAATACCCGGTTCCACACAAAAAAAAGCAAGCTGTATTTTTCTTTGACAAATTGACCCTATTTGTGTAGTTAAATCTGTTTGCAAGCTGTCAAGAGGATGTGGAACTCAAAAAAATTATAATTACATTACCTATAACCACAAAATGGTAGTACATTTTGAATGTTTTTCCTTTTAAAGCTTCTACTGTAGAAAATTTAACATATATGAAAATAGAAGAGGGGCTGGGCTTCCGCCACAGCAACCATTGAAAAAGGGTAGCCACGGCCCTCCGCTATCCCATGGCCGTGGGCCTCAACAAGGGCCACAAGGTGACTAAGAATGTGAGCAAACCGAGGCACAGCCGCCGCCGTGGACGTCTCACCAAACACACCAAGTTCGTGCGGGACATGATCCGGGAGGTGTGCGGCTTCGCCCCCTATGAGTGGCGCGCCATGGAGCTGCTCAAGGTCTCCAAGGACAAGCGCGCCCTCAAGTTCATCAAGAAAAGGGTGGGGATGCACATCCGCGCCAAGAGGAAGCCTGAGGAGCTGAGCAACGTGCTGGCCGCCATGAGGAAGGCAGCTGCCAAGAAGGACTGAGCCCCTCGGGAATAAAGCTTTGCAGAAAAAAAAAAAAGAAGAGGGGCTGGGGAGATGGCTCAGTGGAATAAGCGCTTCCCTGGAAGCACAAGGGCCTGAGTTCGATCCCTGGTTCCACAAAAAAAAAAAAAAAAAAAAAAGGAAAAGAAAATAGAAGAGTACAGTGAACCTGTTCATGAGCCCCCCAATTTCAGTAGTCATCCTGAATTTGTTTCACCTCTATGCTCACCTCACTCCCTTGTGGTTTTTGTTGTGTTGTGTTGTTTTGTTTTTTTATATTGAGGCTTGAACTTAGGGCCTTTGCTCTGAGCTACATCCACATCCATTTTTATTTTTTATTTTGAGACAGGCTGTCCCTAAGTTGCCCAGTCAAGAGTTGTGTTCCTCCTGTCTCAGCCTCCCAAGTGTTGCGATTATTAGGTGTGCAACACCACATCTGGCTTCCTTGTGTTATTTTAAAGGAAATCCCAGACCCTATGTTTTTTGTTTCTTCTATAAATATTTCAGTCTGTTTCTCTAGAAGATAAAGTGTGTGCATATGTTACTGGGAATTGAACATGGGCTTGTGTTCAACTATTGGAACATCTATTGAACATTTGAACATTTATTTAATATTTTTTTTAAAATGTGGCTGGCCATTTTTGCCCTGCCTTTAGGTCATCCTTCCTCTAGGTCATTATTATTATTATTATTATTATTTTGTGGAACCAGGGATTGAACTCAGGCCCTTGCGCTTGCCAGCCAAGTGCTTATTCCACTGAGCCATCTCCCCGGCCCCAAGGTCATTATTATGATATTATGCTGAGGTTTGTATTTGTATGGGAATCAACAGCTAATATGGCAGTGACATTTGGAGAGGGTTATCAAGCGTCAGAAGGAAGATGGGATCTCTTCAAGTATTGTGCATGTACGTACAAAAGAGTGCAATACTATCATTCAGCTGGTCATTCTGTTTATAAAGGGTCTGTTTGATTCTAAATTTGGGGGAATTGTTGAATTTTAAATTAGCATTTTTGTGTAATACTGTGTACTTGTTGCCCTTTTATAGAGTAATTTAAGCCGTCTAAACACATTAAGCAGTTTATTTTTGAGAGTGAGTATGAGACGTGATTGTGGGGCCCATATTTCATATTAAATGGTTTCATTTAATGTTGACATTAGTACTTTTATCTCTGTGTATGATCAATAAACAGTCATGTTTTGAAAGAGTTAAAAAAAACATTTAAGATAGAGTAAGTATGTGAGTCTCACTGGGAACTGAACACAGGGGCTTGTGCGTGCTAAGTAAGTGCTCTACCATGAGGTTACACTCTCAGCCAAAGAACTTCTTTTTAAAGAGAATTTCAGTGCCATGATTTTACCTAGAAGTGGCAGTAGTCTGGCAGTAGTCCAGTCAGTATGAAATCCAGTTGGTGTAAAATTGTATTTCTTTGGGCAGTTCACATGACAGCTATCATGACTGCCAGTTTATCTGCTTTCACAGCAACATGCCAGTTTATAAAAACAAGAATGATAATCTTCAATTCTTACCTGTTGAATTTTTATATGGTGTTAATATTTTGCTTTTATCTTTATCAAGTTTGTAAACGCATGTAGGTTAAAGTCACACATGACGCCATGTGTTTATTTTGAACTAATTTTATATTTTTATCAAAATTATACCTCTTGCTTAGATTCCCCCAGTGATAGTCTCTAACAACTTTAAAAAATTGAAACCAGAACCCAGATTTTGTTCTATATTATGATGGATATGTATTTTAAATTTTGTTTTGTATTTAGTGTTGGGGCCTGGGATTAAACCCAGAGCCTCACAAGGCTGAGTGCACCCTTAATTACTGAGCTGTACCTCCAACATTAAATCTGTTTGTTTTTTAATTTTCGTATAGGGTCTCACTAGTAGATCAGACTCGTAGTGATTCTCCTGTTTCCAGCCTCCCGAGTGCTGGGATTATAGGCGCACACTACCACACCAGTCTCAGTTGCTGCCTTAGCGCCCCCTGGGGGCGGGGCCCGCAAGGCTCGCTGAGGGTCGAACCCACCCCTGCGCTGTGCCTAGCAGGTGCTTTAGTCTGCTGAGCTATCTGGCCTGCCCTAAATCTGTATTTTGGAATCTGGTTCCTTCACTTTTTCTCTTGCGATTTATTTGTAGAATAAGACAAATTAAGTTTTTAAAAATGAATTGATGTTTTTCTCTCTATGTTTCGTTCATTTTTTTTTTTTAGCTGTGATCTTAAAATTTCATCAATCTAAAATGTGAATTTTACATAAATGATTTTGTGGCACAATAAAGAGGGAAACAAAGATTAGAAAATCAGACTTTGAGTCCTCCTTGCACAGTATTCACCGTTTACTAAATAATACTCCACAGAACAAGACAGTGCCTGAGGAATCTTTCTTAGGATCAGGTAGGATTATTTATTAGATATTTGTTTCTTAGGATTATGAGCTGTGCTGGATAACTAGCTATTTAGAGGAGAGCTTGTGTCCTCAAATTGCTTGCAATGAAGGGGACAGATATTAGTGATAATTATAACCTGGTTAGTGAAGCAATAAAATATTTTCGAGGTTCGATGTAATATGATGAATGACTGACATTTTGGACACCAAAGAATTTTTTTGAGAGATGATGGAGTTGAGTTAAAAGGAGTAAGCAGGGACTCAACTTTCCTAAAGTCTTAGAAATCTCAGCTAACAAGGAGGTCTCACCTAAGCAGCTGCAATGAGACCAGTTAACAAGATGCTAAAGGAGTAATATCTAGAAGACACTCTGGAGTGTGTGATGGATCCAGAATTATGGGTGATGGTTTTATAAACTGGAAAGCTATCTAAAATTTTAGTTATTTCCTTGGGATTGGTTTAGTTATGCAGGAGTATTTATAGTAAAATATGTGTGATAATCTTCAATTTATGGACATAGTACTTATGTTTTAATATGGTAGTATGTTTATCTTAAAATTAGTTTTATGGTTTTTAAAAATCAGATTTATAAATGCATACACTTGAAAAGGTCATCTACTTTGGTAATTTCTATTGAAAAAGCAGTGTATTAAATTCCATTGTTCCTCTCTCAGGCAATCACTTTCATATTTAAATAGACATGCTTTTAATGCTATGTTTTGATTTTTAATTTTAGGAATTATTTGAACTGTTAGAGGCCAAGTCATGTAGTCTAATTTGATTATTTTTCCTTTCCTGGAGTTAAATCCTCTTTTTAAATTTTATATTTTGGCTTAATATATGTGCTTATTCTCAAACTCTGCTAATTACACAAATAAGATACATTAATTAACAAAGCAACTTAGTTTCTATGATGTTTCCATTAAGTGTTTCTCCAACCTATATTTGGTGTTTTCATAGCATGCTAGCCATA
>NW_004524590.1:10564862-10568370 GCF_000260255.1 Octodon degus | reverse complement strand
ATTTATTTATTTATTTATTTATTTTGCAGAACCGGGGATTGAACTCAGGTTCTTGCGCTTGCCAGGGAAGCGCTTATTCCACTGAGCCATCTGCTCAGCCCCTGTATATATTTTAATTATTTATTTATTTGGTACAGGGTCTCACTATACAGCTCAGACTCTTAGTGGTCTTTTTGTCTCAGCCTCCCCAGCTCTGGGATTACAGGCCTAGGCCAACACCGTGCTATATTTAAAAAAAAAAATTATTAATGCCTATTTTAATAGTTTTGCTTAGCTTTATTTATTTATTCATTTGTGTTTTTTTTTTTTTTTTTTTTTTTTTTTTGTGGTACCTGGGATGGACTCAGGACTTTGCACTTGCCAATCAAGCACTTACGCCACCGAGCTCTCTTCCCAGCCCTGTTGTTAAAAGCCTTTAAAACTTCAAGTTAAAGTAACCAGTTTTTAAGGATAAGTTTATCTTTAATTGACAAAAATTTATATATTTGCTGTACATAAAAAGTTGGCAGCTGGGAGACAGAGGTGGGAAGATCACGAATTGGAGCTCAGCTTAAAACTTAGCCACATTCTGGATTCCATCGCTAGTACCACATCAAAAAAAGAAAAAGATAGTCAATCAGTTTAATTTTTTTCAATTTAATATTCATAGGACTTTTGTAAATAATAGTATTTGTTTGACAGCAAGTTGTGGAGAGTCTTGTGATGTTGTCTTGTTCTATCCAGTTTTAGTGAGGCAAAATGCTGAGCTTCCTCCGAAGAACTCTGGGGCGCCGCTCCATGCGTAAACATGCTGAGAAGGAACGACTCCGAGAGGCACAACGAGCTGCCACACACATTCCTGCAGCTGGAGATTCCAAGTCCATAATCACGTGTCGGGTGTCCCTTCTGGATGGTACTGATGTTAGTGTGGACTTGCCGGTACGTAGGTCTTAATGGGCTGCAAATTCTGTATGACATTACTGTCTGTTTTTATTTGAATTTTCTATTGATGATAATTTCCTGAGGGAATTAATATGAATCAGACACTGTAATATTGAGGTACATTGATTAGGTAACCTTAGACCAAAAGTACCTAGAACAATAGCTTATCTCTCTGGAACTATTGCATTTACTTGAAACAATTAAAAGAGGAGGCTGATACTGGTATGAGTAAAATCCGTATATGTGTATATATGTTCTTAATGGTAGGAGTACATAATACAATCTAGTGGCTCCCTTATAGTCTTTAAGCAGTTAGTAAAGCAATGAGAATCTTTCAGACCTATAATGATTTATGTATGTTGTAACACTTTTGCTCTGCGTAGTCTGTATTTTTCAGAACTTCTGTTACTTTCCTTAAAACAGATACTTAAAACAAAAAACAGATACTTCCTATAATTTGGTGTGTTTGAAGACATTTTAATGAAACAAAGTGAGAAATGAGATTTTTTTTCCATACCATACAGATTTGATTGCTTGTCCCTTTGTCAAGTAGCGCATTACAGTTTGCTTCATAACACTATAGTCTTTCAAAACACAGTATTTTTAATTATTTTTGCATCTTGAGTAGGTTTTTTTTTTTAGGTTACAAATGCATAATCATAATTCACAGTGCAAAGTAATTGTATATGTTTGAAAGGGGATTCGTTTATTTTGTAAAGCCTTTTTAGAGGATGAGAGAAGAAAGCATTTGAATTTCTGAGCTGTTTACTAGTATCAAAGCTCTTGTGTCTCTATTTTGTACTCAGAGACTTAGTATAAATTCTGAGATTTGACATGAGCTTCATTGGACATTCCTTGATACTCTCTCCCACAAACTCTTTCTCTTACCCATTCATTTACCTAAAATTCCATGTATGAGTGTCTGGGCGGGATGAGAGCCTAATCAGCGATGGCAAACCTTTTAGATCTTTTAATGATAGCAGACGGCTGACTTCTGTAGCACTAGTCTAGATGTTGCTGAAATACATAGCTGAAAAAGCTCTGGAAGACCTTAGGCCCACAATGAGAATTTAAGGAATTGGTTAGTTTGTTTAAAAGAATATTCTGAACATACTAGTTCTATGTATTATACATTTGAAAATATTGGATTATAAAATTAAAGATCTATGATGTCTTGTGGTTTGAAGTTGTGTTTGGTATCTTTGTATATTAGACTACACAGTTTTGGGGGTTTTGATTCTGTAAAACATTTAGGACATTTAAAGTTTTTCCTGGGTTTATAAGACATTCCAGCGTGAGGTGCTTTGTGAAGATAGTTTTCACATTTATTATCTGATAAGAATCTTAGAGTTTTGTGTACTATCATATTAAAATGTCATTAGCTATGTGATGAAAAGCCTGGCATTGCTATGTGAGAGCTTGGACAATAGCTTTTATTAACGTTTGAAGTATGAAGTCAGGGTAACTTACAATGGAACCTGAGGGTTTAAAGAATTGAAAAGCCAGTACTAGGAGAATTTGCAAAGAAACTTTATGAAAAGGCAGTGTTGTGTAAAGGAGAAATATCATTAGGCTTTATTCATGTATTTATTTATTTTGTATTTAGTGCAGGGCCTACACACAGATTGCACTTAAAGTGATTCTCCTGTTTTCAGCTTCCCAAGTGCTGAGATTACAGGCATGTGTGACCATGCCAAGTCTCAATTGCCCTCTCAGTATGCCCCAGAGGCTGGGCTGGCACGGCAGGCAGGGGATCGAACATCTGACCCCGGCATCTGCCCTTGCAGGCACTTTAATCTGCTGAGCTATCTGGCCAGCCCTTCATTAGGTTTTATTTAATTTATTTATTTATTTTTAAATTTTATGTGTGTGTGTGTGTGGCCAGCTCAGCCCACCAGGGGGCGGGGCTGGCTGGCATGTGGTGCTGGGGGATTGAACTGTGGTCCCTGTGCTTTGCTGAGCTTGTTCGAAGTAGGTGCTTTAAACCACTGAGTCATCTCACCAGCCCTAATTTATTTATTTTTGTATTAGGAAAGGGTATTCAGGGTCTCACTACTAGATGGGACTCATAGTGATTCTCCTGTTTATAGCCTTCCAAGTGCTGGGATTACTGGCGCGTGCCACCATGCCCAATCTCAATCACTGTCTCAGCACGAAATCAGTAGAACAAATGCATAGTTACTGATCTAGGATGGTTTCCTAGCCTTGGTTGGTTCAGCAGAACATGCATGATGCTTGATCAAATCCAGAAATTATAGCTGGCCTGGTAAGGAGGTAGCTCTAGCGAAACAACCAACAAGAACAATTGGCTTTTTAGCCCTGCAGATGAAATCTTAGTGACATGAACTCTAGATACTTGCATGGTTATGAAATGGACATTGGATGAGTATAAAATGAACATTTAACTGCCCAGCAGTTAAAACATTATTAATAGGCCCGAGCACTTTTTTCTTTTTTTTTTTTTCAAAGTTTTATTGATAAACAGCTATGAGACAGTTTCAAATCAAGTCGGAAGTACAGTTTCAACAAATATTACACTGCATATATTCTTCTTAGTGGTTAATTGCTGTACAAGATGCGGACTTGT
>NW_004524590.1:10553675-10556677 GCF_000260255.1 Octodon degus | reverse complement strand
GGGTGGAAGGCGGAAACCGGCGCCATCCTAGGGCACGGCTACAGGCAGCTCCCTACAGGCCGGCCCTTAGACTCAGTGAAAGTTTTTAAAATACTATATTTGTGCTATTTCTAAAGGGCAGATTAAGATAATTTGCTAAACTCTTTTAAGACATCAGATTTCTGGTTATGTTGTGAATTATTAACTTTAGGGACCTCTGCCTGTCTTGTATCCAGTATTGGAGGGTCTGGAATTGCCTCTATTAAGGAGGGGTCAAATATATGACCTTGAAAAGATTTTTGTTCAGAGGAAACAGCTGTCCAGCTGATGCAGGTCCATTTTCCTTGGAACACAACTGGCATTTAAGAAGCTGAGGAATGTTAACCAGTTGAATAAGGAGAGTCCCTTTTTAAGGGGGGGGTGTGTGTGTGTGTGGGTGGGTGTGGGTGTGGTCTTTTAGGCAGAAAGTTCATGGAATGTGAAATTTAATCTGGAAATATACTTTAGAATTAAGATAATAGAACCATGTGAATTTGGTCATCGAATAAATGATTATCAATAGACTTGTGTGACTTCCTGCTACAGTTTAAAAGTATCTTATATTGTCTTCAGGGTGGTGGATGGCAGCAAAGTCAGCGTAATTGCTGTTTTCTGTTTACATGTATTAGTGCTCTGTTGTGCTGCATTTACATTTGTTAGCAACATTTTTTAAAATTTATTTATTTATTTTATTTTTTGGCTGAACTGGGGATTGAACTCAGGCCCTTGCGCTTGCTTGGGAAGCACTTACTCCACTGAGCCATCCACCTGGCCCCAGCAACACTTTTTTTAAAGCATGATTTCAGATCAGCAGTTTCATCATTTCCAGTGACAACTGTCACATTCTTTTTCATTCATTGATAAGATAAATATGATCAGATAATGGCTTAACTTACCTGTGTGTTTTTTTTAAGTTTTCATGGTCTTTTGCAAATTCCTGCTGTACTGTTGACCATTTGTTGTTGGTCCCTTTGCTTTAGGTATAATGGATTTGTTCCTGGAATATGCAGCACACGCATTTCCAGCTCCATACACACAGGCAGAGTTAAAGAGTACCTGGGATGTGTTTCCTGTACACACATAGTTCACACTTTTATTTCATTTGATTTTTCATCAAATTTCTCTTAAAAAGGGCCTTCTAGCCAGGCATGGTGGCACACGCCTATAATCCCAGCACTCGGGGAGGCTGAAGCAGGAAGATTGTAGCAAGTTCGAAACCAGCCTGGAAAAAAATAAAATAAAATTAAAATAAAAATAAAAAAAAGAAACCAGCCTGGACTACAAAGTGAGCTTAAGGCCAGCCTGCGCTGCAAAGTGAGACCCTGTCTCAAAAAGACAAAAGGGGGGCTGTCTTATTAGATACTCCTCATTCTGTAATCTTTCACTTTGTTCTTTATAATCTTTATCACTAACTAGCATAATTTATTTTCTTATTTTGCTAGAATTTAAGATGGGCTCTTTTTTTTTTCCTTTGTACTTAACCTAGAACAGTGCCTGGCACATAGTAAATCTTCTATTAATATTTGTCAAATAAGAGAAATTAGAAACATTTGAAGCAGATATTTAACTTTAATGTAAAGTTAATCCTTGAAGAAGTTTAGACCCTTGGCAAAGCCAAATTCTTTAGTAAGAAATTTTGTCTGCGTTGTCACAGGATAGTGAATTAATAAGGGTGGCAGGCTTCCTCTCAAGATTAATCCATAAAAACCTAAGAAAGAAATAGAGGGCTAGAGACACTGTTCCCTGGTAAAAGTATTACCTAGCATACCCAAAACTCTGGGTTCAATCTCTTACCACCACAGTGTCCCATTCCCAAACCACAGTACATAGAAAAATTACCTCCTGGTAAGGAGTGCTGGTACTGGTGTGCATGTGTAATGATTGCAGTTATAGTTAGGTTAGGGGCTACTTGTGCAACTTTGGAAGGATAATTAAAGGAAAAGATGATTTCAGTATAGGTGTTATCCCCCTGCCTGTACCTTCCATTATTTTATTGCTAATTAGTGATTTTCCTGACAGACACATGTAGTAATTACAGAGAAGAAGATGAAGGTGTCCTCAAGAATAAATCGTGATGACACTGCGTAAAATGTTCTTACCTCTGGATTTCCTCATGCCTGGAATTCCATTGCCCAAATCCTCTGGCCCTCTCATACCTAACAGGAAAGGGGAGTGAATCCTTAATATCAGGAGTTTTATAAGTGGGTAGTGCTTTAACTGATTTTGTGGTTCTTGGGGACCTCTTCAGTAGGACTCCCCTCCAGCGCTAATCTCTGAGAGCTACTTGAAGAGCGTACAAATGAAGGTTATGCTCTATCTTGTTGGATGTAACCCAAAGAGGTAACTCATATTCCCAAATGAATATGCACAAAATGAGACAAATGAGCATAAGCACCTCAAAAGTTAAAAGACAGTAGCTCACATTACAGTTAACACTAGAAATAAAGGCATAAGAAGAAAAGCCTAAAGCATTTTCTAAAAGATACAGGAATATTAGCAATATGAAAAAAACAAACTCAACATTAAAAGTATAATAAAATAACATAATTGATGTGATAAAATAAGGATCAGTTAAGATCAGGGAGAAATCAGTGAATTGAAAGTCTGGGGGCCAGAAATATAGATCAGTGGCATAAGCACCTGCCTGGCAAGCACAAGGTCCGGAGTTTAATCTCTGATACCACCAAAAAAAAAAAAAAAAAAAAAAAAAAAAAAAAAAAAAAAAAAAAAAAAAAAAAAAAAAAAAAAAAATGTCTATAAACCCTGCCTGTTGGAAAAGAGGAATGAGAAAATAGGAACTGTAAAAGAAAAATTAAGAACTAAATGAAAGATTAAGAGAAGTACTTTTCTCCCTAGATCAGAAGCATGGCAGGGGCTTCCGCCACTTATTTAAACATACTAGAAAAGTTAAACATACTAGAAAAGTTATGACAGAGAAATTATGCAGGAAAAACAGCATCCAAGTTGGAAGAAAAGTAAAATTA
>NW_004524590.1:10551891-10553333 GCF_000260255.1 Octodon degus | reverse complement strand
GTGTGTGTGTGTATGTGGCCAGCTCAGCCCACCAGGGGGCGGGGCTGGCTGGCATGTGGTGCTGGGGGATTGAACCGTGGTCCCTGTGCTTTGCTGAGCTTGTTCTAAGTAGGTGCTTTAGACCACTGAACCATCTCACCAGCCCTATACTTTTTTTCTTAAACAACAACAAAATGATTTTTCTTTTTTGGACTTAATTTTCATTCAGCCCAATATGATAGTCTGGAAAATTTAGCAGTTTTGGAAATTGAATAAAGCACATCACATACTCATTTCCAGTGAGAATTAGGTTCACTGGTGAGTATAGCTAGCTGGCCTGGAACTGAAATGTTTGCCCAGGTATTGTACAGGGGATTGTCTGTGATTAGGGTAATTTAAACAATCTGTGGACCTCAAATTAATAAAATTAATACATATCAGTAGTAATGGTCTTGTGTATGGTGGTATTGGGAATTGAAGCTAGAGCTTCTCAAATTTGTATTTTTATTATTTATTTTTTTTTTATTTTGTTTTTTATTTTTGAGATAGGAATCCCACTTAAGTTGTCAAGACTGGCCTCAAACTTGAAATTGGCCTGTCTCATTCCCCTCAGTAGCCAGGATTACAGGACTGTGCTGATGCATCTAATACTGGTCGTTTCCTATTTCTGTCCTCCTTTCCTCTCAAATGGGGGAAGAGATTTAAGCACCTACTACTCTCCCTTCCCTTCCCCTCTCCTTCCCCTCCCCTCTCCTCTCCTCTCTTCCTTTCGCGTTCCATCCCTTCTCTTTTTGCTTACTCTTCTCACAGCTAAATATAGTGAGACTGTCTTACAGTGAATGACAAAGACATCAGAGCAGTATTTCTAACTCTAATTATTAAAGTCTGTCTTTGAAAATGGTATTGTAAACTCTCCAGGTTGATTTCAAAGCTAAATATTTCTTACTAAATAGTCTGTTACACAAAATTCAACACGTCTTGAGTTTTAAGTTAATAAAAATACTTGATTAACCAATACATCATAATTTTTATATACATACTTTACTAGTAAAGACTGTAAAGCCATGTGTCATTAAACTTGCAAATACAGTAGTCCCTCCAGTGAACCATGTTTTCACTTTTCTGCAATTTTAATTACAGTTGGTCATCATGGCCCAGAAATATTAAATGGAATATTCCAGATGCAACTTAGAACTCTTAGTGCAATGATGTAATTGTATTGTTAATCTTTCAATGTAGTTTTCAAGTTAAGTATTTGTCACCAGTATGTATTATAGAAAAAAGCTCAGAATATAAGGTTTGGTACTATTTGCCATTTTAAACATCTGCTAGAAGTCTTGGGACATACACCCCAAGGATAAGGGGACAAGCCATCTTATGTCCATGAATTTAACTCAGTCACTTGTCTTTCTTTTTTTCTTTTTCTTTTCTTTCTTTCTTTCTTTCTTTCTTTTTTTTTTTTT
>NW_004524590.1:10546049-10549281 GCF_000260255.1 Octodon degus | reverse complement strand
GTGGCCAGCTCAGCCCACCAGGGGGCGGGCTGGCTGGCATGTGGTGCTGGGGGATTGAACCGCGGTCCCTGATGCCTTGCCAAGCTTGTTCCAAGTAGGTGCTTTAGACCACTGAGCCATCTCTCCAGCCCCAGTAAAATTATTTCTGTCCAAGATGACACATTATATAGAAGCTCTAATGACTCTCAAAACAAAACACTTTTGACATTAATAAATGAATTGAGCAACATTCCAAGGTAAATCAACACATATACAATCAGTTGTGTTTCTATTCACAAGCAGTGAACAATCTGTAGATGAAATTAAGGAAACAGTTTCATTAACAATAGCATCAAAGAGAGTAAAATACTGAGGAATAAATAGAACTAAGGAACCAAAAGATTTGTACTTTAAAAAGTGTAAAATGTTGCTCAGAGAAAAAAAAAATACCAAAAATATATGCATATATATCCCATGTTGTGGGATTTGAAAACTTAACATCGTCAAAAAGTTAGACAAGCTGATTTGTAAATTGAAAGCAATTCCCATCAGAAGCTTAATGGCACTTTTTGCAGAAACACAAAAATGCATTCTAAGAGTTGAGCACATTTCAGAAGACCCCAGAATAGCCGAAACAAGCTTGAAAAAGAAGTTGAAAGAACCAAACTTTCTGAAATTGAAACCTCAGTACAAAACTATACTAATTGTAGTGTGGTGCTAGCAGAAAGACCGGTGAATAGACATGAATCAGATACAGTACAGAGCCTAGAAATGACAAATGATTTTCCACAAGGGGGTTGTTACGGATCTTAAATGTACCCCAAATGTGTGTGTGTTGAAGACATGGTCCCCATTCTGTGGCACTTCCCCCCCCCCCCGGAACCAGGAATTGAACTCAGGCCCTTGAGCTTGCCAGGGAAGCACTTACTGTACTGAGCCATCTCCCTGGCCTCCCTATGTACTACTCTTGAGAGGTGGTACAACTATGAGTTAAAGGCCATCCTCTACTACATAGTGAGTTCAACACTATCCTGAACTGTGTAGTAAGACCCTGTCACACACAAAATAAATAAATAAATAAAAAACTAGAGAAAATATTAGCAACTTTAGCTTTCACAACAGTTTTTGAGAAGTCAGCACAAAAGCACAGTAACAGTATGTAGAACCATATTAAAATTAAAATTGTAAGGGGCTGGAGAGATAGCTTAGCAGAAGAAGCACTTGCCTGGCAAGCACAGGGTCCTGAGTTCAATCCCCGGTACCGTTAAAAAAAAAAAAAAAAAAAAAAAAAATTGCATATACAACCTGTGTGCAGTGACATGAACCTATAAGCCCGCTAGATGGAAGGCTGGTAAAGGAGGGACGCCAGTTTGGGACTAGCCAGCCAATTTATACTGTCTCAAAATGAAATTTAGAAAAGGGATGGGGATGTACAACAGTTGTAGAACACTTGCAATGGTATATGAATTAAAAGATACTCTTGAAAAAGACAACTCTAGGGAGCTGCAGGCATACAGACTGAGAACGCAGACCCACAACCGAGTTTCTGAGGTGGTGAATAACTGCTTTTCAAGTCTACAGTAAAAAATGGCCTCCAATAAAACTGCATTGCAAAAAATGGGAAAGAAAATGGAAAAAGTAAAAAAGTTGAAGAAGCAGAACCTTGAGAGTTTGTGGTAGAAAAAGTACTGGACCAACATGTAGTGAATGGGAAGGTGGAATATTTTCTGAAGTGAAAGGGATTTACAGATGCTGACAATACATGGGAACCTGAAGAAAATTTAGGTTGTCCAGAGTTAATCGGAGCATTTCTTAATTTGCAAAAGGCTAGTAAAGAAAAGGACGATACAAAAAGAAATCTTTATCTGACAGCAGGTCAAAGAAAAAGAGAGATGCTCCTGACAAACCCAGAGGTTTTGCTAGAGGTCTTGATCCTGAACAAACAATTGGTGCCACAGATAGTAGCGGAGAATTGATGCTTTCTCATGAAGTGGAAAGATTCAGATGAGGCTGACTTGGTGCTGTCAAAAGAGGCAAATATGAAATGTCCTCAAGTCATAATTGCTATTTATGACAGACTAACTTGGCATTCTTGTTCAGAAGATGAAGAACTACTTATATCATATATCATATATCATATATATAGGTCTTGGTTTTGATTTACTGGTGTGGAAAAAAAATTGAATGAAAATCAAGTTTAATATGTCAGTTTTGAAGACAGTTTTTGGAGGAGCTGTTGGGTTTTGGTTTTTTTGTATCTATAGCACTGGTTACTTTGAACAAATAAAGCTTTTGTAGTTGCTGCTTTTATCAAAGAAAAAAAAAAAGACAACCCTAGTCTGGGGGAAAATGTTTGAAAATTAAGAATATGGTGAACCCTTCCTTCCCACTGAGCCACATTCTCATCTCTTTTATTTTGAGATGTGCTAAGTTGCTCAGATGGGCCTTGAACATGATCCTCCCATTTCAGTCTTTCAGAGTATTAGGATTACAGACATGTACCATCGTGACTGGCATTAAGGAAGACAAGTGTTGATGAGGGTATGAAAACGTTGGAACCCCTGTGTACTGTGGGGAATGTAAGCTGGCATAGAGCCTGAGGGTGTAGCTCAGTAGTAGGCTGTGTGCTTAGCATTCACAAGACCCTGTGTTCAATCTCCAGCACGCACAGACATATACAAACCCAAATAGAAAACACTGGCATCCTCAGAAGGTTAAACAGAATTATCATATGAGCCAGAAGTTCATGGATGAACTAGAAGAGGAGGTTGTGATAAGCTAGAGTATGTGATTTATTGATCAGAAGGTGAAGTTCCAGGTACACTCTAGATGTAAAGCCCATAGGGAATTTAAACTTGGGAAGTGGTCAGAAGCAAAACTGAAACCCAAGCAGGTCATCTTTTAGCTATCCTTGTCATATTACTAAGCCTTTCCTAGTGTTTGTCACTGTTAGGATGGAGATGCTTGTGTCCTAGTCATCAGTATTGTACAATTGAATGCTTACAAAAAGAAATGCCTGCCCATTTAGGTAAGAAGCTTAAAATGTGAAAAACAGAAGTGACTGGGGAAATACTTAACTCCCAAACTTTAAGAAGGATGATAGATCTCAGATTTAGAAAGTCCGTATAGGAAGCGAATAAATACATGAAAAATGTTCCACATCACTAGCCATCTGCGAAATGCAAATTAAAACAACATTGAGATATCATCTCACCCCAGAAAGAATGGCTATCATAAAGAAATCACCCAACAA
>NW_004524590.1:10542196-10545949 GCF_000260255.1 Octodon degus | reverse complement strand
TTTTTTTTTTCATTTATGTATTTGGTACAGGGTCTCACCTCGCAGCTCAGACTCATAATGATCCTTCTGTTTTCAGCCTCCCCAGTGCTGGAATTATAGGCCTGCATCACTGTGCCTGGTCTCCATGGCCGACTCAATGCACACAGGCAAGGCCAGTGCAGCATGTGGTCTCAGGGTTTGAACCCTGGTCCCTATGTTTGCCTAAGCAGGTGCTTAATGTGTGTACGCTGAGCTATCACACCAGCCCTTTTTCTTTCATCTTTTTGAGGCAGGGCCTCCCTATGCAGTTCAGGCTGGCCTTGAGCTCATTTTGTAGCCCAGGCTGGTCTTGAGCTCACAACAGTCCTATCTCCGCCTCTCAAGTGCTGAATTACAGGCATGCACCACACACCTGACCTCACACCTCCTCAGGGGCTTTCTCTGTGCCGTGACAGGTCCTCGTGGCGCCTGTCTTCTGCCCTAGCTTGGCCCATGGCAGCCTCTCAGTGGATGCTGAAGGTGAAGAGCGGCACTGCCAGCAGCGCGCTAGCATCGTCTTAGACAGTCTTCATAACACAGGATCATGGAGTTTGCTCCAGGAGCCTGAAGAATGAACGGCCCTGTAACCTCAGGAGCCACCTACAGTGCTGAGGGCCCTTGGCTCCACACCTCGAGCTGACCTACACTCCTGCCCTGAGCCCCTCCTCCCGAGACTCACGCATGGGAGCACACCCGCGCAAATGCATGCATGCACACACGTGCAGAGGTGAATGCAGCCATTTTTGTGTATTTGTTTTGTTCCACTAGAAGTTTTTTTTTTTTCCTTTTTTATGTATAGTACAGGGACCACAGGGTCTTGCTACACAGATCTGACGGCTAGTGATCCTCCTGTTTTCAGCCTCCCTGGTGCTGGGATTACAGGCATGCGCCACCACACCCAGTCTCAGTTGCAGGCTCAGTGCACCCTGGGGGCAGGGCCTGGTCCCTGCACAGCTTTAATTTGCTGAGCCCTCCACCAGAAGTTTTTTAAGTTAAGTAACATGATAAAAATGACATACAGGTTTAATTTAAAGGGAGGCATGCTTGATTTATTAGAAAAAAAGCAAGCCTGCAGAATGCTGCTGTAATGTAGGCACAAAATCATAGGGCTGCAGAATAGTATTGACAGATTGCAAAGGAAGGAATGCTCAGTACATAGATATGGTGGAAACAAAGATAGTTTAATGTTGAGTGGCATCATGTCAATTTTATGTAAGATTGTAAGAGAATTTAGCTGTCATGATGAAAGGGATAAAAATTGGAAGTGAAGAAAAGGCCTTTAGTAGGGATAGTGCGTTTGGAAACTGGGTGTTAGAGGGTTAAAGGAATTAATAGAAAGTTACATTTTTTGTATCTCATAGTTCCATGTAGTAGATGCTTTGAAAAGATCAGTTGTTTGAGGATAATTATGGCAGAAAAAATGAAGGATTGCCATGAAGTGTGTTGGTGATGGGAAGGAAGGAACAACAGCTTGAGAATGGCTGGGTGGGAATATTTCAGTTGTTTTAATAAAGGGTAGAAACAAATGTTTCTGAGGAAATGGTTTTGTATACATAGGGAGGAAGAAGAATGAGAGGAGGGACATTCTGGGAGGTTTGCCTTCTGCTGAGAAAGGAGGAGCGTTGGTGGAGAGACTGTCCCTTGGTGGTCTCAGGCCTCATGAAACAGAATTAGGTCTGAAAGAGGTGGTGACCAAAGAGTGCCACGGTAGGTGGCCCTTTGTAACCGTTGTTTAAGTCCGACAGACTGCTTTACAAGTCTGAACCTTTGCATCACTTTCAGATGAGCTAGAATTACAGATAGAAGGTGGTACAGAGGAAGGAGAATTAGGTTTCTGCGATTATTGGAAGACCACATAGATGAGAGTTCTTGAGAAGCCAAAGCTTTAGTTAGAGGCAGAAAGGCTTTAGTACGTAAAAATAAATTTTGCTAGCACTAGAGTGAGGACTTACTGGGGAAAGTATGACATATAAAAATATTAGGGTGGTGGGAAATAAGGCTCTAATAGTAAGAAACAGGACAGACGTTTTGTGCCCTGCACTTTGCACTTCAGTCTGTAGATGAGGAAAAATAATTGAAGGATGCTGAAGAGCAGAGTGAAGTTCTACTTTACAATTTTGAAGATCAAGTTGGCAGCTTTTGCCACTTTATTTTGTCTGTCTCCAGTCTTTTATTTCCTCCACCTCACTGTAAGCTGTCAAAATTTCACCTCTTTTTTCATTGTTTTTACCTGGGGTGGCAGAACTCTGCCCTTCTAGGCCCAGTTTCAAATACAGAAGCTTCCTCTGAAGCTTTCAGTACTTTCAGGCAGAACTGCCAGCTCTTGCAACACATTGTGTTTCAACTGGTACATAATTTTAATTTTAACCTTGTGATTACTTGAGAGTAAAAGTTGTAATTGTACTTGTGTATGTAACTAGCATTTAAAGCATTACTGGTGCTTGTCCAGTAATTGTTAAATTGAAAGAAACATTATGTCAGAAATGTGTTGCTATTAAATTCATAATGAAATTTAAAACTTTAAGAAAATCTGACTTTAGGAATAGCATGAAGGGCTGGCCAAATAGCTCAGCGGATTAAAGTGCCCCTAAGTAGGTGCAGGGGCCAGGGGTTTGATTCCAGGGCCTGCTGTGCTAGCCCCACTCCCAGGGCGCACGGAGATGGCAGTTGAGACTAGGTGGTGCACACCTGTAATCCCAGCTCTTGGGAGGCAGTAAACAGGCAGATCATTATGAGTCCGACCTAGTAGTGAGACCCTGAACACCGTGTAGACCATTCCCTAAAAAATACAGGAAAAAAAGGAATAGCATGAATACACTCGAAGAACTGAGGCAGGAGAATTACTGTTTGAAGCCAGCCTGCATTACAGAAGTGAGTTTAAGACCAGCCTAAACTGCATATTGAAACTCTGTCTTAGAAAGACCAAAACAGGGCTGGGGAGATGGCTCAGTAGAATGAGCACTTGCCTGGCAAGCGCAAGGGCCTGAGTTCAATCCCCAGTTCCACAAAAAAAAAAAAAGAAAGAAAGAAAGAAAGAAAGAAAGAAAGAAAGAAAAGAGCGAGCAAAACAAAAAAAGCCAAACCAAATCAGTAACACATTTTACTTCATTGGTTTGATTTGTTGGTTGGTTGGTTGGTTGGTTGGTTGGAGACAGTCTCACTATGTAGCTTAGACTGGCCCTAAACTTAGTATATAGTCTATGCTGTCCTCAAACTCATGGTAAATAATCCTCCTGCTCAGCCTCCAGAGTGCTGGGATTACAGGCCTACACCACAACCACGTGGCATTATTTCTGAGTTAGAATCAGGAATATTTCTAAAACCATCATACTATAGTTATTGCGTTTATTTTTTGTCCGTAACTTAACTTTTCTGAAATGGCATAGTTCTTTTTTTGGTAAACTAGACTCAGTGAAAGATTTTTTTTAAATTTTGTGTATTTAGTACAGGGTTTCACTACACAGATTGGATTTGTAGTGATCCTTCCCGTGTTTCAGCCTCCCAAGCGCTGGGATTACAGGGATGTGCCACCATGTCCAGTCTCAATTGCAGTGTCAGTGCACCCCGGGGGCAGGCCTGGCACAGCAAGCCGGGATCAAACCCCAGGCCCTGTGTCTGCCTAAGCAGGTACTTTAATCCACTGGCTGGTGTCGCACGCGGCCTTGCCAGCAAGGAAGACGCGACCACTGGTTGTGTCTGCACAGCTTTTATTGCCCTGTTACATCAGCCTTCTTC
>NW_004524590.1:10529739-10530842 GCF_000260255.1 Octodon degus | reverse complement strand
TATCATAAAGAAATCACCCAACAACAAATGTTGGAGAGGCTGTGGGGAAAAAGGAACCCTTCTCCACTGCTGGTGGGAATGTAGACTGGTGCAACCATTACAGAAATCAGTATGGAGACTTCTTAGAAAAGTTGGACTGGAAATCCCATTTAAGCCAGCTATTTCTCTACTGGGAATTTTCCCAGAGGATCTGAAAACATCATATCATAGGGATATATGTGTGCCTATGTTTATAGAGGCACAGTTTGTGATAGCCAAATCTTGGAAACAACCAAGATGCCCATCACCTGAGAAATGGTTGAAAATGATGTGGTATTTTTACACAATGGAGTATTACTCAGCTATTAAGAATGATAAACTCAAAGCCTTTATATTGAAGTGGATACCACTTGAAGGTATACTCATAAGTGAAATAAACCAGACACACATGTGTAAATACCAAATAGTTTCCCTAGTATAAGAACTGAAAAGAAGAAATACAAATAGAGAAGTATAGTACAAGTAAAAGGAAAGCAGGATCTCGAGGACTAACTAATCAAGAGAGGGAAAAGAGAAGAGCTGGGAAACATGACAATGTCAAGCCATACAGTTATATGTAGAAGATGGGCAAGGCAGTGATCCTGAGAATCTCCAGAAGATTTTTGAATCTAGCAGTTAATTGGAAAGATTCTCACCCAGACTAACTATATATACTGATACCTATACTGAACTAAGCAACTGCACTAAAGATGGTAATCTGTAATAGTAGTTTCATGCTTGGAGTGCCTGTCATTCTGGCTTCTGAATATGGGCTGCTTGTCATGACATGCCAGTTGCTGCTGTGCTGTCTCTCGGGTAGATGATTGTTCAAAAAGAAGGGTGGTGAATGAAGGCAAGAGATAGGAAGAGGAATATTGTGGGACTGTCCTGCTTCAAGGTTGTATATGGTGAGATTTTTGGACTTAGGTGTAATAATAAGAAGTATATAATTCTTTATGCCTATTTTTTAAAATATATTCTAATTTTTAAATGTTTTTTCATCATATTCTACAGGGACTTAAAGTTCAGCATATCAATACTTGATGAAAAATACCTGTTCCATGTTATGCCTAAGATGTTTGATA
>NW_004524590.1:10513028-10528749 GCF_000260255.1 Octodon degus | reverse complement strand
GGAAGAATGTATGCGATGTGTTAATTATTGAAACTGTCCTACCAATTTGGTTTGAAACTGTCTCATTGCTATTTGTTTCTCAATAAAATTATGGGAAAAAAAAAAAAAAAGTCCATATCGGATACCATATAAAGAAAAAAAAAATCACATCTGTACCCAGAATAATGAAGCTTGAAACTATCAGAAATAGACAAAACTTTAAATGTGAACAAATGACATAAAGTAACAAAATTCAGGTCGAGATTATATTTTGCAACTGTATGGACAGCAGGAAGACAAGAGTACACTTCTTTTTGTTATTAGAATGGTGAAGCAGGGGAACTGTCTTGGTCACTTTCTCGTCACTGAGGCACAGTACCCAGCACCCACAGATTTATTTTGGTGTCTGCAGGCTCCAAGACAGAAATAGTATGATGGAAGGGCCTGCTAAGGAGGAATGCTGCTCATGTCACTGAGGCCAGGAGAGAGAAGGGGGTCGCCAGGGCGGGAGATTCACCCTCCAGGTTACCCCCCAGTGAGCCACCTCCCAGCAGCACTTGTGGCTCTGAACTCCTTTATGGCAGGCTTCCACGATCCAGTCACCTTCCAGAGCCCCACCTCTGAGTGTGTGAGACTTGGAAATCCTTTTCAGTCTAAACCATGCAGGGAAATACGTATGCAAAACGTGATGGGGACTGGATGGAGGGCTCACCTAAGGATAGTTAAAAGGCAGAGATTAATAATAGGACAAAAATATTCTCTTCATAGGAAGTAACAAAATCACAATTTAGAATTATGCAAGTAGGAGACATATGGATAGTGAACATATGAAAATAAGTATACTAACAATGCTTTTGCTCTGTGATTTACATCTGTTGCTAAAGTTAGCTCTTAAAAAATAAAAATATTTAAAAATTTTTTTAAAAATAAAGTTAGCTCTTGGTTAATTTAAAATAACAGTAACAGGGCAGGGGAGATGGCTCAGTGGAATAAGCGCTTCCCCGGCAAGTGCAAGGGCCTGAGTTCAATTCCTGGTTCTGCAAAAAAAAAAAAAAAATTCACTCATAAAATAACAATAACATGCCCCTTATATGTTAACATAGTGACATGCTTTCATGAAAAATATTTTCTAAAGTGACAACTTAGAGTGGCATTGTATTTTGCATACCTCTTTAATGTTTGGTTTAATACAATGGAGGCAAAGCTGTGGTATGTGTGTTACTCTGTTTTTAAGATAAAATTGTTAATGTATGAGGTTTTTCTAAACTAAAACTTCAATATTGAGGTTTAATTGTAGTGTTGGCACTTTGCCATAAGTAAGTAGTTTTGGAGTTGCTGTGTGGCACTAGGTTTCTAAAAGATTCACCATCACTGGTTTAATGAAAAGTACTTGGATTCTCTTACTTGCTACTCTGTTGGACTATGTTCTTTTGATTGAAGTATGTAAGGAGAATTTTAGAAACTTGTGGACCTTTCTAGAGGGTCTTGGGAATACTCAGTGGCCCTCAGACCACACTTCAAGAACTACTTTTTCCCCTGGTATGTTTCTTTGCTACTAGTCACACTATTTTGGCGTCTTTTGTGTTGCCAAAATAGATTTCCCTATTTCCCTAACTTTTTCTGTCTTCCCTTAAATTTAAGACTGATTTTTCTCCATTAATCTTTCTTTTTTTTTTTCCATTAATCTTTCATTGATGTTTTTCTTTTCAAAATGTTTGCAAGGATAGTTCTACATAATTTGTACTTAAGTCTTCAGAAGTTTCTTGTGCTTTGTCTTATCTTTTTTCAGCTACATTAGGAGCTTCTTGAAAGTAGAAAGACTTAAAAATTGGAGAAGCTAGTACTGGAAGTAGAGTTTGTACTTAGCATTTTATAAGGCCCTGAGTTAAAAACCCTGTTACCAAAATAAACAAAAACCTGTGAAGACAAAACAACTGTTTTGCTGTACCCACACATCATTAAGTGCAAATATTTGTACTTCAAAGTAGATAAAATAGATACTATTTGTTGATTGATAGGAAGTAATACTCTGTACAAAAACATACCACACATTTTCTGAAATGGTTTGTTGGGAAATTACATTATCTTACTCATCATCTACAACATACTAGTACTTTTGGTGTGGCAAGTACTGTTTTAGGAGATCTTGTTAACTACAGTCTTTTGTTTCAGGCCTCTTGGTTCTATAAACCTCTTACTAATTTGCATATTTTCTTGCAATTTCAGAAAAAAGCCAAAGGACAAGAGCTGTTTGATCAGATTATGTACCACCTGGACCTTATTGAAAGTGATTATTTTGGTCTGAGATTTATGGATTCTGCACAAGTAGCAGTGAGTAAACTTTATTTTATTTTTTTTTTTACATTTGTTTTATTTTTAATAGATTGCAAATTGAAAATAAGTTATTTACAAACATAAATGAATATAATAAAAATTGTCCAAAATAAAAATGAAGAATTTACAGATCAGTCAAAATAATTCACTGTGTCAAAACCAAGAAACTTAAATTCATATAATTAGAATTCTCAAAGTAGAAAGAGTAGGCAGTAAATATTTAAAGATTTAAAATTTCTGAATTTAGTTCAACTTAGAATAGTGCACTTCCAAGAAAAATGAACCTTTTGCACAAGAAATTTAAATAAAATCATACCAAGATACACAAAAATGAAATTGTCAGGCTGTAAAAGGCTCAAGTCAATAACTTCTGAGGATAACCAACTAATATTATAGACTGCTAGACAGTGTTAGATTGTTTAGTTGAAGTCAAACACCTATAGTATCTAGATGCCAATAGAATATTCACCTCTGACAGGACAAAAAAAAAGGATACAAAGGAAAGATCATTTTGTATTTATATATACAAAATAGTTAGGATGGATTTACAGCTACTTTCACTTAATTCAATGAGAAGAAAGAAGAGTACAAGGAGCAGTGTTTGGACAGAATGTCCTGTCTGCTCCTTGTACTATGGATAACCACTAAGAAGATAACAATGTAAAGTGTATTGACTATCAAAACTATCCTATTAATCAGCTGTGAAACTGTCTCATTCATATTTATTTTTCAATAAAAAAAAATTTAAAAAAACATAGTGAAAAAAAAAAAGGAAGGGAAGAGGGATTTAAAAGACAGTAGGAGAGGAGCAGAGAGACAGCTCAGCAGTCTAAGCACCTGCCCAGCAAGTGCAAGGACCCAGGTTTGATTGCCCGTACCACATGCCGTGCCAGTTCCAGAATGCCAGCACTCCATGCTGGCCCCAAAACCGAGCATGGCGGTGCACCTCTGTAATCCTAGAGTTGGAAAGGCTGAAACAGGAGGATCGCTATGATTCTGAACTGTATACTGAGACACTGTAACAAATAAATTTTTAAAATTAAATGTCAAAAAAATAAATTAAAAAAGAAGACAGCAGGGGAATGGGAAAAAGAATTAAGATGTAACATGTACAGGTGCAAATTCCTTATGATGAATGTGATCATTATGTACTAACAAGCTTAATTAATTTGAAAAATGTATGAAAATATGTCCTGGAACCACTTCCCAAATAAAACTCTGTAACTAAAAAAAAAAAAGAAATTGTCCAAAACTTATTGTAAAGAAAAAAAAAAATCATTAAAGCATATACATAAAAAATATTAGCTATGGAAGAACAAAATTAAATAGCACCTTATTCCACATTACAAAGAAAAAAAGGACCAAGTATATAAGAAACTAGACTAATTAAAGGACTGAAAGACAAGATCTTTCCTCTTTGATTTTTTTTTTTTTGGTAGGACAGTTTCAATAATTAACACATTGCATACATTCTTCCTAGTGCATAATTGCTGTACAAGATGCGGACATGAGAACCTATTTACAAACACTATTAGAACAAATCCCTCTATCCATTAAGAGAATGTAACTATATATCTATCCTAACCATTTTGAATATACAGATACAAAATGGACATTCATCTGTATCCCTTTTTTTTGTTTAGTTCCATTATTTGAATATTATAGGTGTGTAAACTCAGCAAAATATTCTAAAAGAGTCCAATAGTCCATAATAGTATTGGGTCTTCCACTTCACTGGCAATGTCCGAAATTGTTGAGCTGAGTCCCCTACAGCTCAAAGCATTGAGTAAACTTTAGAGGTTACTTATGGGACAGTAATAGAAAATTCCAGATGATATGCTAAGTTCTAGAAGGCTATGTTTTTGTTTTTTCCTTCCCTGTACTGGGTATTAAACTCAGGACCTTCACATTGAGCTACCATCCCCAGTCCATTTCATATTATTTATTTTTAGATAGGGTCTTACTAAGTTGCCCAGGTTGGCCTTCATCTTGGGATCCTCCTGCTTCAGCCTTTCCAGGGATTATCAGTGTGTACCACTGTGCTCAGCCAAGCCTACAAACTGTATTTTTTATTTTTTTGTTACTCAATATTTTTAATAAACTTATGCATATGTAAGTACACAGATACAAAAACACTAGAAGTTAAAAGGTAGAAATGAGAAAACCATAAGATTTTAAATCATAAGCTGTCATATAACAGCCCATGAAACATTTAAAGCAGTGGCAGATTTTAAACATTATCCAATGACTATTTCTAGTTTTTTGGTTTTTGTTTTTGAGACAAGTTCTCACACTATAGTCGAGCTGGCCTTGAACTCCCTGCAATCCTCCCTTTGGCCCAGACTGTATTCTTAATATATTTATTGTATCATGTGATTTTCAGCTATCTAAATCTTTGACCTTTTGCATGGAGCACACCTGTAATACCAGTTATTCAAAAGGCTGAGGCAGGAGATTGTTATTTAGGTTTTACTTTAAAATAAATGAAAAAAAAAAAAGGAAAAAAATTAAAATCAAATCATGCAATAGATGAAAAAATTGTTTATATTGGGATTTTTGACATTGTTGCCATCATCACCTCTGCTATTTAATTTTGTAATAGAAGTGCCAGTAAATTTAGTTATGAAAATGAAAGTCACAATGGTTTGAAATGAGAAGGGAAGTTATCACTGATGGCACATAGTTGGATTATAAGCTAGAATTAGATATCAGAGTAAATAACATGGTAAGTGTAAAATGTTAAAGAATTGAGTCTAGGGGCTGGTGAGATGGCTCAGTGGTCTAAAGCACCTATTTAGAACAAGCTTAGCAAAGCACAGAGACCACGGTTCAATGCCCCAGCTCCACATGCCAGCCAGCCCCACCCCCTGGTGGGTTGAGCTGGCCACACACACACACAAATAAAAAAAAAAAAAAAAAGAATTGAGTCTAAGAATAACTTGCCTACTTAATTGCTTAGACACCCTGGTCTTTTTGCTAACTGATAATGATTGTTTACAAGTTATGGCTAGTAATATTCTTTATTTATTTTTTTGGCGGAACTGGGGATTGAACTCAGGCCCCTGCGCTTGCCAGGGAAGCACTTATTCCACTGAGCCATCTCTCTGGCCCCTGGCTAGTAATATTCTGAAGTTTATCATCTTTGTGAATTTTTGGGGAAGGGGTACTCAGCATCTCAAACTTGCCAGGCAGGCACTGTGTTACTGAGCTATATCCAATATTGTGGATTTTTTAATTTTTTCCTAGAATATATTCTGTGGAGGTCTAGTGAGATAACTCAGTGGATTAAGCGCCTGCTTAGGCAAGCGCAGGGACCGGGTTCAGGCACCACATGCTTTGCCAGCCCCACCCCCTGGTGCGCTGAGCCAAGACTGGGCATGGTGGTGCACGCCTGTAATTTCAGTGCTGGGGAGGCTGAAACAGGATCACTAGGAGTCTGAGCTGTGTAGTGAGACTCTGTACCAAATAAATACATATTTTTTCTGTGAAATGAAGTTGTCGGCACTAAGAGATTTAAGCTTTTTCATTGTGTTGCCAAAATTAAAATATATTATCACTATATGAGAGTAATAGTATATTTGCTTTATCTACAGTGTTGTTTATTGTTATAAAGTGCTATGTTATGAATAACTTCTACAATTAAATAGAACCCAGGCCCTTGCGCTTGCCAGGGAAGCGCTTATTCCAATGAGCCATCTCCCCAGCCACTGAATATAGATAACTTACTATGTTTATGTTGGGTTTTTTAATTATTTATTTATTTTATTTATTTATGTGTGTGTGTGTGTGTGTGGCCAGCTCAGCCCACCAGGGGGCGGGCTGGCTGGCATGTGGTGCTGGGGGATTGAACCGTGGTCCATGTGCGTTGCTAAGCTTGTTCTAAGTAGGTGCTTTAGACCACTGAGCCATCTCACCAGCCCCAATGTTTATGTTGTTGTATAATTAATTTCAGGAAGAAGCTATACTTTCCTAACACAGCTCTCAGAAGACACTCTTGTAAAGAATGTTTTTGTTGTTGTTTTGGGTGGTAGTTAATTGACATCTAGAGATTAGATTTAAATTTAGGTATTTTGCTTCTTTTTTTGAGATAGGGTCTTGCTTATTTAGCTCAGACTGTGCTGAAACTTACTAAGTTAGTGAGAAAAACTTAGTTTTCCTGCCTAAGGAGCCACATTAGTATTTTGTTCCATGAGCATAATGTTACCTCCTGGCCTTTGTGCTTTGTGATAGCTTTGCAAGTAGTATATTGCTGATTGTTGACTGACACTAAAACCAAACAAGAATGGGTCTCGGGTAGCAGCTCTTTTTTGAGAAGGTCTCACTGTGCAATTAAAGCTGGCCTTAAACAAACTTTGTAACCCAGGCTGGCCTCGAACTCACAGTGATCTTCCTGTCTCAGCTTTGAGTGCTGGGGTTACAGGCATGCACCACCACATCTAGCTCAGCACAAAAATACTGGCTGAAGGCCACAAGAGGATTCTGCTCAAGAGTAGTAATGAAAGCCAGATAATGTGATGGTACATGCTTATAGTGCTAGTACTCTGTGAGGCTGAGGAAGAACGAGCACAAGGTTGAGTCAAGCTAAGCCAACCCTGGACATTTTAGCAATTTAAAATATCTCTGAAGGAAAAAGGGGGTTGGTTTTGCGGTGGGGATGCAGCTCAGTATGAAGGCCCTGGGTTCATTCATTTCAGGGGGGGAGGAGTGAATAAATATTATTTTCCCACAGTGTGGGAAATAAATCAGGACCATATAAGTTAAGGTTATAGCAAACTTTTACCAAATTCTAGAAATGTGCTTAGCTCTTTTAGAGTAAAACATGTTTTGAAGTTGTCAGTTCAAAAAGCGAGACCATGGGGGCCAGGGAGATGGCTCAGTAGAGGGCCTGACTTCAATCCCCGGTTCCGCAAAAAAAAAAAAAGCAAGATCATATTGTACAAAGTTTATAGTACATGAAGATAATAAAATAGAAAACATAAAAATGGTTACCAAAACCTAGAGAAATACCATGCAGTTTTGGTAGTAAACTCCTTTTAAAGTCTACCTGTAGAGTAGATCATATGTTTCCCCCCAGAAAGGGCATGCATCAGCAATCCCTGGTCTTCGTTGGGAGCGTGATCTATCCCCACCGCTTACCCCACTGAGGTGCATCCCCTGTCCTTTTTTACTTTTTGATTTTAAGACAGGTCTTACTAAGTTGCTAAATTCCACGGAATGGGCTTTAATTTGGGATCCTTTTGGCCTCGGTGTCCCAGAGTCCTAACGTCGTATCTGTGCCACTACTGTGCCCACTTTAAAGTGTGACTGTTTACATCCTAAGAGAAACACATTGATAACTTACAGGAAGAGGCAGACTGTGTTGTCTTTTGAAATATCAAGTAGTATACTTTTAACTCCAAGAAAGTAATGCCTTGGGAAGAATTTATAATGTAATCTAGACCAAAATGAAGTATTTAAAATTAGATTACCATGATAAAAAGTGTATTGGTCCTCTGAATTTTAACAAAGATTTATACTATTTTCTAAAATTGTGCAAATTTTAAAATAATTCATTTCAGGACATAAGCCTGTATTCACAGAGGAAATATTTTTTTGCTGAAGTAATTGTTTTGAAAGATAGTTAACATTTCTCTGCTGTAAACTCTGCCCTTTGAGCAGGAGTCAGTGGTGCATTTCTTTTGTAAACCATGTAGGTATTTAAAAAAGAAGGAATCATTGAAAAACTGTTTACAGACTATTTGACTGGAGGACCTGGTATGAGGGTGTGTGTTGATGTTTTGGACACTTCCTGGGTGATTTTTTGTTTGTTTCATGTAGTTATGTCAGTTGTATTTATGGTTATGTACTATTCATATTTTAGAGAGACAAATAATTGCTGTTCCAAACCCACTTCAGTACAATGGAATAAGTATGGCTTTTCTCAGACTTTGATATCAACTAAATTTTAAAAATGGGCAATTAGGAGTTCGTTTCCTTTTAGAAGTATGGTGCAAACCTAACTAGTTTTATATTAAGCACTATAGTGTGTGCAGTATATGCACTGTCCTTCATCTTCTCATGTGATTTAAACTCAACCTCTTAAAGGCACTGATTTTAGGAAAATACTATCAGTGCCTGTCTCTGCATTTTCCAGTCTCAGGTCTTGGAATGTGGAGGAGATGAAAGAAAACAGACTTGAGAATATGCAAACATGAACTCAGACCTTCCCCAGAAGAATACCACCCAGAATTCCCCAGCTCCTGAATCTCACTTTAAAATGTGTTTGTTGCTTTATCTGAGTTTTGAGTGTCTTTAGAGTACAGATACTAGAAGCTGCTACATATAGTTAGAAAAGAGACTAAACTGTTTGCCTGAAGGACAACTTCTGGGCCTTTTTCTCACTGGAATGATTTTCTGTTTAGTGTACTTCTTGGGACAGTATGGTGTGAATTATATTGTAATATTAATGAATTCATGAGACTAGTGCTAAATAGTGTTAACCAGTTAAATAATTAAAGAGATTTTAGGGCTGGGAGATAGCTCAGTGGAATAAGTACCTGCCTGGCAAGTGTAGGGTCCTGAGTTTAACCGCTGGTACCGCAAAAAAAATTTAATAAGCGGTCTTATATTCATTATTCCATTTTATATTCCACAGAATTTAATCTGTTTAATCTACCATTAATGTTCTTTACTTTTTACTCACCACCCATATGTTAAATTTTTTATTCCATTTGCAGTTATCAAGTTAGCAAGACATCTGTAGTATCTTGTGGGAAGTACATGTGGTATATTGATTTTAGGGGAGGTGGTTGACTATATGCTTTTTACTATTACTATAATATTATGCCATATAAACTTATTACCTATATAAAAGATTAAAATAAAGGAGCAGTTATTTGTGTTAAGTAATAAATGTTCATTGTAGATTAAGTAGAAAATACAGGAGTCTTCTCCCTTTTTTTAGCAGAACCGGGGATTGAACTCAGGCCCTTGCGCTTGCCAGGGAAGCGCTTATTCCACTGAAGTAGAAAATACAGGAAGGCGCAAGGAAAAAAAAATATCACCAGCATTCTCAATCACCTAAAGATACCATTTTTGTTACTGTTTTGTTATGAATTATCTGTGTATGAAAGAAAATGCGTTATGCAAACTTGTGCCTTTTGACAAAATTATACTTTATAGCTTGCCTTTTAAAAAACAGTACATTGTAAGTGTTTCACACCCTTAAGTATAAGTTTTTATTTTTAGTTGCTGTATTCTCTCATATTTAAATATTTTAATCAGCTCATTGTTATTAACTATATAAATTATCTTAACTTTCTGTAATTCCTTCTAGTTAAATCTGTACATATAGTTGTTTTTGAGGCATTATCTTTTGTCTAACCAGATTGAGTCCTGGAGGAGTAGTGTTTATGTATACTGATTATAGTATATTAGTCTCCTTAATCATGATTATATGAAACAGAATTCATGTGATCACCCAGAGGCTTATTTTTTTTATTGTATCGTAAGAGATGAAACCTGAAGCTAGGGCAACTCTGAGGTCCATGGCCTTTGGGGAGAGAAGATTCTAGACCATGAAAGCTAGCTTTATCTCACTCCCTGTATGTGATTGTCGTTAGGCTGTAGTAGACTTTGGGGGCAGGGAATAAGTTAGGAAGTTTTGGCTTTTTAGGAAAGGGATGGATTAGCTATTTGCTGTTCTTCTGTACTCACAGACTGAATTGTGATCTACCTGCTGGTATGCCTTATGTGTCCTGTTAACATGGAGACTGTTCAAGTATTTGCTAGGTTGAGGTATGCTTACACGTGGATGTCCAGCTGAATCTTTGAGAAGATAAAGATGGCTAAATATTAGTATGCACAATTTGGAATCCAGAGAAAATGTTGCATGGTATTTAATTGCTCTTTGAAATGTTTACTGAGCATCTTATTTCGCGGTGGAAAGTGACTCTCCTGGCATGCTGGTAGTTCTGAGAGTTTCATTTTGGATGCTGGGAGAGAATGGAGAGGAGAGGCTAGGCAAATAATTGGCAGGAAAGCAAACTGTTAAAACCGTATTAACAATGTAGCCTTGTTTACTGTTTGCCTGTCTGGATTTCTGAAACTGGATTCCTTTGCTCTGTGAACTCGTTAGCACGAGTGCACTCCTTTCCCTAGAGTCCTTGGAATTGAAAACATTCTGAAGATAATTCAGTCATGTATATCTCTGTTGGATGAGTGCTGGCACTGTTAGGACTTGGTGGTGTAAAAGGATTAATAATGAAAAGTGGTCTGGGAATGTAAGTGAAAGTTATTTGGAATTGGTTTTTAGGTCTGTTTTTGTCATGGGCATTTCATAATGAAGTTGTATAAATCAAAAGGTTGTCATTATGGAAACCAGAAATCTGTTGATTATGTAGTAATCAGCAAAGGAATAAGAGTGCCTCATTTAATAAAGAAGGCCTTAGTTATGAGGAAAAATCTAACTTTACTCTGTTCTTTCAGAGAGTACTAATTCTGAATAGTATCTGCTTCTTCAAATATAGGTGATATTGTTACATTACTTCACCCAATTCTCACGGTTGTAATCTGTCCATAAATTTCACATTTCTGATACAAGAATGAAATCAGGTACTGGAATAGGAGAAAAACTTCCTATTTATTTCTTACATTTTGCTTGCATATATATACAGCACTGGCAGTGAAAACCTGGTCCTCAGGCATGTTAGTCATTCTACCACTGAGCCACATCTCTAGCACTTTCTAAATTTTAACAGTTTTGAGAATCCTTCATTTGAGAGCAGTGAGAAAAATGAAGGGCAAAATTTAGACTATTCACCTGGTACTAGAGGGACAGGAAAAATGTTTCTAAGAAGTCACATAACAGATTTTAGTGTTCTTTTATGTATGTTGTCACATGAGTGTTGGAGTGATCTCCACCTTCCCTCTCATAGACATTCACTCACTCCCTTTGACTTTTCCCTTGTGAAATACTTCATTGTGGTTATCAACAAAAGCATGATGAAAAAACCTTTCAGCAATTAAAATTTTAAAGTTGTTTTATCTACTTACCTGTTGAACTTTTTTGTGTCTGTTTTCAGCATTGGTTGGATGGCACAAAAAGCATCAAAAAGCAAGTAAAAAGTAAGTGTTATCAAAGTTATTTGTAGAGAAAATGGAAATCAAATGAATTAGAAACTGGCTCTTGAGAATAAGGACATTTTAAAACTCATTTTTAGATGAATTATTTTAGCATCTCTGCTTTCTAAAAATCATTTCATTCTAATGTGCTGGTTCATGTTATATAAATTTGATACTAACATAGATTCAAGTGCCTTATAATTTAAAGTTTATAGGAAAAAGCCTTACAACTTGCAGATGAATGCACTTTTCCCAAAATGGCTTTTTATTTAGTAATTATTTGTGTTGGAATTTTTTTCTTTGGCTTTTATTTGGCATTTATCTAGCTCTAGAAAATAATTTTCAGACTTTAAAGCTATAACAGTACTTAACAGCACCAACTGTTAGTATTATTGTTAACAGCCATCAGAAAAGAACACTACTGTCCAGCCCCTAATTCACTTTGCCCTGTAGTGTCAAATGTCAGGGCGCCTCAGCTGTATCTTTACAGTGAGCTGGGACAGGACTGCTGAGAGCAGAGGGACTAGTCAGTTAGCTGAGGTGAGTGTGAGAGTGCGTGCAGGGATTGCTCTTGACCACCTATAATCCAAGCCTTCCTGGGTGCGCCTAAGAAAATGCAGCTCAGCTGGTTTTCAGGGATGGTAAGTTGTACAGTCGAGACTTGCATTTGATGCATTCTACCCTGAACTGTTAGAGCTGTCTGTCCTTGAGGCGACAGACATTTATGGTGATGCCGTATAATGGTTGGTATGTGTTCTTAAATCTACTGATATTTTATGTAACATTTAAGTTGTGATCTAACCTGAAGTAATGCCATAGTAACCTGTTATCTTCTATCCCACTTCTACAGATTTTTAACAGATTTACTGTCTGAAAAGTATTATTAGTTAAGTAGAAACTAAACTTTTATTTTTCATGACAGTTGGTTCACCTTATTGCCTACATCTTCGAGTTAAATTTTATTCTTCAGAGCCAAACAATCTTCGGGAAGAGCTAACCCGGTAAGACTGCTATCTAGAGTTGTATAGGGTTATTTTGGTCTTGCTGGGAATTAATTTTAGGATTGTTTTTGTTTTGTAGACAATAGTGAAATAAGTTCCTTGCCCCTGATAGTGAGACCTCTGTGAATTTTGTTCGGGAATAGTGATTATGTTGTATTTTTTGCTCTAGAGTTTGACCCCAGGGCGTTTACACTGAGCTCCATCTCCATCCTTTTTTTTTTTTCTTTTTTTTTTTGCGGAACCAGGGATTGAACTCAGGCCCTTGCACTAGCCAGGGAAGCACTTATTCCACTGAGCTGTCTCCCCGGCCCCTTTCTTTTGTAGTTTGTTTGTTTTATGGGGTTTTTTTGTTTGTTTGTTTTAATTATAAAACTGCTTTTAATACTTTGGGGTTTGCCCCACAGGAATAAAAAGCACTGAGGTAAAGTAACCTCCTCACCCCCAGGAGTGGCCCAGGGAGGGAGAGGCTACCTGGGGGGAAGGAAGCATAATGGGGGCCAGCTGCAGACTCAGGGCAAAGGGAATGCCCTCAGTGCTGGGACCTGTGAGCACTACGTGAGGAAACGCAAGCATGGTGGGACTGGCTCCAGGCACACAGGCGAAGGGCGAGAGGGTTGGACAAGAAGCCATGAAGCTGCTTGGGTTTCTCCTTCCCCCTCTCCCCTTTCTGCTTCCGCTGCATAATCTAGTCCCTCAGCTTGCAGGCAGCAGAAAGCCTGTCGTCTCTGTGCTTCCCCTTAACTGAGTCACTCTGCCTTTTCATATTCTTGTGGTGGGCGAGCTCTGGTTACGGTGGGTCATGGCGACCATAGCACCTTTGACCTGCCTCCATTGTGTCCCCTCCTTCTCCCCAGCCCATCTCCCCAGCCATCTCCCCAGCCCCAGCCCATAGATTTTTGAGGAGGATTATTGTTTTTCATGCAGTATCATGTTTATGGATATGCAGTAATCTCTTTGGCCTCTGAGTGTTCATTCAAGTTAATTCCTGACTCGACTCATTAAAATGCCCCCAGTGAATGAAAATGTTACGTCCTTCTTTGGTTTCAGTAGGTTTTGTTTTGGTTTGGGGGTGGGGGCTTTGTCTCACTATGCAGTTCAGGCTGGCTTTAAAGCTCACTCTGTAACCCAGGCTGATCTCAAACTGGCAACAGCCCTCCTGCCTCTGCCTCCTGATGGCTGGGATTACAGCATGTGCTACCACGCCCAGCCAGTTTCAGTGCTGTGGCATAACTTCAGGTTGTATACACTTTATTTTATTCTGTCAGTGTCAATGAATAAATGATATTTTTCAAAGTCGATTATTAAATATTTTCATAGTGGAATAATAAGTGATGTTTATTCATTGACTCTGTATTACATGTGCATGGCTCCATGCACACATAGTCTTCATTAAATGGGAAAGTTGAGTCAGAAAATTCCCTTATAAGGTTCCCTCTTGGACACTTTTGACAGTGAGCTTATAGCTCTTGTCCAAGAATCTATCCATGCAGTGTCTCCTAGCATATAAATAGGATGTTTTCATCTGAGTAAAGTTAGATTACAAAGCCTGTTCTCAATAATATGCTTTAAGCACTTTCTTTTAAGTATGCTGTAATGCACAGTGTGTCCAGCTCGTCTTTGCTGTTATCTTGTGGTCATACTTTCATCCTCCAGAGGCTTATTGTCTCCTTTTCCATATATTTTCCTTTGTGTACTTTATTGTGGATAAAATTACATAGTTAAAAAAAAAAAGTCCTCAAATTATAAGACTAAGATTTTTTTTCATAGTGGATTATTCATGTGTTCCTTTTATTTTTCCTAGGTATTTATTTGTTCTTCAGTTAAAACAAGATATTCTCAGTGGAAAGTAAGTGTTAGTTGTTGAACAAATAATTGCATATTTTCTAGAGTGGTTGAAACATGATTGTGAAAATAAGCTCATAATTATAAAAGTGAAATGGCCAACAAAGTATGTATTATTTTATGTATCTTAAAATGAAGGTTATGAAATTGACTTAATAATTTTGTGTTTTGGTCTTAGATTAGAATGTCCCTTTGATACAGCAGTGCAGTTGGCAGCTTATAATCTACAAGGTAAGCAGTTCTTGTGCTGTTAAACCTAAAGCATAATTGTTTTTTGTATGTATGTATGTATGTTTTAAAGAATTTGAAGAGTCAAATCATTTGCAAGAAAAGAAACACTTGTTTTGTATATATGTCAGTGTCCAACCCTTACGTATCTTAGAACTTTGTATTCTTTTTATTCCCTTTCTTACCTTTGCCTCCTTTTCATCTCCAATGTTTTCAAGCAAAGCTTGGAACTTACTGGATAATTCAGTACATGTTATGATTGGCCCTCAGCTAATATTTTCCTTTAGAAAACGCAGTGGTATATGAGTAACTTACTGCTGAAGCCATATGATATTATTTCTTTATTCTTATTCAAATGAATCCATGAATTATGTATATACTATATATTTAAAAGTTCCTGATTATCATTTTAAAGCTTACTGTACTAAATGAGATTAATGGAAAACTTACCTGTGGCCGGAGAGATAGCTCAGCAACATAAGCACCTGCCTGGCAAGCCTAAGGTCCTGAGCTCAATCCCCAATGCCACTAAAAATAAGAAAAGAGTGTCTATGAATGTGTGTGGTGACTTAAGAAAAGCTTACTTTTTTTGTACCCTGTGACATTGATTAAATACTATTACATTTAAGAATTTTCTTCTGAAAATAGACATTATACAGAAAACTGTAATTTTTGTCCTTGTTCACAAAATGAAAGTAAGGTTTTCCCAGGAGTATCTGCATCTTTACTGAAATAGTAGTGGCAAACATGTGTCATGCATGTTGAATTGTTTTGTTTTTGTCTTTTTGAGACAGGGTTTCCCTACACAGTTCAGGCTGACTTTGAACTTGATTTATACCCAGGCTGGCCTCAAACTTTCAGCAATCCTCCTTCCTGAGCCTCTCAAGTGCTGGGATTACAGGTGTGTGCCACCACACCTGGCAAATCGTATTTTTCTTTAGAAACAAAAGATGTCAATGTCTAAGATGGGTTTTTTTCTAAACTAAAACCACAGTATTGAGGCTTACAGTGTTGACGCTTGGCAATAAGTTAGTGTGTTTTGGGTTGCAGCTTGCCACTTGGTCTTAAAAGAATTCACATTTACTGTACTAGAAAAGGAAATGCTTAATAAAGATCAAGACTTTAATTTTCTGGAGCTGGTGAGATGGCTCAGTGGTCTAAAGCACCTACTTAGAACAAGCTTAGCAAAGCACAGGGACCGCGGTTCAATCCCCCAGCACCACATGCCAGCCAGC
>NW_004524590.1:10510879-10511413 GCF_000260255.1 Octodon degus | reverse complement strand
GTCCCTGTGTTTTGCCAAGCTTGTTTCAAGTAGGTGCTTTAGACCACTGAGCCATCTCTCCAGCCCCTCTTGTTTCTTTAGAATTAATAATCTCACATTCTAGGAAGATATGGGCTATACAGTGTTATATGGTATCTTATTCTGTGCATATAACTTAATTACAGATAACTAGAAGTGATCTTAACAATTTTTATGTTTTGAAGGATTTTTCAGAAAAGAACTAATATGCATTGTTAATATACAGTGAGCACAATATAACTTCCTGAAACTTATATTTGTAGCTGAGCTTGGTGACTATGATCTCGCTGAACATAGTCCTGAACTTGTGTCTGAGTTCAGGTTTGTGCCCATTCAGACTGAAGAGATGGAACTAGCTGTCTTTGAGAAATGGAAGGAGTGCAGGTATGTATTTAATCATGTTTTCTTTTTTTTTTTTTAATTTATTTAGGTGGGGGGGCAGCTCAGCCCACCAGGGGGCGGGGCTGGCTGGCATGTGGTGCTGGGGGATTGAACCGCGGTCCCTGTGCTTTGCTA
>NW_004524590.1:10500905-10510704 GCF_000260255.1 Octodon degus | reverse complement strand
ACCTTTTAATTTTCAGGGGTCAGACGCCAGCACAAGCTGAAACCAATTATCTGAATAAAGCCAAGTGGCTAGAAATGTATGGAGTTGATATGCATGTAGTTAAGGTATGCACTGTGTTATTGTATCTTTTAAAGAATTCATTTCTTTGGAATTTTTTGATTTGTTCTAATAGTTTTTGTAAACAGGATATGATGTCTGCATCTTGTATAATGAATAAACACTAAGCAGTATGCAATGTATTAATTATTGAAACTGTCCTACTAATCGGACTTGAAACTGTCTCATTGTTATTTCTTTCTCAATAAAAGTATAGAAAACCAAAAAAAAAGGAATTTTTTGTACCTGAATTACATAATATGATGGAGGCCATGGAGTTGCATAGGCTAGCACTGGGTACTTTGTGTGATAAAAAGGCCTAGATTAAATACTGAATTACAAGAATAGAAAATTTCATTATTAGAAAAGAAATTACCATAAATTGCAAAATACATAGGTATTTCTAAGTTATTTGTTTTAACTGTGAGAAGTGTGTCTTTGTTTTGTTTCGTTTTAGCTTTTTGACCATAGTGTGTGTGCACATGGTGCTGGGAATCAAATCAAGGACCTTGTACATGCCATGCGAGTGCTCTACTGAGCCATTTCTGGTCCTTAAAACCACTTTTAACCTTTTCCACTTTATCTTATGTCAGCTCACCATTCACCAGGTCTGTTAAGATAGTTCACAAAGCAAATTGAAAATTTAAATCTTGAGGGCACTTTGATAATAGTAAAATAGCTTGGGCAGTGATCCACTTCTAGCCTAACGAATAACATATTTCCAAGAAAGCAGTCATTTCTTTGATTTTTGATTTAAATGGTAAATTAAATATGAGATGAATCTGAACAGAGGTTTTTTTGTTTTGTTTTTTAATGTATTTAGTACAGAGTCTAATTACGCGGCTCAGACTCATGTACCACCACACCCAGTCAATGGCCAATTCTGTACGCCTGAGGCAGGGCCAGTGCAGTATGTGGTGCTGGGGATCGAACTCGGTCCCTGTGGTTGCCTAAGTAGGCGCTTGTCTGCTAAGCTATCTCGCCAGCCCATTGAGATTTCTTTATAATGGGAGTTTATCTACCCTCTTCTCTTGAAAATCATTATTATACCTACACCTTATAATTGTAGTAGTACTCCTGTATCTGTGGGTTTGCTCTTTGTTGTTTTAGTTACAGTCAGCCCAAGTCTAGGAGTATTCAATTTCAGAAATAATAAGCCATTTCGAGAAAGACTATATTCATATTATAGTATATTGTTAACATTGTTCTATTTTATTACTTTTTACTGTGCCTAAATTATAAATTACACTTTATCATAGGTATACATGCATAGGAAAAATTAGAGTATCTGTAGGCTTAGGTACTGCCCCTAATTTCAGGCATCCCTTGGGGTTTGGAATTGATTCCATCATGGGTAGGAGAGACCACTGTATGGGATGTCAGTTACTTTAGAAAAAAAAGATATTCATGAATTTTCTGAAGAATATGAGTTTGGATACCTTAATTGTTGAAAATATCTATATATTAGCTTGTATATAATAAGTGTCAAAATTAAACAGTTGTATAATGATGTAAGAGCTGATTGATGCAAATTAAACTAACATCTTTTCTCTCCTTAAATTAGGCTAGAGATGGGAATGACTATAGTTTAGGACTAACTCCAACAGGAGTCCTTGTTTTTGAAGGCGAGACCAAAATTGGCTTATTTTTTTGGTAAGCAGAATCAATGTCAGGGACACTTAACTGTTATTTTGTTTCATATTGAGTTACCGTATAAAAGACATTTGGAATTCAAATAGTTCTGAAAAGCTTTTATATGAAAAGCAACTGCTCTTGTCATACACTCATTCTTTTTGTTTCTTCTCCCCAGAGGTAATATATAACATTTTTCTGTGTTTTCCATTAGTTTCAAGGTATATCAAATTATCTTTTTTTTTTTTTTTTTTTTCAAAACCAGGCATTCAACTCAGACCCTTGTGCTTGCCAGGGAAGTGCTATTCCACTGAGCCATCTCCCTGGCCTCAAATTATCTCTTAATATTTTACATTTTTTATATTTTTGTTTTGTTTGTTTATTTATTTATTTGGTATGGGGTCTTGTTATGCAGCCCAGACTTGTAATGAGCCTCCTATTCTCAGCCTTCCCAGCGCTGGGATTACAGGAGTACGCCACATGCCCAGTTTTGGTAGCCAGCGCGGCATGCCTGGGGTTCCAGGGCCAGCATGGCATGCGGTACTGGGGATTAAACCTGGGTCCTTGCACTTGCCAGGCAGGTGCTCAGACCACTGAACTATCTTCTTCAGCCCCTTGTTTTTTACAGTAGTGGAAATGAACCCCAGAAGCTTTCGTATTGAATCACTTCTCCCAGTTATTTTTGTTGCTTGAGAAAGGGTCTTACTGAGTTGCCCAGGCTGGGTTGAACATGCAGTCCTCTGGCCTCAGCCTCCCAGATTGCTGGGATTATCGATATGTACCACTGTACCCAAATACGTTTCTGTTTTTATTAAGTGTTATTAACATGGACTCCTCCCTTTGTGTGGTTGTGTTACTATTTTTACTATTTCTTTTTCCATAGATACAGTACTCTCTTTGTCCACTCTTGTGTAAGCAGGGGGATGTTAGATCTTGTTTTGTTTTTTTAATTCTAAAAAGCTTGAATCAGAATATAGTATTTACATTATGTTTGTGTAGAGCTTAGGGAAGTGTACCAGTGTTAACACACATAATCCAGAATGGCCTCTGTCGCTCTGGCCTTATGTAGAAGTCCGGATGGTTATCTCAGAGCCCTCCTGCCCTCACTCGAATTCACTTCCCTGGAGGGACTCTTGATAGATTTGAGGGAAACACCTTTCTGTTTGCTCCTAGATGAATGAAGAAGTGAGGATTTATCTCTTCAGACTTTGGATGGTAATTCTCTGGCCCATCCATGCTACCCTTAGGCGGATGAAAATGCTGCGTGCCCATAGAACGTTTTAGGTAGAGGAAAGTACATCCTCATGAGATTGGTGTGAGAACTGAAGACTAGTCAATGTAGTGAAAATCACAGTGCTTTTAGATTCATAGTTCATAGAAGTAGAGTTCAAATGTAGCCAGTGGTTTAGAATTTTTCTAGTAGGTGGAATGGTAGAAATGGAAAGTGAGCATGAAGAGAATTACTGGAATTTTTTGTTTTTAAATTTTAAGATTCATTTCCTGAGTGGGGTGTGGCATGCCAGTTTTCCCTGACTCTGAATACCTTACACCCACAATGTAAAGGAAGAGAAGCTTAATTTGTTTTGTAGTTTCAAGGAATTCAGTCCTTGGTCTGCTGGCTCCGAAGCAGAAACATTATTGAAGGTATGGCAGTGGGATAGTGCTTACCTCATGGTGACTTGAGAGCAGAGAGGGGGACAGTGCAAGAAAGGAGGATGAGGGACCATACTATAGAATGAGGCTTGAAAGTATAGTCTGGGGTGCGACACCATATGAGACCAAGGACAGGCTGCAAACATCATGGTGCAAGAACATGACACAGTAAAGATGCTCAGGTCATACCACTGTGACCCACCCACACGCGTCCAGAAGGTTGTGTACTAATTATTCTGGCAGCTCTCAAGCCAGTGAAGTTGATATTTTAGCTTAATTGTCGCACTCCTATAATCACGGCCACTGAGCAGGATCAGGTGGTAGGACTGTTGAGTTCGAGTACAACCTTTACACATTAGCAAGACTTACATTAGGATTGCCATAGAAAATAGAATGGAAGACCCTAGTAGGTAATGTTTTTCTTTATACTTAAAAAAAAAGCTTTATGGTCTTTTAGTTCCTGTAGTGCTCCTTTAACACTGAAAGTTTTACCCAGGTTTGGGGAATTTCTTAAGAGGGATTTATGAAATATATAGATTTTTTTTTTTTTTTTTTTTTTTTTTTTTTTTTTTTTTTTTTTTTTTTTGCATTTTAGGGAAGGGTTTACAGGGTGTTCAGGGTTTCACTACTAGATCGGACTTATAGTGATCCGCCTGTTTACAGCTTCCCAAGAGCTGGGATTACAGGTGTGTGCCATCACGCCCAGTCTCAGTTGCTGTCTCAGTGTACCCTGAGGGTGGGGCCAGCAAGGTAGGCCCAGGGATCAAATCCTCAGTGCCTGAGCCTGCTTGCAGGCGCTTTAATCCACTGAACTCTTTGGCCAGCCCTTCATATTCTTTTTTCCATTGATATTGTTAATGTCTGATATATGAGCAACATCAGTTTTGTGACAGGTTATGTTTAACCTCTTATCAGTATTCCTTTCAGAAGTTTAATGATTAAGTATACTTAGAAGAAAAAACATTTCTAACCTGGCTGTTGGATCTCATTATTATAGGCCAAAGATAACCAGATTGGATTTTAAGAAGAATAAATTAACCCTAGTGGTGGTAGAAGATGATGAACAGGTAGGAATTATAATTGCATTTACGTACTTAATAATTTACTTACATTCTGTGTAATGTGGTGACACATGGGAACTATATCTCAGTGTGTGAAAAAGAACATAGTGCAGAATCCTCGTAGTTAATTGTGGTCATTTCCGATTCAGTTCACACCATCCTTAAAATATAACTTTCTGGCAATAAAGATTTAAAATAATACAGAAGTTTTTGTTTCTTCACTAATAATATATTTCAGGTTGGAAGAAGTTGCATTCATGTGACTTTATCCTTTTATTTGATCAAAAAGGTTAATCAGAAAGATCTACCTAAGGGCTGGGGAGATGGCTTAGGCACAAGGGCCTGAGTTCAATCCCTGGTTCCGCCAAAAACAAACTAAACCGGAAAGATCTACCTAATATTTAATAAAGCATTTTGAACTAAGGATTTCTTTTTTTGTTTTTGTCAGTTAAGATTCGTTTTCTAATTTGATACACATACAGAAGCATCTCAGATGCACTGTGCCAGGTAAAAAGCCAGACTTGAAGGATTATATGCTATTTGGGAAAGGCAAGCCCGTGGGAATAGAGAACAAATCAAGATTTCTACTTCAAATTTGGAATTTGACTACAAAGGAACAGTCAGGAGCATTTTTGGGAATGAGAGAACACCTATTCTGTAACCTGATTTTGTTGGACTCTATAACTCACAGAATTATATGCCTAAAATCTTAATGCATGCAAATTAATAAACTTTAAGATGTAGGATGTAAGAATATGGTTGCATTAGACAATATATTAGCAGTTGTTGAATATACACATTGTTTATAGTTGTTAATTTTTCTGTACATGTAATTTTTTGTTTTGTTTTTTTTGTGGTACCAGGGATCAAACTCAGGACCCTGTGCACTTGCCAGGCAGGCGCTTACACCACTGAGCTATATCCCAGACTTCCAATATTTTTGCAATAAAATTTTGTAGTGATTGGAAGTTATTTTTCACTTTCTGAGGTAATTTCAGTATTTCCTCCCATTTTTAAATGACCTCCTCTATTTTTTCTAGCTTTTATTATATAGGCATATATTCTGAACATATAATTCACAGAATTATATGTCTAAAATCTTACTGTATGCAAATTAATAAACTTTAAGACACAGATATACAGTGCCTGCTTAGACGCTCAGGGACCAGGGTTCAATCGGGGTGTGTCATACCAACCCCACCCCCAGGGTGTGCTGAGACAGCCATTGAGATTGGGCATGGTGGCGCGCCTGTAATCCCAGTGCTTGGGAGTCTGAAAAACAGAAAAGATCACTGCAAGACCTATCTGTGAAGTGAGACCCTGTAGACCCTGTACTAAATACACATAAAAAAGAAGACATGGATATAAAGATAGGGATAAAATCTATCCTTATATCTTCATTTATAGTTTATAATTCATTTTTTCCTCTATTATTAGAAGTAATGCATTTTGTCTGTACCAGTGTGAAGTCTCATAAGCACTAGGTGAAAGTTAAAAGTGTATGAATTATGCTGAACCATTGGCAATATTGGATTTAATTTTTTAAAATTTTGCTCAAAGTGTAATCTTACTATTTTAAATTTGATTTTCTTTTAGTAGTTACAGATGTTGGCTTTTGATCTTGTTTTCTTTTTACTGATAATTTTTCTGTTAATTTTCTTATCTATAGATAGCATAAAAATACAATATAACAATATCATTGTAAATTCCACAAATATGAATTAGCAAGAGGCTGAGACCAGGTGTTTCTGTATGACATGATAGTAGCGTTCTGATGATGTTCTCTTCTGTGGTTATTGTGGGTATAAGTTAGGCTAATCATATGTAATAACTGAGAAAAAGAAAAAAAATACAGCACAGTTAAAATCTCCTATATGCTCAGGTAGTTATTTTTTTCCTTTCAGAGTTTTGATGCTGATAATAAGGTCATTTTTTTCCCTAATAAGAAAACCTCTTGGAAAATTATCTTTGAATTTATGTATAAAACTTTAGTAGATTTGGTCAGCGTTGGTAAAAATTTTGTTTTTTATTATTTTTTTAATTAGTACAGGTTCTACAGGGTCTCATTACACAGATTGAAAAAGTCTCCCAAGCACTGGGATTACAGGTGTGCATCACCACACCCACTCTCATTAGCCATCTCAGCACACCCCGAGGCTGGGCTGGCACAGTATGCCGGGGATCGAACCCCAGTCCCTGCATCTGCCTAAGTAGGCGCTTTAATCTGCTGAGCTATCTGGCCGGCCCTAGTAAACATTTTACAAAGCATTAGTTTTATCAGAACCTTAGTTGTCTCGGGTCTCTGCTTCATCACAGAAAGTTCTGCGATTCAGTGTATGTGGGCATTCTGTTTTGACTTTAACTTGTTCAGATATGACATAAGGAAACCAGATGCTTGTATCCTGAACAAGACTGAGGGAAGTGTATTTTTTTAACTTATTGGAATCAGTAGAGATAGTCCATGTTCTCAAGGAATTTGAATACAGTAAGAATATCCAGTTAGTGAAGAATAAATATATTGTTTTCATGCACTAAGATGCTGTGTAGCCGAAAAGTGTTTATTAACATGGAAAAACACTTCATGTTAAAGCAAGTAAATTTTGAATGTAACAGTTTTTATGCCTCGCCTTTTTTTTTTTTTTTTTTTTTTTTTTCAGTACCAGTGATTGAACTCAGGACCCTGCGCTTGGCAGGCAAGTGCTTGTTCTACTGAGCTATTTCCCTGGCACCTCGACTTTTTTTTTTCTAACACAATAGTTTCTATAGAGAAAAGTTTACATATATTTCAAACTTCTTAGGTGTGTTAACTGCAAAGGGATAATAACTTTGGATGGTTTTAATTTTTTACTTGTTTTCCTGGACATGTATTTTTTATATGTGTACAACACATAATAGTACTAAGTATGTATTTATTAGGGGGCAGATGCCAAAGAATAGGGAGATAAAGGGATCCTAGTACTGACTTACTAGGTGCTGTTTTTAATTTGTGGTTTGCTTAGGTCTTAATGTACAGAATTGTTTTTAATTCCTTTGTGAAGGTGAAGGTGTGACTATCATAGAGTTTTATCTTGTAAAAGCTCGTGTATTTGTAGCCTAGTGTGGTGGTACGCGCCTGTAACCCTAGCATCAGGAGGTTAAGGCAGGAGGATCACTGTGAGTTCAAGGCCAGCCTGTATTACACAGTGAGACGCTGTTTCCAAGACAACCATATACTCCTGTATTTCTGACTCATTGCAGGATAAAAAGGAACAATGATTATTTTTATCTCTGTTCTCAAAGAGATCATTAACATTAAGCCTCAATTTCAAAATCAAAGTATATTATAAAGAATGTATAATTTTACTGTTTTTCTTCAATTCAGTAGTCATATTTTAATGATCAAGAGTGTCAGCTGTGTAGTATTTTTTTGTTTAGCCTAAAAACTGCACACCTGAATTAGCTAATATTCTTGCATAGATTTCATTTTATTTAGTACATTTAATAATTGAAAATATGAAAAATTATGCAGGGCAAATTGTCTCCAGTCTCCTCCTGTGTAATGCGCTCAGTATTACTTATTTTATCAATTTTAAGTCACATTGTTTAAAAAACATTGTAACACCTCTGAAAATATTGGGATACATCTTACAGTAGGGTTTGCCTTAAAAGTTGGTTTTTTGGTTTTTGGGTTTTTTTTTTGTTTTGTTTTGTTTTTTGTTTTTTTGTATTTAGTACAAGGTCTTCAGGGACTCACTACACAGATTGGACTTGCAGCGATCCTCCTGTTTTCAGCTTCCCATGTGCTGGGATTACAGGTGCGCCACCACGCCCAGCCTCAGTTGCCTTATCAGCCACCCCAAACTTCCGACCCCTGTGGCTACCTAAGCAAGCACTCAGTCCTTGCCTTAAAAGTTTTGTCAAGAAGGCAATAATTGTCACATAATTATCTTTGCCCTTCTGTGTGGGAATTTAGCAAATTCAATGAGATTGTATTCACTGTTAGTACTACAGGTGTTAATTTCAGTTTCTGCTTAAAATGGGTTATAAGTAAGGCTCTGTGACTTATTGAAATCAGTTACTGTGAATGCAGAAAAATCCTTCCAACAGATTTGTGGGAAGTAAATTTGTTGCCCCTGTTGAAGTAATTAATGTTTTTGGAGATTGACTTGTTTTATGTTTTTCTGTATTTGCTTTTGCCAAGTTGCAACCTCATTTGCTCATCACAGTATTTGGTCTTACTCACTTTACCCTGCATTCCAAACTATTTAATCAGAAAAGCTCATCTCCAGGATTCATTCGTAAATGAAATATATACTACCCCTTTTTAGCCAAATCTAAAAAAGAGGATTCTAAAAGTAAATGAAACAGGTGATAAGTTTTGTAAGTTTGAAGTCTTACCATTGAGATATATGCACAGGTTGACCTGGTCATATAGATTGAAAGGAAAGCAGTGATGGAATATTTTTAAAAGTCTCTTGCTAGCAGAGAGGCTAGTCATATCATTAACAAACGAGTTAAATGATTCAGAAGAGTCAGGGTTTTTTTGTTTTGTTTTGTTTTGTATTTGTATTTTAGGGAAGGGTCTACCAGGTGTTCAGGGTCTCACTACTAGATCCAACTCAGTGATCTGTTTACAGCCTCCCAAGAGCTGGAATTACAGGTGTGTCATACCACACCCAATCTCAATTGCTATCTCAGCACCCCCGGGGCAGGTCCCAGAGATCGCACCCCTCGCCCCTGTACCTGCTTGCGCACGCTTTAATCCGCTGAGCTATTTGGCTGGCCCAAGAGGCAGATTTTTAATGTGACAATAATTAGGTTATTTTAGTAATCTAAAATTAAAAATGATCTTTTAAGAATAAAATCCTGGGAGTGTGTGGGACAGCTTCCGGCTACCCTGCGCCAGCGGGACTGACTACTGGTCCCAGCCCAGGCACAGCGTGGGTGACACCCTCTTCCACGCCCTTGTGACCCCCCCACCACTCCGCAGCACCTCCCCCACCCCGCCCACAGAGTAGGAATTTCGGCTGCGTTCCAGGAACCCCCAGACCCAGTGAGTATATGGGAGAGCTGCCTCTCCCCCCTACTCCACCTTGTCCCTTCCAGGCTCAGCTCAGGCCTGGCATACGTGCCTGGGGTGTAACCCTGCAGTTGCAATCCCTGCAGAGATTGTAGAGGATAGAACCACCCAGCTAATCCAGGAGGAGAACATCTTGCCACAGGGGCACAACAGGTTCACCCTCAAGCAGCAGGAAGGACCTGAGCACAGCAGCCAGACCCAAGCCAGGCACAGCTGGATAAATCCAAACTTTGTAGATCTGCACCTGAGCCTCAGTACTTGCTAAGGTTATAACTACAATGAAGATCTACAACAAAGG
>NW_004524590.1:10487376-10493772 GCF_000260255.1 Octodon degus | reverse complement strand
AAATAAAAGAAAAAAGAATAAAATCCTGTTTTAAGAAAATACATTTATCATTTAATTGGTAGCATTTTTATTGGGACATAAATAATAGTGCATCTTAAAATTGATTAGATTTGTTCAAATGCTAACTTTAAATATCTTTTCAAGGTCAAGGGTGTTTTATACATACATGCATAATATTTTTATTCATTCATTCTCACAAGTTAGCATACTAGTATACTGCAATCTACTTATCCTCAATAAGTTTACATTTTATATTTTTAAAATAGAAAAAGTTAAAATATAAACTAAAACTGCACAGTACTGTAGTATATTGATATATCCTAATTTATTTAACCATGTCTCATTTAGTTAACATTTGTTCATGATTTGTACTTTGCCAAGTGTATCTATGCATAATTTCCTACAAGTAGATTTGCTCAGTCAAGGTTATGAACATTTATTCCGGATAAAGGTTCTGCCAATTTATACCAACTTACTTTCTCAGAGAGGTTATTAAAAATTTTCAGAAGGTGAAAAAATAAGATTTCATTGTTGCTATTTTGTTATTATGAATGATTGAACATTGTCATAAATGTTCATTATTTGAATTTTCTCCAAAAAGTCTTTTCAGGGCCGGGAAGATAGCACAGTAGAATAAGAGCTTGCCTGGCAAGCACAAGGGCCTGAGTTCAATCTCCCTGGTTCTGCCAAAAAAAAAAAAAAAAAAGAAAAAAGAAAAAGAAAAAATAGATAGATAGATAGATATTTCTTTACATTGTTCGCTCATTTTTCTTTGTGTTATTGGTCTTTTTTATATAGATTTAGTTGTTGGTGATATTCATTAAAATTTGAATATTTTTTCTTTAATACCTTATAGTGTTTTTTGCCATGTGCTTTATTTTTATTTATTTATTTTTGTTGTTGGGGCCTCACATATGCTCAGTCAGTGAGTTATATTCCTGATCTCTGAAAGTTTCTATATAGGTGAATATATCAGTTAACAATGGCTTGTAAATTTTTGTTTCATGGAAATATTTTCTCTTTTTTGAAGTTGTATACTTTTCTGTTTGTTTCAGAGGGGGCATTGGTAAATGTCATTAAAGTACAATACAGACTCAGATAAATACACAAAGAGTTTGCCAGATTTTCACATGCATTTTTATGACCAACATTAAGAAATAGAATGCTGCAAGAATAAGAGAAATTCCTTTGTGCTGCCCACAAAGTAGTCTTCCATTGCTAATTATTTTACCTTCAGCATCATAGATTAGTTTTTACCTACACTTTGAATTTTGTATCTGGTTTCTTTCTTTTTTTTCTTTATCAGTAGCAAAATTTTACTAAAAGTAGGAAAGAAACATGCTCTGCAAAGTGAGTTTGCACCAAGGAAAAGTAAAAAAACATGCATATGCAAGAGAAAGCATGGTGCCCTGGTTCCTTTATCTTAGTACTGTATTTGTGTGTTTTAGTCATGGTGAGTAGTTACAGTTGGCACGTTCTTACTGTTGTAGTATTCCATTTATGAAAAGACAGGAATTACTTTTCATTCTGGTGCTCCTGGGTGATGGGAATTATTTTCAGTTTTCAGCTATGAAAAAGTAAATTCTCGATACTAGGGTCTGCTTTGATAACTGGTCATCTGTTTTCCAAAGTGTTCCCACCAGCCATGTTATGTTTCTGCCTTGGCTTTCTCCTACCCTCTCTCCTAAGCCTTCTCTCTTTCCTTCTCTCCCTTCCTTTTACTTTCCCCTTGGGGAAGCAAATATTTGGTGTTCAAGATCATCATCATGAGGAGCTGGGCATGGTGGTCCACGTTTGTAATTTCAGCATTCTGGAAAGCTGAGTCAAGAAGATCACAAGTGTGATCTGAGCCTGGGTAACATGGACACCTAGGGAAACCCTGTCTCAAAAACAGAAAAGCTCAGTGTGGAGATGCACAGACTCAGAGGCTAAGGAGGAAGAGCACCACAAGTTCCTTGGCTACATAGCAAGTTTAAGCCAGCCTAGGCTACATAGCGAGACCGTGTCTTTAAATAAATGCATACACACACACATCCATACATGCATACATACTTTAAAAAGAAATCAAAAAGGGTTTGAATGTGAAGCCTCACGTGCTGAGAAAGTGCTTTACCACTTAGCTGCATCCCTAGTCCCTAAATTATGTACTTCTATGAATGGCAGATGAATCCTCATTTTATGTTTTTCAAATAAATGAGATCAAATAAGGAGAAGGCATACACTTAGGAATAAATTTATATTAGCTTAGAGAATAGCTTGATTTGAACTCTACCTTTTTATGTAGATAGCTGTTAGAAAAAAAAAAAAGTTCCAAGCTGGGGTTGTAGTGCAGTAATAGCACTTGCCCTAGATTTGATCCCTTGTGCTCCGAAAGAACAAACCGAAAGGCGATGAATTTCAGGGAGCAAACGTAGATGCTTGATTACTTGTTTCTTAGTATGGCTGTGGTTGTATATATCTCTCAGAAATGGGAGACAGGACTGTTTAAGCTAGTGGTCATCTCTAACATTCTTTTTTTTTTTCAGGGCAAGGAGCAGGAGCATACATTTGTCTTTAGACTGGATCATCCAAAAGCATGCAAACATTTGTGGAAATGTGCCGTGGAGCATCATGCCTTTTTCCGTCTCCGAGGCCCTGCCCAGAAGAGTTCTCATCGTTCAGGATTTATTCGACTAGGATCACGATTTAGATACAGGTTAATTTTAATGCCATCTTTCTGTATCTTTTATTCTTTTATGTAAGCTGACTTCTTGTTTTACAGTATGGAAAATAAAGCATGGAATAATTAAGTGGCTTGGCAAAGTCACCCATTTGCCAGGATTAAAAAAGTGATACACTTCTTGGCTACAATTTCTTGAATAGATGTCAAGTCATACCTTTCTTGAGGATTTTTTTTTTTTTTTTTTTTTTTTTAATGTATTTGGTTCAGGGTCTCACTACGCAGCGCGGGCTCCTAGTGATCCTGCTGCTTTCAGCCACTCCAGTACTGGGATTATAGGCATGCGCCACCACACCCAGTCTCGGTGACTGGCTCAGCGCCCCTTGGGGCAGGACTGGCACAGCATGTCTTGCCAGGGATCAAACCCTGGTCCCTACACTTGCCTAAGCAGGTGTTTAGTCCACTGAACTATCTCACCAGCCCTTGAAACTTATATGTTAACCAACTATCAGTTTATATTCACTTTGTGGCTAGTTTTATGGATTCTCTGTCTAGTCAGTAGAATACCATACAAGAGTATCTTGCTCTAAGTAGGATTAATCTGAATAATATTTGTGGCTTTTATTAACATGAAGTTCCATTCTTACATATTTCTTGTTTGCTTGTCATGGGTTAGAAATGTTTCAGATTACATTACACTATTGCAAGTTACTAGTTTTGACTTTTCAACATGCTGTGGATATCAGTGTGAGTTAAGGAATGGGTGATACTAATGATGTGGCAAGTCAGTTGTGTATAATTCATACAAGAGAGCTATTTTTTACCTTTTAAAAATGGGAAAACTTTCTTAGAATTGAAATGGAAATCAAAGAAGCAGGGTAATAGCTTTTTGAGTGCTTTTGGAAAATTATTCTGATAAGCATATCATAATTGGAAAAGTAGCTGATAATCTTGTTCTAATTGTATGCTTTGAACTGAGGAGTGTAGATGAAAGGGCATTTGACATTCTAGAGTTAGCTGCAAGGTTCTAGATGATGTGCATGCTTCAGAAATAGCAGAGGTTGGGATTCGATCCCCAACATGCCATGGTGGCACACACCTGTAATCCCAGCACTTGGGAGGCTGAAAACAGGAGAGTCACTATGAGTCCAATCTATGTAGTGAGACCCTGTACACACTGTACTAAAACAGAGAGAGAGACTAAAATACAGACAGACAGACAGACAGACAGACGGGGGGGGGGGAGGAAGAAGAGAGAGGAGAATGGAGAGAAGAGAGAGAGGAAGAAGAGAGAGAAGAGGAGAGAAGGGAGAGAGAGAGAAGAAAAGAGAAGAGAAGAAGTAGCAGTGGAGTCTGTTGTGTATCTCACACAAGCCTGGCATGAAAGAATGAAGAGGTAAAAAGGGACATGTTAAGATTAGTAGTAGTAGTTCCTTCTGGGCAAAGTTCATCTATGTCTGGTTACTGCAAGCTTCAGACTTTTCTGTTAACTTGCTTTAATTTAGTGGGAAAACTGAGTATCAGACTACAAAAACCAGTAAGGCAAGAAGATCAACATCCTTTGAAAGAAGACCCAGCAAACGATATTCTCGGCGAACTCTACAAACGAAAGGTGAAGTAAAGCCTGTCTCCAAACACTGGTCTTTCTGACATTTTATCATATACTGATATTGTTCACTGGAAAGGAAATTACCTGAGTCTCTGTAAGTCTATTCCAGTCAACCAAAGTACTCCTCTGGCTGAAAAAGTTCTGTAAGCTACACACAAGGGGAAATAGCCTATATTGTTAGCTGAGATTAAACTTTATATTAATGCAGATGGTATTGTGAGATTGTATTCAATTTTTTTATTACCTATATTAGATTTTCTATAGAACAACGTTTTCTCTCCCTTTTTGACTGAACAGATCCCATTCATAATAAGATTTCTTTTTCTCTTTTTTTTGGCACAGGGAATCTAACATAGCCTCTTGCTTGCCAGGCAGGTGCGGGGCTGCTGAACTATAGCCCCATCCCAACTTTAGGAATTTTTAAAAGCATGTGATATACACATTTTATTTATTTATTTATTTATTTATTTGGCACCAGAAATTGAGCTTAGGACCTTGCACTTGTACTGAGCCATATCCCTGGCCCGGATGGATGGATGGATGGATGGATGGATGGATGGATGGATGGATGGATGGATGGATGGATGGATGGATGGATTTTTATATGGGGTCCTGCTGCACAGTTTGGACTTGTAGTGATCCTCCTTTCTCAACCTCCCCAGTGCTGGGATTACAGGCATGAGCCACCATGCCTGGTTTTGGTGGTCAGCATGGCCTGTAGTGCCAGGGATCAAATTGTTTTTTTGTTTTTTTGCAGAACTGGGGATTGAACTCAGGCCCTTGCACTTGCCAGGCAAGCGCTTATTCTACTGAGCCATCTCCCTGGCCCCCAGGGATCAAATTTGGACCTTGCAGTTCTCAGGCAGGAGCTTAGACTGCTATCTCTTCAGCCCAGTGTAGACATTTTAAATAAAAAGTACTGTATTATTAAGACTTCTGTTAAATGTAGTTTAAAGTTCAATCATCGATATATATCTTCTGTACGTATTTCCAAATTATGTAAGATGCTTCAATTATAGAAGAAAACCATGGCTCACTTTGACAAAGTAATTAAAATTTATCTTTGAGTTTGAACCTGAATTTGTATTGAAATACAGATTGAATTTTAATTATGTGTGTTGTCCAAAAATAACTGCCATGATCTAATATTTGGCATTATTTTTTAAATTGTAATTTTGATGTGGCTAAAAATTAAATAATATATAGCTAATTTTTTTTCATTTGTGGTATTATGGCTCAAATCTAAGGCCTTGCAGCATATAGCTATAAATTAAATCATCTTAACTTGTGGTGGTTTAAAACCTAAGTTAACCCTTGTTTTCCACTGGCAGTGATTCAGAAACAGTCAACTTATACTATATGGCTTATAGATAGTTTAGTTTTTAAAAGGAAAAATAGATACTTAACACATTATTTTAAGAGTGGAAATAATTGCCATTATTAACTTTACCTGTGTGACCTCTAAAATGCTTTTGTAAATTGAAGGTTTAAAAATCTCTGGCTGGGAAACATGACTTTTATACAGCAATAAATCAAGGCTTTACTTTGAGGAATAATGAAGCCGTTTATCCTGTACAATGAGACTAATGTGAGTTATCATTTTATTTTCTCAGCAAGTACACCAAAACCTGAAGAACTCAGGTGAGTAACGTCTTGAAACTAGGAATTGATTTAGAATATTTTGGAAATGTATGTAATTGCTGCCATTGTGGAAGACTAACTGTCAAGCTGTCCCTCAGTGTTAGAGGAATAGCAGGGAACAAATTACACACTGAACCAGATCAAATTGACAAGAAAAATGAAGCAGTTTAAAGAAATGAAGAATGGATGGGAGTGGGTATGGTATGAGAATGACATTCATTACTGCCAAGTGACTAAGGATATAAAGATGAATTATAATCCTTACACATAAGTACCTCAATTAACAAAGATTGATTTTTGCAAGAAGGCAGTTTTATTTTTAGGATAAATCGCATTTGATTGTGGTGTATAATCTTTTCTTAAATATTGCTGAGTTTATTTTGCTAGTATTTTGGCCTAAAATTTTTGTGTATGTCTCAGGCTTATTTCGTATCAGCTATCATACTTTAGCAGAATATGTTTGTAATGATTCTCTCCTATTTTTTGA
>NW_004524590.1:10486552-10487276 GCF_000260255.1 Octodon degus | reverse complement strand
AATAATCCATCACCTGCAAGATGATGCAAAGATGAACAATGTGAGACTAATAGGCATCAATGAGAAAGAAGGAGTCAATACAAATGACATTATAAAAATGTGGGCAGAAGTAATAGCAGAATACTTCCCAAATACGAGGAAACAATCTGACATTCGGGTAACCGAAGTATACAGAATGCCAAGTAACCTCAATCCAATGAAAAACACCGAGACATATAATAGTCAAGATCCCAGAAATTCAGCACAAGAATAATATACTGAAAGCCGCTAGACAAAAGAAGCAAATCACGTTCAAAGGAAAACCTATCAGAATTATGGCCGACTTCTCTTCACAAACCATGCAGGCAAGAAGAGCTTGGAGCAGAGTGCTTCGGGTCCTCTATGAAAGCAAATTCCAGCCCAGACTACTATACCCTGCAACACTCTCAAGTTTGATGGAGAAGTGAAATACTTTCATGACAAGGAACAGCTAAAGAATTTCGTGATGACAAAGCCAACCCTACACAAGCTACTGAAAGATGTTCTAGAGAGGGACAAAAACAGTCAGAACTCCATGAGTGAGATCAGAAGCAACCAACTAAATAGGGCAAACAATTAAACACAGGAGAAAAAGGATTAAACAACACTGTTGTGTCAACCGTAAGTCAATGCATCCCAATTCTAACCATCAACGTAAATGGACTCAATTCGCCAATTAAGAGAAATAGACTGGCATAGTGGATTA
>NW_004524590.1:10475501-10486157 GCF_000260255.1 Octodon degus | reverse complement strand
ATGTGGTGCTGGGGGATTGAACCGCGGTCCCTGTGCTTTGCTAAGCTTGTTCTAAGTACGTGCTTTAGACCACTGAGCCATCTCACCAGCCCCTTTTGAGACATTTTAAAGAATTGGTTTTAATTATTCCTTAAATCTGTGGTAAAATTCTTCAAAACCATTTGGCCTGGGTTTCTCTTCTGTAAAGTTTTAAAATTTTTAAACTGACTCTGCTATTATAGATCTATCCAGATTTTCATTTTGAATCAGTTTGGGTGTTCATCTTTCTAAAATTCCTCAGCGTCATTTGGCACACAGTTCATACGACTCAGTTTTCCTTTCCAGTACTGTACTGCCTCTTATTCTTTTTTGATTTTACTAATTTTGTTTGTGGTTAAGCTGGAGTTCCTACTTTTTTTTTCTTTGACACTTTCAAATAGAATCAGATTTTGGTTTCAATGATTTTTTTTTCCCCCCATTCATTTTAATGTTCACTTTAGTGGTCCTTCTGTTTCATTTAGGATTTAGTTGAGCTCTTTATTCTGGTGTGTTTTGTTTTGCGGTACTCGGGATTGAATGCAGTTCATGGCAGGATGGTACTCCACCACTGAGCTAACACCTCAAGCCTCTTGATAGGTCTCATTCTGTTGCCCAGGCTGTCTTGCCTTGGCCTCTGGAGTAGTTGGGGTTGTGGGTGTGTGCTTCTGCACCCAGCTTTTGTTTTTCCTTTTAACATAATCCAGTTACAAATTTTCTTCTAAAACTACCTAATTATATTCCATATGTTGTCATTTTTTTTGTTCATCTCAAATTACTTTCTAACTTATCTTACTATTTGAAACAACCTCTTCTATTTTTCTTACTTTTTTCTTTTTTTTTTTTTTCTTTTTTGTGGTACCAGGGATTGAGCTCAGGACCCTGCGCTTACCAGGAAAGCGCTTATTCTACTGAGCCATCTCCCTGGCCAACCTGTTCTATTTTTATGATTTATTGATTACTTAGGAATGTGTCGCTTAATTTCCCCATATTTGTGGATATCTTAATTTTTCTTCTAATTTTATTCCATAGTGATTAGAGAACAGACTATATGATTTGAGGGGTGTGTGTGTGTGTGTGTTGAATAGCTCCATTAATTCTAGTAATATATGTTATTATATGTAGTGTTATAAAGCTTTTCAAAACTGTTATGTATTAAGGTCTGCTAGAATGTCTGTTAAAGAATAAGATTCAGACCATACCCACAAATCTAGTTTCTTCTAAAATATATTTGTGCTGTTTTAGGGTATGAAATATTGTCTGCCTCACCTTGACATCCTATTCAGTTTTTTTCACTTGGAAAACTGTTACAGCCACACTCTGAGTAGTGAGTTACTACAAAAGCACTCTGCTTCTTTTGGACAAAGACTGCTCTCATATCTTTTTAGATGTTATCAGACAGACTATTAAAAATAACAGAGAAAAAGTAAAAGATTTTGTTTATTGGGAAAATTTAATTATGTAAAATAGCAAAATTTTGTGCCTTTTCGGGTTGTACTTTTATTTCCTTGCACTTATTTTTAAGTAAAGCTTTTAATAGAAACTTGGTGGAGATACTGTGTATTTTGTAAACATTCTATTTAATGGATCATGTCATGCTTTCCTGAAAAGGAGACTGAAACTATATCTTAAAACAATGGAAGAGTATCTCATAAAGTCTGTAGGAATATGTAAAAGGCATTAAGCCATTATATGATACGAAAAAGTCAGGCCTTACAGTGGCACCTCAGTTCACCAACTTAATTTGTTCCACAGTGTTCACTGATGTACAGTTTGCAAACAGAACCAAATTATTGGTAAGCAACAGTGTTCATGAACTATGGTACCATTGTATTTACAAGATAAAAGGTCCTCTAAGATTTAGTTGCTCTCCATTTGCAACTTAAAGGAGAAAGTTTATTTGGCTCCTGAATCTCACAGGGTTCAGTCTGCAGTTGACTAACTCCAAGGAAGAAGGGTGTAGTGAAGGACAGCTGCTTGTCTTGTGGCAGTCAGGAAGCAGAGAATGAAGGTGGGAGCTGGGGAGGGAGCAATTCCCTGCAAAGGCACACTCCCAGCAGCACTCTCTTCCACACAGTCCCTGCCACCCAACACCTCCTGTAGCTAGAACTCATCAGCGGACTGATACACTGCATGTAACTTCTGAATCCATAAATAGCCACACTTCAGAATCCATGAAAACTTTGGGAGCTGCTTTACATGCCAGTTGTAACAAAAATGTTCTGAAGTACATGTTTCTGATTATAAACTGGATATAAAAAGTCTCTTAGAATTGAAATTAACTTAAAAGCATTAGTAATGCTTTTGGTACAGGTTAAGAGCAGAAATTGGATACAATTTCAAAAAATTCATTGACATTCAAAAAAGCAATGACAACTTTTTTGTTTTTAATTAAGAATACCCTTTTAGAAAAGAAATGAAGAGAGAGCCCTAACTTTCCTGAAGGTTAGTGAGCACCAGTTAAAACAGTGTTTGAGAAAACCCATACTTGGACCTGCAAGCATGACCTTTTATTTTTCCCTTACAGTTCTGTTGGCATGAATGGTTTCACTCCAGTGAAGCATGGAAAACAGTGTTTTGAAAAGACAAAAACAGTTTGACATAAAAAGCATCTTGACCATGTACTCTCTAGTTCTAGATTTTTTAATTGGCTGATGGCAGTAATTTTCTTTACACTGCCGTCCTTATGCTGTTTTCTCCTTACACTGTTTGAAGACTTTCTTGTGAGTCTTGTTCAAAGTATATTAAGAAATGGTGACATTTAATGGATAGGGATAGCCAGCATATTAATTACTAATCAGTACTATAATTTTAAGAATGGGCTCTGGCCCAGGCTAGTCTCAAACTTAGGGGCTCAGTGATCCTCCTGCCTGTCAGCCTCCTGAGTAGCTGGAGCTAGATGTATACTGTTGTGTATGGCTTCTAGTTCTTTTTAGACAGACTGAATGAGCAGGGAGGAAAAGAAGAAGTAAGTAAGGGGCTATAGGAGTAAAAGAGGTCAGCTACCCACGTGATTATTTAAAAGGAAAAGTTATGACTAGGTTAGTTATGAAAAATTATTTAATAATTTCATACTCCTGAAAGTAAAACAGTATATTTAATTATGACAATAGTGCTTTCAGCAATTCAACTTACTTGAAAAAAAGAATCTATGATTTAGATAACTGATAAGCATTTTTTTCTTATGCTGCACTTATCTTTTATTCATCATTTCAATTCAAGTTATTGGGCCGGGGAGATGGCTCAGTGGAATAAGCACTTCCCTGGCATGCACAAGGGCCTGAGTTCAATAAGTTCAATCCCCAGTTCCGCCAAAAAAAAAAAAAAAAATCAGTTGACGTTATTCCCAGATAAACAGCTTCAGAGAACAATAGAGCAACCACAGAGTAGCACAGACTGGTGAATCTAATTTCTATAGTGAGCAAGCTGCATACAGTTTCAGTATTGTTCAGAATCATCATTTATTTACATTAGCATAATGTATCATAGGAAGAGCAACATAGTTAGTAAAAGGAAATTGTGCTTTATATGTATATTTTTTCAATTACCCTGGCATTGATCTACACTTTTTCTATTTCATTGACTTTGTAACTGATTTTAAGGTAAAATTACAAAGTTCTTAAAATGAATCTTTAAAAGTATATATTGGGGGCTTGTCCAATAGCTCAGTTGGTTAAAGTGCACTTGGACAAATGCAGTCAGGCACAGGGGACCACAGTTTGATCCCCAGCCCCAAAAGCTGCCCCACACCCACCCTTAAGGCAGCCAGAACTAGCTGAAAAAAAATTCCTAAAACTATACATTGTGGGCTAGCCAGATAGCTCAGCAGACTAAAGCACCTGCTTAGGCAGAGCGCAGCGGCCAGGGTTTGATCCCCGGCGTGCCATGCCAGCCCTACTCCTGGGGCACACTGAGAAGGCGAATGAGACTTGGTGTGGTGGCTAAAAACAGAAGGATCAATATGAGTCCGATTTGTGTAGTGACACCCTGTAGACATGTACTAAACACATTAAAAAAATGAACTATATATTGTAATTATGAAATTAATCATAAAAACTAATAAATTAGATTGAGGAAGGGGAAATCAGTTAGGTTTTAATAAAGGTTAGGCTTCATATTATTTATTGTATATTGGGTGAAAATGTAGAATAAAGGACCTAAGACTGGGTGTGGTGGCGCACACCTGTAATCCCAGCACTTGGGAGGCTGAAAAACAAGAGAATCACTGCGAATCTGATCTACATAGTAAGACCCTATACCCTATACTAAAAACATTAAAAAAGAAAAAAAGAAGAAGAATAGAGGACCTAGAAGGCTCGAAACATAAATGACAGTAAAAGGGAAGAAATGCTAATTACTCTAATTTGATCAGTACATCCTGTGTGCATATGTTGAAATGTCACACTATATCCATTACTAAGTGTAATTATTGCATGTTAAAAGTTTTTTAAACAGATTAGTCTTCATTCTCATGATTAGTATCTTAAAGCAATTTTTGTTGTTGACTGGTTGATGTTATTTATCACTTTTCTTTGTACTTTCGTTAATTATTAATGAATGTAATTCTCTTAAATCTTATGCACACTAAGGAACCTAAGGAGCAGGGAACAGCACAATTTGAGTTTGACTCCAGACAGTAGTAGTGCAAGTTCTGGTGACTTCACCTGGCTCTGCTCCTCCTTACCTGGTCTTTCAGTAGGCCTCTTTAAATCTGGAGTTCTTTCTTAATTGGTTGGGCTTCATCTTGAGTTAGTCTTTATTTTACTCTCATCCCCTAAGAAATAGTTCTGGATGGTGTGTTCAGATCTTGTCTTTCAGAAGCTTTGCCTTTAATAGAGTGACATTCAAGCAAGGTTATCCTGCTCTTAAATATTGCTCTGAAGAAGTGTGTGCCAGTAAGACACTCGCATTGACCTGCTTGTAAATCTTCTTGGTGTGCCTTATCCTTAAAGGAGCTTAATGATAAGTGTTTGATTGTACTTAATTGTGTTATCTCATTTTCCTGGAGGATAGTGCTGCCATTCAACCTGTAGATTATTTTCTCACTTTCAAGAAATTTTCTTCTGAAAACTTTTAATACATCTTTTATGTTAATTGTATTTTTACTTCAGAGATACCAATTATTGTGTTAGAATGTCTGAAGTTAACAGACTTTTTTCCTTCATTCTTATAGGGCAGTATTTGAGTTCCCATCTTATTGATTGTGGTTTTGGTTTTTTTTTTGGGGGGGGGGGTTGGCTATTTTACAGTTTCTGTTTGCTGATTGAGGGAGTTTAAAGTTTTTTGGAAAGGAGGACAGGTTGGATGGTGGCACAGAATACAGGATAAACTCAAAATTTTAAATGTTTTGTAACTCCTTTGGAGAGGAAAGTATGCATAGAAATTTCTGACTTTATAAAAGCCTTTGGAGTAATGAAATGTTGAGCTTTTGCTGACCATGGAAAATATTGAGTGCATAGGAATATATGTTATTGGTAAGTTTATGTGGGTCTTTCTTTAAAGAATTGTTTATGCTTTTCTTTGCGATCTTTGTCCAATGAATAAACAAAATTATAGTAAATGTCTAAAGCAAAATTAAGTGCTCACTTTGGCAGCATATATACTAAAGCAAAAATTAAATGCTTATGGCAACATCAAATGCGCAGCCTATGGAAAAGCAAGTGTTTGCCTAGAAATGTTTTCTGGGTATTTGACAATCTTAATTTTAGAAGTTACTGATAGATTTTTTTTTTTCTATAACAGAACATTGATATCTTTGAAACTATTTTCATTATTGTATGCAGTCTTAAATTTAAGTCCTGGAATTTTAGATCTAATTCCTTAATAGACTTTCCCCCTATTACAGTGCTCACAACAGTGTTTCAACCCAGAATGAGTCACAACAGGTAAGATATTATTAAGCTTCAAGTCACTAGAACATTGTAGTTAAAGTAAATAATACTAATTTCATTTTCTTTTCCTCATCTTTTAAGTGGCTCAGTAATGTCTAAGCCCTTATTTTAATTAGATCTGTTATAAATAGAACAGATGCTCTATAAAACATTTTCTGTCCCTATTCAAGAAAAGTTAAGAAAATACTAATCAGTTAAATTATCATCTCTAAGGTAATGCATAAGATTTATCACTATATGAATAGCATTCTATTTTCGTACTCTTTGTTGAGGAATAGATATTTTCTCTAAATGAAATATATGATCTTTATCATTTTTGTCCAAAGGCTTGGGGTGTGAGACCTGCTGTGCCTGTGATTCCTTCCACATCCTCTGGTCCTGTGCTGGTAGAAATAGAGAATCTTCCACGGAGTTCTAGGATGGATCAGCACGACAGGAAATGGTTTGTTAACTTCTCAAAACAAATTATTGCTTGCTTGACCATTTCTAAATTATATGCTGTAATCTTAGAATACTTTAAATATGGTTAAAAGCAAATTATTCATATTTGTGGGGTGACAAGCATGTTGAACAGTCAGAAGTGAGGAAAATAAGGTATGTGCATGAAGAAGGGAGTGCAGTTGTCTAAATGAAGAACATAAGACAGCTCTCTTTGTTTTGATAAGCATGATCTGGGAGTGGTAAATGGTTCTCTGTTGAGAAGACTTCCCTGCCAGTCACTAGAAACCTTTCCCAGATCCGTAGGAAAATACGTTTGTTACATATTTTTCCATACTACATGTACAGCTTTATAGATACATTTTCTGCAGTAAAGGGTAAATGTAAAGTCAAAAAGGAAACATGATTAGTCATAAAATAAAGAATGAATTATATCATATTTTAGAGATTCAGAGATCATTTGATGAGAACGAAAATGTTTCTTTAGGGCTTGGGAGAGATAGTTCAGTGGCATAAGCACCTGCCTCGCAAGTGCAAGGCCCTAATTTTGATCCTTGGTACAAAAAAAAAAAAAAAAAGTTTATTTGACTTTCTGAGTTCTTTTTCTAGATTAGTAATACACAAATATGAATACTTTGCTGCTTATTGATGAGCTTAATTCATCCTTTCCCAAATATATGTGGCTTTGGGGAGGTTGGTGCTGCTTGGGAATTATTTGATTGAGTGGTCATGTTGGGTGTTTCATCTATTCAAATTTTGTGTGTTATTAAACCAACTTTGATGATTTATCGGATTTTTCTCTTTCTCTCTTGCTCTTGGTTTAGTACCTGAAATGTAATGAGTTTCTGTGGTGATCTCAAGGTTTTGGTCAGCTTTCTGTGCAACCAGTTCTTCCCTCATGGTGGTGGTTCAACAGTGGTTGGTGATTATATTTAGTCTTTGCTGTGAAATTTTTATTTTTCATTATTACTATTGGCTTAACTAACTTAAGGGTGCTTTGCTTTTGGAGGGATATTTTTACTTCAGTTCCAAAAACTTTCGATTAAGAGCAGGAGGATTTCACATTTTTTTCTTTTTCCTTGGTAGTATGGTAAGGATACTTTCTGCGTGAGGACACACACTTAGTTTCAAGAATGAGGCCAACAAATGTCAAATTTTAGTCTTAAAGCCACTTTTGAAAGTTTAATTCCTTACTGAAAATACAGCTCCAATAAAATTTCTTTCCATTGACTCTTATTGACAAAAAAAAAAAAAAAGAAATACTGAGGTATCAACAATGAAAGGACTGTTTTCATATGTTTGTCTCTTAATAAAGAATGAGAATTTGGCTAGTTTGCATCCTTTATTCTGATGTTGAATATTTGAGTTTTTCCACCTTACTAGATACATATTTAAATCTGTTTGATTTGTTAAGGCACTACCCAGTTTTTTTGCTACAGCCTCTAAAGAGTGAATGTGTGTAGTGAATCTGATTGATTTTCAAGAAAAATGAAATATTTGGAACTATGTATCCTCCTTTTATGTGGGTGTGCTGAGAACTGCTTTTCTGAAGTGGAGTAAAGTGATGATCCCTAAAATCTGATGAGCCTCTCTGTGTTAACAGGGCATGGAACTAAATATGCTTCTGACGTGTCTTGGAACTAATGAATTCTCCTGCCTTATTTAAAAGACATTCTGTATTTAATTCTGTGTCTCTGCATGCTTTGACTTAAAAGAATGTAGAACATTCCTCCTTTAGAAAGTGTTAAATTAATAAAGTTTGAAGATACTCCCTAGGTTTGAACACTTGGGCAGAGTAATGGGCCTTCTTCTTCTTCTTCGTCTTCTTTTTTTTTTTTTTTTTTTTTGGTCTGTTTGAGCAAGGGTTTTGCTGTGATGTTAAGCCTGACCTTGAGCCCATTTGTAAGCCTAGGATGGTCTCAAACTCACAACAGTTCTCCTGCCTCAGCCGTCCAACGTGCTGGAGTTACAGGTGTGCATCAGCGCCCCAGGCAAGCATCTTGTTGCAGACAATTTACAGCAAGTGTAATCTAAATCTACCCCCTTTGGAAATCTTTAGCTTTTTGTTGCTGGTATGTTTTAAATAGTATCGTTACTTTGGTGGGTGACTTGATCTATCAAAATTTATCACATTTATGAGGAAACGTTTCATGTAATGTAAATATGCAAATTGTTTATAAATGAGAAAACTAAATAGTAGTTACAAATCTTTTTTTAAAAAATCTTACATTTATAAGGGAGAACATAAACCTTAATCTTCTAAATTTTTAGAGACTTAAATTGGAAATCATTTTTGTGAATCTAATAATTTTATTTTAGAAAGATTATTATTGTTTTTTTAAAAAGCCTTCCAGTTTGTTGTGAAAAATCCTTGTCTGTTTTCCTGAAGAAAAAAGTTAAACACTGATATTTTTGTTGAGTTAGAAAAATAACACACAAAAAAAATATTTTAGAGATATTTTATATTTGGGATGATTTTTTTCTTTGTAGTGGTTTAAAATAATCTACTTCCTTTTGCCACACTGAGAAATTCTGACTTGCTGACCCTTGGCCAGTTTTCCACGGGAGGACTGATCACACCTAACCCATAAATGCACGTCTGCATATTTGAATCCTCTAGGCTTACTCTATAGCACTGCAACAAAAACTACCTAATACCTTGTTGAATTGGTTCTTGGGGGGGGGCTTCAAATCTCATCAGAGTATCTGTACCTGTTTTATTTCATTTTGATGTCCTTTGAACTTTGCCTGAAAGATACAGTGATTCTCTATTGTTAATTGGGAACACTGATTGAAAAAAAATTATACAGCTTCTAAAGTTTTTTCAATGTTCTTGTTTACTAAGTGATTTCAGTTTTGTGAAATGCCTTAATTTGGGAGATAATTTTCACAATTGCTCTTCTCTACAAATGCCTTTATCCTTGTGTAGCCTTCACCTTACAAAATATTTAATTCAGTAGATTGTGAATTTTTCTCTCTTTTTTTTTTTTTTTTTTGGCCAGATCTTGCTACGTAGTTTAGGCTGCCTTGAACTCACCATATAGCTCAGGCTGGCCTTCAAATTGCAACTGGCCTCCTGAGTTCCAGAATTAACAAATATGTATCACTATACTCTGGCCTTGAATATTTATTTCTTTTCATATGAACCTAAAAATTTCTACTTTTGAATTTTATTTTTTGGAGCAATAGCAGGGACAGATACAGAATGTCTTTCTCTCTGTGAAATTTCCTCTTTAACTAATTTATGTAGCTAATTCTGATTGCTCGCACAAATTGATACTTTTCCATTATGTGTAATTTCGTGGATTTCTGCCCTTTGTGCTTGAATATTGCTGCATAGAGTTGATGTCGGCAGCAGCTCAGAGCAATGGTGCAGGATAATCGCGTCGCTTGTTTCCTTATTACCTCTTTCACATCTGTTTTCTCCTGTTCCTGTTCACTAACTCTGCTCCCTTCCCACTCCCCAACCATCTAGGCTCTCTGCTGCCAGTGACTGCTGTCAACATGGTGGAAACCAGTGGAATCCAAGGGCCCTGCCCTCACCCCAGACCACACATAGAAACTACCCAGACTGTGTGTATGAGCACAGTGTGAAGAATGCAGGAGTCCGTCACGGTGCCCATTTTCCTGGCCACTCAGCCATGACTGAGATATGAGTGTTAAGCCTTTTAGTTAGGCCTTGGAACACTTGTCATCCAAGTCAGTGCTGTACATTTTCTGATATTTATAAAAGATTGATCGCATTAGGAATATTTGGGAGATTTTATTTTATGCTGAGTCACTAGTTTTATAGTGCTATTTCTGACTGCATTCTTCTGTGGAAAGGAAGAGGATCTTAAGAAGCTATATCCATCAATGACAATGACAGGTGTTGCCATGTTGGAAAGTATGTGTATGACACTGTGCCTTTGGAGAGAGTTTGTGTGATTTTAGCCTGTTAATAAAGTGACTCAGAATATCTCACATTAAGTTTATGTTTGGCTGCGAATTGTCATCCCACCACATATTATCTAAATACATTGAGATTTGAAGAATCTTTGTGTTACAAGCATGTCCAAAGGAAGCATGGTCAGTCATGCTATATCAGCTATTAATAGTATTTTTTTTATTAATAGTATTTTTGTAATACTGTTCTTATATACTGTTTTAATTTCTTAAAGCTTTTTTAGTACTTCATATTTTTAGGTTTTTTTTATTTTTTAAGAGAGTATAAAATAGGGGCTGGTGAGATGGCTCAGTGGTCTAAAGCACCTACTTAGAACAAGCTTAGCAAAAGCATCAGGGACCGCGGTTCAATCCCCCAGCACCACAT